>NC_045429.1:140003053-140313945 GCF_902635505.1 Sarcophilus harrisii
TGAGGTAAGTTATAAAAATCAAATGAAATAATATTTAGAAAGTGCATTACAAACCTTAAAGTATGATATAAACACTAACCTTTGTAGTAATCAATCATAATGAAAATTATTATTACTATCAAAAATTAAGAACTGTTGGTATTACACTTCCATGTACTATAATAACTTCTGTGATCACTACACTAGTTGGCATAAGGAAATTACCTCATCAGCATCAACAGAGACTGCTCCCAGCAAGGGAAAACAAATCTTTCTCTGAAGCAGGTATAAGGAGTTTTAACTACTTTTAGGACAATGATTATCTTAGCTCCAGTCTTAGGAGGGCACCTTTTTTTTTTTTTTAATCAAAGAACCAAGATGAGTATTTGATATCTGCCATGTAGAAACTGCTTTTCAGCTTCATAATTATGTTGCTGTAATAAGAATGATGAGGTTTGTAGAATACAGAAAAGAGATGCAATATTTTAAATATTTTTTGAGACAGAAAAGATCTCAGATTGTAATTTTCCATCAGAAAAAGAGACTAATTTATCATCTGGAAGACATGACTGACATTGTCTAGAATTGTTTGCTGATTGATAATGTATGCCAATAAGAATTAATTTTTATCATACTGTGATTCTCAGAAGTTCGTTTTTTTCTCTATACTAAAGCAGTTTGGCTTTTTCGACTAATTATTCCCCCAACTTTAGTATTATAACTGTAATTCCTCTAAAAGATTGGCTTTTATCTAGATGGCAGAAGAATTTTAATTGTCTTTTCTTTATAAAACATATATATTATAATGGTCTAGAAAAAAAAGTAAGAATGTTATAATGACAGAAATGAAGATGACTATCTTTTGGCCATATAAAGGTTTGCCTTTGATCTTACCATATTTAATAAGATAATAAAATGTATAGCTCAAAAGTACATTAGATATCAATGAATCCATTCATTTTATTTTGTTGATCAAGAAAATAGGCTTAAATAGTTTAAGTGATTTTCCTATAGTCATATAGTAGAAAACCTACAATCTAAATATTCCAACTCAGGTCCTTTGATACTAAATCCAAAATATTTATTTTTGAACTGGTTTTATAATGATGATTGTTATTATAATTATAAATTATAATTTGCAATTGTTTTATAATTATAATTAATGCAGGAATTTTAGAATAGTAAAACTATGACAACCTCACAATTTTCCTTGCAATTCTCTAAGACTTATAAGTTTAAAACAGGTGTCCATCTATATAGATGTGAGGAGTTTCCTCAATATATTTCAAAGATTGAATTTGAATCCAGATACTTCTGCTTCCACTATTGGCATTATTCCAATATCAAATGCAGTCTTGTAGTATATATCATATTATGTGCATGACAGATATTTTCTGGTATTAATTTTCTTTACCTAATTCATAGGCCTGCTGAACTGCTTTAATTTTCTCACAAGGGAAATACTTTTCTAGAAATGAAAGTGTATTGCTTTCTTTACTCTGTGTGGTATGATGTCTAATATGTATCTCCTGTGTAGAAAAATACAATACCATTTTCTAGCATTTATTTTTTTCTAAAAGTTGTGGTAGTAATGTCTGTCTGGGGGCTTAAGAAATTACATACACTGTATCATTACATGCAGTGATCCTAGCTGCATTGGGCTACATGATAGATTTCAGTGTAAATTAACCATTTATCAAAATAAGACATGTAAGCTAGACTAAGTATTGTCATTTGAAGTCTATGTAATATTTAGCCACAATTCCTGTTAAGACTGGATACTTTTGACAGTCAAAACTTCTGGCACATTATATTGACATAATATTTGATTATATGATATTTTTATGTGATTATTTCAAAAGCACCTTTATTATGAATATGACTGGTACAACTCCTCTCTTCCCACTTTTTTTATCTTGTTTACTGGCATTTATTTTTTGTACTTATTTACACACTCCTTTCAATTGCATTTTAGCCAGAATCAACATGCATTAATAAGATAATTATATGTATAGCACAGAAATACATTACTTATCAATAAATTCATTCACTTTATTTTACAGATGAAGAAAACAGCCTTGAATAGTTTATGACTTTCCCATAGTCATATAGCAGAACTACAATATAAATATCCCAACTTAGGTCCTTTAACTTTAAAGCCAGAATATTTATTCTATATGAATTCTAGTAACAGCCCTATTGCTGCTCTCTAAACCATTAATATGCCCTACACAAAGTAACCACACTAATCTTTTTCAAACATTACCTGATTCAAAAACCACCATCTCCCTCTCGTTTATTGGTTCAAATTCAAAATATTCATTTAAAATATCAATTGATTCATTTAAAATTTCAATTGCTGTGCCATTGAATCTAACCTATAAAAACTATCCTACATTTGCTTATATTCTATCTTGATTTTTTCTAATTATCATATGTATGTATTCTATAACTCTAAAAACTTTTTAGGGCACTAAAAACTTAAAAATGTAATTTGTAAAGATAGAGGCCTATGGTTGTGAACCATATGATCAGTTTCAATGGATCATGTTGATTAGTTTTCCTGAATTGCTTTTTTTCCTCTTTATTTTTTATCGTTTGTAACAAGCAATGACATCCTTGGGTAGGAAATGTGAATGGTCTATATTTGGAAATAAAGTAATATGAAAACAAATAAGATGACATAAAAACAAAAAATTCACCTTTTTGGATGAGGACCTGACCCCTTGTATAGCATGTAAATATATATGTAAATACAAACACATCCACACACATATATAATATTTATGTTTATGTATAACATTTATATATACATGCAGATAGAAAGACAGACAGACAGATAGATAGATAGATAAATGGATGGATGGATGGGTGGGAGGGTAGGTGGGTGGGTGATCGGATGCATAGATAGATAAATAATAAAGCTAGGAACTATGTTCTTTAACCTTTTATATTTGGCAACATGGATACTATATATATATATATATATATATATGATGTTCATGTAGTGAACAATAAATGAATATTTAATAACTTGCTTAAACAATCTGATAATTTTTTAAATGAGTAAAGGAAAATATGTATATCCTTAACAGTATCTGCCATATTTGTTTTTAATGGAAGAATTATATTTTTATTTCTTGAATTTTTTGGTCAGCAAACTACTTTTTTGTAGGACCAAAGAATCACTCACTTGTAACAACTTGATCCTTAATATTATTTTCTTTTTTTTTTTTTGAGGGGGTGAGTGGCAATTGGGGTTAAGTACCCAGCATCAAAAGTGTCATGTAATCAGGGTCGGATTTGAATTCAGGTCTTTCTGCTACAGGATTGATATTCTATCCATTGTATCACCTCATTGCCTCCCTTTTATTTATTTTTTTTTGAGATGAGATAAGAGATTGATAATATGATGGTAGAACAAAAATATTTTACAGTTGACAGAATTCTTAATATTATAATAATTGAAGAAGACAGTCAAATTCATTTATAATCTCACAGATTGTTAGAGGTGAAGGGGAACCATAATCGAAGTAAAAGTTCTGTTCCATGTTGAAGCAATTTCACATACCAGTGAAGAGTGAGGGGAAATTTTTATAGTCAGGGGAATCTTCAAATATTACATTGGTTCTGATTGTCTTACTCATATTTCTGCCTTCAAAACCATGCAATTCTTAACATGTTTTCCAGCTTTTGCTTCCTTTCCCATTTCACCATAAAACACCAAGGCACTACCTCACGTGGGTGAAGTTATGAATTGAATCTTTAAGCCTTGTTTTTTTTTTCCATTTCTAGGATGAGGTCAGTGTTTCTAAAAATGTGGATTATGGCCCAGATTCACTTATGTAATCTGGATGATCATAAAATTATGATTTATTATCAATAAATATTTTATTTGTATACTTATTTTATAGACCTATATACTTACAGTTGTATAAAATTTCTCAGGCAAAAAAGGGGTAATAAGTTGAAAAAATTTCCGGCTATTTGAAATTTTTTGTACTCTTGGCCTCTTTTCACCAGAGAAATTTTTATGCAATCCCATCTAAAATCCAAACCAGGCTGCAGTGATATTGCATGAGGCAATATGGGCAAGCATTGCTGGAAACAACATATATGCATTACACATTTGATTTCAAATTAATTTTTGGTACCTCCTAGTGATAAAGCTATGATTCTAGTATGGTATTGTCTTTGTATCTTTTCATAAAATGCCTTTCATGCAAGTTTTATTGAATAAACTCTAGTCTTTTCTTCAATGATTTTAGTATCTTGGGAGTTGCTTTCTTATCTCTAGAGTTATTAATCTCTTTATCTACTAAAAATAAAATACAAAGTTAAGTTACTGATTTTTTTCAAGTTTTTAGTGAAATTGATTGGAAAATAGTGATTCTTACAAAGGTTAACTTTTTAAAAAATCTTTTCCCCCAGCGGAATCCTCCATTGGTGGTGGATGATCTTTTTGAAGACATGAAAGATGGGGTTAAGTTACTGGCCCTCCTGGAGGTTTTATCAGGGCAGAAATTGGTAAGTACTTTTTTTCCTCTTTGACTCCAGCAAATAACAACAACAGCAGCAAAAAACCCTTCAATCAGATGTTGTTAGATGATTCTTTAAACCCAGAAGGATTCTAAAACTAGAGAAGAAAACTCACTCTATTTTTCTAGTTTTCTATTGAAGTTTCTTTTTTTTTTTCTCAGTCCTATGTTTATACAAGACTGGAAGAAGGAAATAATTCTGTACATTAAGAACTTTTAAAAAATATCTGCTATGAACCAGATTCTGTGCTAGATAAGCTCTGGAAATATTGATAGAAGACAATCTGTGTCTTCATGAAATTTATATTCTACTGTAGGGAAACAATGTATATGTAAAAAAAAAAAGCAAGCACAGATATTAGTAAAATATATGAAAAATAATGTGAGGAAAGAGAGATTTAGTTCTCAAAGGAGAAATAAAGAAAGAGAATTATCTTCATTAATTTCTCTGTCAGGTGGAATGTCGTCACCAAAGAACTTTCCATGATTCAGACTAAGTCCATTAGGGTCTCAGTACTCTAGGTCCAAGGGTGGGTTATACAGGCAACATGTTGGCTTAGAAAACAACAAATGAATATTATCTATATTGAATTATATTTTTATTTATTTTGTAAAACATTTCCTGATTACATTTTAATCTGGTTCAACCTACACATTTTTCTGATTTCTTACTCTTGAGTTTGAAGCATCTGTCCTAGGCAACCCTCTAAATCTATTACTTCCATAGAAGATGCCATGGAATTGTAGAGAAAGTTCATGAGGAGCTCTGTAATTAAGAAGATCATGGATCCAGTTTATAGTCCTATTTCTAATTTTTGGGAAAGAAGCACTAACAACATACAGAATCAGGAAAGGACTATTCTTTTTTATTATTATTAATAATTATCTTTTTTTAAAAAGTTTTTTTTTATTTAGAATTTTCTGAGTGAATCCTAATGGTCATTTCTTATAAGACAACAATATTTGATCATAATCACATATCACAATTTGTTCAATCATTCCTTAATTGATGGGGATCTGTTCAATTTTCAATTTTTTGCCCCCAGAAAAGAACTTTATATATATATATATATATATTTTTTTTTTTTGTATTTTATCCCTTTAGGGATACAGACCTACTAATGATCTTGCTAATTCAAAGGGCATACGTTTTTTTTTTTTTAGTTCTTTGGTAATAGTTCCAACTGCTCCATGGAATGGCTGAATCACTTCACAATTCCACCAACAATGCATTGATGTCTCACCTTTTCCATATCCCCGCCATCATTTGTCATTTTCTTTTTCCTGACTTATTAGTTAGCCTAATAAGTATGAAACAGAAGTACCTCAGAATTTTTTAAATTTGCATCTCTCCAATCAACAGTGAGTTAGAGTATTTCACCATATGATGATAGACAGTTATGATTATTTCTTCAGAATGTTCATATCTTTTGGTCATTTATCAACTGGGGAATGGTTCTTATTCTTACAAATTTGACTCACTTTTCTATGTGTTTGAGAAATGTCTTTATTAGAGAAACTTCCTTCAATTTCTTTTTCAAAATTGCTCTTGCCAACTTTATTTCTCCCATTTCCATGCTCTCTCTACTTTTACCCTGTTCCTCCTCAAAAGAGTTTTGCTTTTGACTACTCCCTTCCCAAATCTTCTGTTCCTTCTATTACCACTAGTCCTTTTTTTTCCCCTTTCCCTTCCTTCTTTCTTGTGGGTAAAATAGATTTCTATACCCAATTGACTGTGTAAGTTATGTCATCTTTGAGTCTATTCCAAGGGAAATAAGGTTCACTCACTCCTCCTTACCTCTCATGCTTTCCTTTCACTATAAAAACTTTTTATTGATTCTTTTGTGTGATAATTTACTCCATTCTGCCTCACCCTTTCCCTTTCTCCCAGTATATGCCAATTCTCAGCCCATAATTTTACTTTTTTAGATGCCATCCCTTCCAATTCAATTAACACCTATGTCCTGTATCTATATTATACTCCTTCTAACTACCCTAATAATAAGAAAGTTCTTATGAATTATAAATATCTTCTCATGTAAGAATGTAAACAGCTTAATCTTATTAAGTACCTTATAATTTCCCTTTCCTGTTACCATTTTATTCCTCCTGAGTCTTGTACTTGAAAGTCAGATTTATGTTCAGCTCTGGTCTTTTCATCAAGAATGAAAGGTCTTTATTATTGACAGTCCATTCTTTTACACCACTCCCCTCTTTCCCCGCAAATGATTACACTAAGTTTTGATGAGTAGATGATCTTTGGTTGTAATCCTACCTCCTTTTCCCTTCAGAATACCAAATTCCAAGGATTCTGTTCCTTTAATGTAAAAAGTGCTAAATCTTTTGCTGTCCTGAATGACTCTACAATATTTGAATTGTTACTTTCTGTCTACTTACACTATTTTCTCCTTATTTGGGAGTTTTGAAATTTGGTTATCATGTTCCTGGGGGTTTTCATTTTGGGATATTTTTCAGAAGTAATCAGTAGATCCTATCTATTTCTATTTTATCCTCTTGTTCTAAAATATCAGGGCAGTTTTGCTTAACAATTTTTGAAAGATGATGTCTATGTTCTTTTTTTGATCATGGATTTTATGTTATGGTCCAATAATTTCCAAGTTATTTCTCCTGGAACTATTTTCCAGATCAATTGTTTTTCCAATGAGATATTTTACATTATCTTCTATTTGTTCATTCTTTTGATTTTAACATTTTCTTTATTTCTCATAAAGTCATTGGCTTTCATTTGCTCAATTCTAATTATTAAGGAATTATTTTCCTCAGAGAATTTTTTGTATCTTCTTTTACATTTGTGGTGTTCAGCTTTTAAAGAGTTATTTTCTTATGTGAATTTTTGTACCTCTCTTTCCAGTTGGCCAGTTCTGCTTTTTAAGCTCTTCTTAAATTATATCTTTCCCCTTATTGTCTTTCTGTGCTTCTTTTACCATTTGGCCTGGTCTATTTTGAAGATATTGTTTTCTTTAGTATTTTTGTTTTGTTTTGTTCTTCCTTTACTAAGCTGTTGACTTGCTTTTTATGATTTTCATGCATCACTCTCATTTCTCTTCCCATGTTTTTCTCTATCTCTCCCAATTGATTTTCAAAATCTTTTCTGAGTTCTTTCATGTCCTGAGAACAACTCTTATTTTTCTTGGAGGCTTAGGATTTAGGAGCTTTGACTTTGTTATCTTCTGAGTGTGTGTTTTGACTTTGCTTGTACCATAGTAACTTTCTATATTCAGAATTTTTTTTCTGTGGTTTGCTCATTTCCCCAGACTATTATTTGTATTTTAACTCATTTTTTATAGTAGGGCTCTACTTTCAGAGTGGAAAATACACTTTCCCAAGCTTGATGGGTTTTATGCAGTTATTTTCAGAGCTACTTCTAGGAACATATGAGCCTTCAATTCTTACAAGGTGGTATGATCTAAGGAGAGATGTGTTTATTACTTTCCTGGCCTCTGCTCTGGTCTGTGAGCTACCATAAGCACTCTATTCTGTCTTAGAACTATAAGAATGGTTCTTACTCCACTATGGCTACAAAGTCTGGTGTGCTAGTGCTCCTTCTTGCCCTGGGACTTCCACCCAGTACTACACTTAGGATCTGAGTATGGGCAAAACAACAGTGCTGCCCAGTGCTAGCAAAGAATACCCTGTAATCTCCTTCTGAGCAGTTATTTGACTCCCTTACCATCTGTAGGCTGAGAGCTCTGGACATAGCCACTGCTCATGCTGGCTCCCAAAGTCTTTTCCTAGTTTGTTGGGTCTGGGACTGTATTGTTATGGCCTGCCCCAGTGTGCTCCATTCTCATCTGGGTATGACAGATCATTTCTGCTGACCTTTTAATATTTGGTGTCTATGATCTGAGAGGTCTGGAAACTCTCATGCTTGCGGTTGATTCACTCACCCAAGGCCCTGCTCCTGGTTTGCTGGGGCCCAGTCTATACTGATACAGTCTGTGCTGAACTGCACTTCAGCCCTAGTGCAATAGATCTTTCTTGCCAACCTACTAAGGTGTCTTGAGTGGGAAAAATTGTTTTGTTCCACTTTTTGTGGATTCTGCTGCTATAAAACTTATTTAGACTCATTATTTAAAGGTATTTGAAGAGATGTGGGGGAGAGATCAAGCAAATAGCTTCCTTTACTCTGCCATCTTGGCTTTGTTCTCCTTGAGAGGTCTGTTCTTCATGACACTTAAATTTAGTCTCAAAAGGATCTAGAGGTGTCAAAGAGATAGAACGGGCTTACATTCCAGGTATGGAAAGACAGCCTGTGCGAGGTTTGGAGATAAGAGATGTAGTTACTGGACTAAGAACAACAAGGATGTATGTTTGGCTGAAATGTAGAATATAGAAAAGAAAGATTTTTTTTTTTGATTGAACAACATAGGTACTTGCTTAAACTTGTAATTACTTTGATGGGAATGTACACACACACACACACACACACACACACACACACACAGATAGTGAAATAGGAAATCAACAGAAAGAGCTGAGTTAAAAATCCTACCTTAGATACCTACTATTTGTGTTACTTTGGGCAAGCCACTTGGTTTCTTTTAACCTCAGTTTTCTCAGCTGTAAAAATGATAAAAATAGTACCTATTTCTTAGTTTTTTGGGAGGATCAAATTAAAGAATTGCCTTGAATCACCTCATTGTTGGGAAGAGCTAAGTCCATCATAGTTGAACATCACATTTTTTTTTTTTTACTGTGCACAATGTTCTTCTGATTCTGCTCACTTCATTCAGCATCAGTTCATGTCTTTAAAGGCCTTTCTGAAAACAGCCTGCTCATAATTTCTTATAGAAAAATAATAGAGGTTAATTTTCTTTTTGTATTTCAAGATCCAATAGTTCAATCCAAATTGAACTAAATAAAATATTTTAAATAAAACTTCACAGTAAAGCTTTAACTCTTATTTGTGTGCATTTTAGGAGTCCATCCTTCCCATAAATTTTTACAGTTGTTGAGACATAGTAAGCTTAAAGGCAAAAGGGGGACAGTACTACCGTAAGAGATAAATAAGCTTATGTGTGCTTTTGCCTTCCATTCTCTCTCTGCTGACCTCTGAATAAAAATATCTTTTCCATGTGCTTTCCCCTTTTTTGCAGGCCAGTCAATGAGGGAGGACATTTTAATTAGAAACATTAAAATTTCATTGTGTATCCAAAATTATATGTTTTCAAGTGTTACATAATTATCTGAAGGATAGAGCTATTTTAGGAACATAAGAACATAAGAATTACTATATTGGGTCAGCCCCATTAGTTATTCATGCCAATGTTCTTTATCTGACAGCAGCACCAGGGAATATATTATGGAAAGACATGTTTATTCTTGACCTCAGTTGTGATGCAATATGATATATATATATATATATATGTCATCATCCTAGTTCTTTTTAATAACTCATTATAGATTTGTCATCTGTGGATTTGTCTACAACTTTTGAAAGAAATTTCCATTTTTATTGATGTTTTTAACATTATATTTTCTCAGTGCTTCATGAAATCTAATTGCCTTTTCTATTTACTAGTCCAAGAAACCTCCCCTCCCCTTTAGATTGATAATTATCTTTTCTCACTTATAAATGAACATAAGATGAATAAGTTTGACATTAGGTTTCTGGATTTCTAAAGAATGTTTTTTAAATTTCCATTAATTTGTTTGAATTACACCTGCAATTTCATTGACATAGGGATTCCCTAGTGAGAAGTTTCCCTGTATTAGTTTAGAACAGCACTTGCTTTACAACTCAGGGCTTGAATCAATGACAGAATGCCATATAACCCATTAAATGTCAGAGGCAGATTTGTCTTCCTTTCTTCATTATACTTGGCCTCTAATGACTACCCTCATTGAGGCAGTCACAGCCCTGTTTGGTCTAGTTCTTCATCTGTAAGATGAGCTGGAGAAGGAAAAGGCAAGCTACTCCATCATCTCTGCCAAGAAAACCTCAAATGGGTTTGCAAAAAGTCAGGCACACCTTAAATAACTAAACAACAACAACAACAAAAACATCTTGTTAAAATTCTATAATCATAAAGGAGAATGAGAAAGCAAAATAATAGTAGATTGTTATCTTTAAATTTGTATTCTTTTTTCAGCCATGTGAGCAGGGACGGCACATGAAAAGGATTCACTCAGTGGCTAATATTGGCACGGCACTGAAGTTTCTGGAAGGAAGGAGGGTAAGTAGGTAATGGGGAAAGAAACCATTAGTGTTGTTTGTTTTACTGCTGCTTTTTTGAATTTGGTTTATATTGGGGCATTAGGAATCAAAAAATCTCAATTTATCATAAATTGACATTTAAAATTATTAGAAATGAAAGGTACTATAAGAAACCTCTATCCAATCCAAATAACAAAATGATAATTGTGAAAATCATGGTAAATACTGAGCTTGTTATTGAAGGATCATCACATATTTTTGGTTTCCCCAATTTAGAGCCAAATAAAATAATCAATGAAATTTTTTTGTACTTGCTAAAATATGCCATTATGCAAATATACAAAAATACTTGTATAGATGGTTACTTCAAAAGCCATTAGGCTTACTTCAATGATAGTAATTCAGTCTCCATTAATAAGATATTTTATATGAGGATTGTTTAAAGTAGCTGAGCATGCTTGGCATTGATGTAAAACTGGAGTGGGAAGGGAAATGTGATAGCTGCCTTCAAATATTGGAAAGGCTGTCATGTCAAGGACTAATGAGATTTTTTTCCCCTTGGGTCAAGAAAGCTTAGCCAGAGGCTGAGTGGAATATGTAATGGTCAATGTGAGTATAATATCAGGAAAAACTTAATGGAATATTGTCAAGGAATGGGTTGTCTTTAGAGATGATAGACTCCTTTTACTTGAAGGTTTTCAAGCAGAGGTAGGACAATCATTTATTGGGCTCATCATAGTGGAGATTCTTTTCATGTATGGGTTGGCCTAGATGGCTGTTGAGGTGATTGTGCAATTCTTTGATTCATCTAACTCTCTGTGATATAAAGACTACAAAAGGAGAAAATAATTTTGGGGCAATGTTGGTCACTGCTCTCCTCCTTCCACACATTCTCAAACCACTTCACCAGTTCATGGCCCCCTCCATGGATCTATGCTTTCTTTAAGCTAAACAAACCATGTGGTGCTATAACATAAATATTCTGAGTTACTGTGAAATAAAAGGACCACTGAATTAGGAGTTAGAATAGCTGACTGAATATATCTTTTCTGCTTAACCACTTGTGTCACCTTGGTGTAGTTGATTGATTAAGATCTCTAATCCTTACTTTTCTTATTTATGTACTAAGAAGGGATTAAACTGCCATTTCTAGCTCCAAATTTTGTAATACCATCATTAGTTACTTTATAAGGTTATTGATGATGTAGATAATTTTTATACCATTGACTTGTGAAACTATTGCCTGTACCTTTGAGGAATATTCTCTCCTTTGCCAGAAAAATCAATATTCACAATGTACATTTTCGCAAAGCAATTCTTAGGAATAAAAGAAAACATTTTATTTTTTTTTTCTTTCACTGAAATGTAGGTCATTTTTCATTAATTCTGGAGGCATAATTTTTTTTTCTCTTTTGTTTTTGCATTTTACTATCAATATAAAGTATCGTATTTAGGGCCTCAGCTGGCAACAGTTTTACACTTTCTTCTATTCTGCAAAGCCATAAAAACAAGAAATGAAAGAAAGCTACTCTGAGGAGAGCAAAATACAAATCAGATAGATTTTTTTTTCCTTTGAATTTAGAACAGCTAAGGCACTTCGGGAGATCAGTAGTCATCAAGTGATTAGAATCTTATTGTGAGTTATTAATGTAATTCAGATGTAGGGAAGGGGGATGGCATTGGAAAAAAACAACTTGATACTGCAAACAATTAATAAGGAAGATAAAATAAAAGGACAAGGATTAAATATTCCTTTGTTTTCTGCAATGATCAAATACTTATTGAAATGATTTCAGTGTCCATTAAAAATGATTTGAAAAGTGAAGTTGTAGAATGATTAGAGGTCAATCAATATTATTAAAATGATTGAAAGTTGGTACTATGAGGAATGGTTGAAGCCATCAGAATTGTTCAGCAATTGTTCAGCAATCAGGATTGTTGCTTTAGCATTTGTTCAAAGTATTTAGGGTTTGCCATATTTCTCGTTTTCCAGTTTGTGCCCAAGAAAAAAAAATCATCATTTAGAATCAAGAAACTTTTGTCTAAAAGATGAAAGGGAAACAATTTGTGTTTCTAAACATTTGAAGGCTTGATCTGAATGTTTCTAATTGTGTGTGTGTGTGTGTGTGTGTGTGTGTATACATATATATACATTTATATATAAAACATGCAGAATAATTGCTCGGTAAATGTTTTAGACATATCTATATGTATATGTATACAAATTAAAACATTTACTGAGCAATTAGTCTATATATTCAATAAATACTTTTGATTGTTTAAAACCAGAGCCAGAGAAAGAAGAGGGCTTAAATGAAACTGATGGGATTTTAGGTGGATAGAAGGAAAATCTTTTTAATCACTAGAATAGTGAAACATGCAAATAAATGGCCAAAGGAGATTGAGAATCTCATGCCTTAAGATTCATGGAGAAAATAGATACCCTTGGAATGACTTAAACATCATAATCATAGGATCTGCAAGTTAGAAAGGATCTCAGGAACAATCTAGCCTAACCCCCATGTGAAAGAAATCCTCACCATAATATCTCTGACAAATAGTCATTCAGCTTGTGCTTGAATACCTTCAAGAAAAGTGAACCTCTTTTGGAGGTACCCTTTTCCACTTCTGGGCAGTTAATATTACAAAGAAGTTTATTTATTTTTTTCTGACATCCTGTGCAATTTGGCCTCCTTGCAACTTCTTCTCTGCTTCTGGTTTTTCCCTCTGGATCCAAAGAAAACAAGCCTAATTTTTCTTCCAAATGGCAGTCTTCCACATACTTAAAGAGAGCTAGGTTGCCCAGTTATTTTTTTTCCCCTTAGGCTAAACATGCCAAATTCTTTCAACCAATCCCTGTGTGTTGTGAATTTGAAGTCTCTTACCATCTTGGTTGGATCCTTTGGATACTACCCAGTTTATTAACGTCCTTCTCAAATCATGGTGGCCAGATATGAAGATGATACTCCATATAAATTCTGGCAAAGCAGAGTATAGTGGAATTATCGCCTTCTCATTCCTGGAAGTTATGTCTAGCCCTCTTAATGGACCCTTAGATTATCATACCAATTTTAGCTGCCACATCCCATTGCTCACTCATTAAGTTTGCAGTTCACTACAACTCCTTTAAAAAAATAACAACTTGGAGTTAAAATCACTGGGCTGGGCTACATGAATGTAAAATCTATCTCAAAACTCTAATGGATTAAAATAATTTCTCTGATTTTTTTCTTGTTTTTCTTGTAAGGCCCCATTCTAAAATTAATGTGTTAAACCAACTAAATAAAAAATTCCACATTACAGATTATTTTCTATAATAATTAGCTATCTTTCCCTTTTACCAGTTAATGCTACTTTTTTTTATAATATGTATGTCATCTTTTTCCTTTGTTTTCCATGTCAGTCCATGTACAGAGGATCACCGGTTAGTACAAGTTTTTGTAGAACTTTTAATTCCTGATTTCTTATAGGTAAAAAGAACCTAAGTTACATATTTCTGACTCCCAAGTAAGTGCATCATTTTAAACCACTTACCATGTTCTTGGGTTCCAGCCAGCAATCAAAGAGAGTTACATTTTCTCTGTCTGAGATTTTATTGGTAATTCTTTGCATGATGTTGCATTTTTTTTCACCATTAAGTAAAGCAAGTATTAACCAATACTTGATGCTGAAAAACTAAAATTTTTTTTGTAATGCACCTAATGAATGTCACAGAAAATTCAGCAAAGATTGTCTACTTGAATGTTTTTTTGGGTTCAACACACATTTGTGTTCTATTACACAGGCATGTTTAAATTTCAATGTTATCTGATAAGATCTAGATGATTATCCCAATAATTAAAATATGTGTTGTCCTAATCAAATATACTTTTTTAATTTATTAAAACAGATTAAACTAGTGAACATAAACTCCACTGACATAGCTGATGGCCGACCTTCTATTGTCCTTGGCTTGGTTTGGACCATTATTTTGTATTTTCAGGTATGAAGATAGAACATCATTACTATTTTACTATATTATCAAATGCTGAAGCAATAGTTTTGCATTTCTACTACTGTGAGTTGAGAACTAAATTAGCAGAAACATAACCTAGAATGGAAGAATAAAATTGCCACAACTGAGACAATAATGTTCACCTTCCAATACTCTGCCTACATCCAATTGTATACTGGCACAAGACCCCCAAACTAAGAGTTGTAAAAGGGACAGGAAGCAAAATTGAATAAGGGTTATCCTGGCTCAAGGTTTAAATCTTACAGAAAGAAGGCTACAACTGGAGGTGGGAAAGTGGGAGTGGAGGCCAGATAAGGCAACAAATAGAGAATAACTTTTTTAAAAAAATAACTCTCTTCAAAGGAGATTATCACTTAACTAGTTACTGGAACTCTTATAAATGTGGAAGAGAGGAAATAATTCAACATTTTACCTCAAAACACTGCACCAACAACAATATTCAGTCAAAAAGAATGAATATAAGATTACTTTGTTCATATCTCATATGCACATTTGAGGCAAGATAACCTGGCTATAATTTTTTTTTTACATATTTCACTTATAAACTAAACTTTTCAAGAGCAAGGAAACACCAGTGATATATATCATGAATAATAAATTCCATATTTAAACAATAATTTGTACTCTAAAAAACAACTGCACAAAGTAATATCAGGAATAAGAAATATTGTCAGGTGATCTTTGGAACTAGAGAATCTACTTCATCAGCTAAATTAAATGATAGTGCATAGATTCCTTTACTTTTGTAGCCCTCCATTTTATTAGCTTTTTTAAGGAGGTATATTGGATTATTTGGTGCATAGAATGCCTTCCTGCTCTAAAAATCTATATTCTTATAATACTTTACCATTTCAGATAACATACTTTTATGAGATGGTGATGAGTGTATTTTGTGTTTGTTTCATTTAATGAAAATCCTATTTAATTACATTTCTTTCTTTTTTTTATTTATTTTAATAAATAGCCTTTTATTTACAGGTTATATGCATGGGTAACTTTACAGCATTAACAATTGCCAAACCTCTTGTTCCAATTTTTCACCTCTTACCCCCCACCCCCTCTCCCAGATGGCAGGATGACCAGTAGATGTTAAATATATTAAAATATAAATTAGATACACAATAAGTATACATGACCAAACCGTTATTTTGCTGTACAAAAAGAATCAGACTCTGAAATATTGTACAATTAGCTTGTGAAGGAAATCAAAAATGCAGGTAGGCATAAATATAGGGATTGGGAATTCAATGTAATGGTTTTTAGTCATCTCCCAGAGTTCTTTCTCTGGGCGTAGCTGGTTCAGTTCATTACTGCTCCCTTGGAAATGATTTGGTTGATCTCGTTGCTGAGGATGGCCAGGTCCATCAGAACTGGTCTTGATTACATTTCTTTTACAATTCATCAATAGCACATTTAGCACTCAAATGCTAAATGTCCAACAAGAACTACAGTGCCAGTATTTATGTTGTATCTGATTTTATTCATTGACAAACAGATTGAAGAGCTGACAAGTAACCTTCCACAGCTGCAGTCCCTGTCCAGTAGTACATCTTCCATGGACAGTGTCCTTAGCTCAGAAACTGCCAGCCCACCAAACAAAAGGAAGGTGGTAACCAAGGTTCAAGGGAATGCTAAAAAGGCCTTATTAAAATGGGTGCAGTACACAGCAGCAAAGTAAGTACTTCCTCTGTTTATTTGGATTCTGATCGTAGATGAAGCAGAATGAATTACTGAGATCCTTTCTTTTCCTTGTTAGGCAACAGCTCCAAGAAATATTGGAGGGGCTTTTTTCCTCACTCACTTTGTTTTGTTATTAAAATGGGGAATGTTTAATAAGAAATCTAAGCTTGATTCTTTAAACTTCTTATATAAGAACCATTAAAGGGATTAAAATTTATGTCTTTCCTAATTGATATAAAAGACTATGACTTTTATTTATATTTAAATATCTTGTGGCTGATATTTTTGTCTTAACAATTAATCTCTTCTGAATTAATTCATAGCTTTACAACTGTCTAATTCCTCTTCAGGATATATATTCATTTCCTTTTAGGCAAATGATCTATAATTCAGCTTTTTAATAAAAACTGGGTTCTTTTCTTTTTCATACATCGTTTTCAGTGACTAGAATTTTTCTTTCTTCCTCTGATTTCTTTTGTTAATTTGGTTGTAGATTTCTTTGTAAAACTCATATTTATATCTTTAGGGCTGAAGATTTACTGACTGCCATCAGGTTTTGAAGGCATATCATGACTGCATGTCTAAAAAAATAATAGATTGAAGTTCTCCTGGAACTTAAAAAAAAACATTCCAAAATGGTTATCGATAAAACCAAATATTGAATTTGGTTGCACATTCTAATAGCTCAAGGGGAAAAATATCAAACAACATTTTTGGTTCCATTGTCTGAATATTTCAGGTTCAGGTAGAATGGATATTTTTGTTTAGATTATTTAAAAAAAAAAAAACAGCCTCATCCTCTACCTTATTTTGTGGTAGTTGATATTCCTCTTTTCTATATCTATGAATTAAAGTTTTTAAAAAATGTTCCTTAAAATACCCATTCTACTTAGAACTTGTGCAATATGGTTCTATGGAAAGATCACTTATTCTGGAATTAGAATCCTGACTCTGGGATTTCCTACTTCCATGTTTTAGGCAAGCTAGTTAACTTTCCTGGCTTCATTTTCTTCATTTATAAAATAAGGGAGTTAGACAAGATGAAAATTAAGGTTCTTTCTAGTTTTAGATGAATAATGTCATGATATTTTGAACATTAACAAATTTCATTTTTAGAATGTTTTGGGAGCGTCAATTCAAATGAGTTATATAAAAGAAGAATGTGAACATTTATTTTTCAATATGCTATGTCTAATTTTAAAATTTGTTGTCATTGGAAATTGAATTTTCTGGACTTTGTGGTAACTAACATTTTTGCAGTACATATTAACATAAAATTATTTCTAAAACGAATATTCTGAGGTGGTTTCTAATTTTAAAAAACCTTATGTTTCAGCCAATCTTATAATAATTTAGCTGTTACTAATATATACATATTAAATCTTAACTGTGCAGGAGGAGCAGAAGGGCCTGGTAAGTGGACATTGAAATATACTTGCCATGCCTGCACAGTCTTGTGATGGTTTTCCAATTTGTCCTAATATGGTATATGTAATCAAGAGTGTTGCCTCTGTACATTGCTTCATACAGCATTAAATTATGAAAAATGCCAAGTAAATAGATCAGCATCTAGAATGTCAACATTTGAGATAAACCAACCTTCAATTTAATGCTGTTAGAGCAGTTCTTCATTTTTTGTTGTCTTTCCCATATTTTGTTAGGCTTCAGTAATGTGCAAGTTATGATGTGTAATTACCTCTAAGTTATTCCTGCAACTCCCATATATTTGTGATGTCAAGTTAGCATTCTTCTACCTAATCTGTGTATCTTTCCCGTTACTTGAGGACTGAGTATTTTTCATTTTATCATCCTAACAAAGGGATATGTTTCATTTTAGAATTGCCTGTTATGTAAGCCTTATTGATCACAGTGAATTACTGTAGTAAGTGGCTGTTTTGTAAATGTGTCACATCAAATTTATAAATAGAATGGGAAGTCTGTGAAGAAGGCAAATTGCTTTAACGATTAGTAAACCAGTAGAGATAAATTATGGTTTCTATAAAAATCTGAAAGTAACGACAGTAATATGATGTTAAAATATGTCCTAATACCAGGCCATTCCAAAAAACTTCAAATTCAACAATATTTGTTAAGTGCCCACTATGTGCAAGACACTGGGTTAGGTCGTGGAAAATGAAAAAATGAAATGCAATTTCTCCCCTAAAAGAGCTTACAATCTTATGGAATGATGGTGATGGTGAGACGTACACAAATAGCTATCACATACAAATTATGTACAAATATCAGGTACAAAAGAAAGGAAGACTGGTTTGAGAAATTTGTATCTAGAGTCTCAATTTTATGCTGCTTTAATATAATGTAGAAATTGTGAGCCTGAGGTCCGTGTACTTGTTTTAAAATGCATTTTTATAACTATTCTAACATAATTAGTTTCCTTTGTAATACTACAAACTTTATTTTATGTATTTAAAATGTTATTCTTAGAAGGAGCCTACAGGCTTCACCAAATGACCATGACACACACACAAAATAAATACTGCTATTGTAGTAGAAAAAAGCCAAAGTCTTTGTTGAAATACTAAAAAGAAGAATATATATAAAACATAATTTAAGCAAAGAAAATATAAATGAGTCTGTAATTACATATTCACTCATATCAGTTCTAGAAACTAAATCCTAAACCAGGGCTTTAATCATAATCCCTTTTTGCTCAAGAAATTTTTACATGACCCGAGGTATATAGGTACATAAAATAAGTGTACAAATCAAATATTTATTTATATTAAATCATAATTTTGCCAGCCATATATTTAGTTACAGAGATCCCACATAGGGTTGTGAACCACAGTTTAAGAAACTGGGTCCTACATATTCAACATATATAGGACTGCTTGCCATCTCGGGGAGGGGGTAGAGGGTGGGAGGGAAAAATTGGAACAGAAGTGAGTGCAAGGGATAATGTTGTAAAAAAATTACCCTGGCATGGATTCTGTCAATAAAAAGTTACTATGATAAAAAAAAAAAAAAAAGAGAGAGAAAAAAAAAAGAAACTGGGTCCTAGTATGATATAAATATAAATGTAGAGAAATCTTTTCATGAGAATTTTTTAAAAAAGTAAAATCTCATAAAAAAAACTTTTAGAACTTAAATTCCTTAAAAAAAAAAAAAAAAGAAAGCGAAAATAACATCAAGATAGCCTTCCCTGCCTTTTGGAATGCAACACAGAGGAAATGTTATGATTTATATTGAACAGACTTTGCTAAAGCTCTTCTCAGAAGTCTCATTCTAGAGTATTTTGGAATTTAAATTGGGGGCTTGAAGCCTATGCCAACATAGTTAATACTATACTAGACCTTACCAGATGAGACATTTTAACTAGGAATCCATTTCTGTTTGTTATCTAGACTAAGCAAACTCAGAACTTCAGGGAGTTAATATAGGACAATTAAAAGAGTGGTCAATTTGAGAGTTTTAATTTGTCACAATTCAGCTAAATCAGAAAATATATGGAAAATCCATTAATGAATGATTAAATAAAGTGAATAAACACATAAATGACACTGAGCTTCTGCTTCTTCATTAGAAGTATGGGCTAATAAACTGTGCCTTCAGATTACTAACAAATTGGATAATTCCCTACACGTATAAAAAAACCCCAATAAATCTTAAAATTTTGGACCAAAACACTGTAGGAAAAGATAATTCTGGTATGCTTCTGCTTTATTGCAAACAGCTTTTATTTATGTGCAGAGTTAATAAATAAATTCCTTGAAGGCAGAAATATTTTCAGTCCAAATAATTTCAATGCTGTTTGCATGCATTGGCTAACCATTGTTTAAATTGGGATAGTCACATTTTATTTCAACTTCAGTTTTGACAATTATAACACACCATATTTATGAAACAAACTTGTTATAACAATTGTACTCATCACATATTTTGACTTGCAGTGAAAATGAAATAGAGGATCTAGTTCAGGAAGAATAATCTTATACCCCATATATGTCAGACTTATCTATATAATATCTAGATCAATTTTTAAATAGACCAACATACCATAATGAATTTGCTCTAAGTAGTGTGATTCTTTAAAATCAATTTCAGGTCATTAGCTTAGGACTTATTCCAGTGATGGTACTATTGCTCAAAATATTTTTCAACATTTTGTTGGGAATGGCCTTCAGAGCAAGTTTATGAACCACCAGGAAACTGAACTAGTCACATTATTTAATTGTTATGTACTTTTAAAATTTAAACAAAAACCAAAAAAGACCTTTTATTTTACTCAATAGATTTAGATTCTAAGTAAGTTTTTTTTCTTTATTATTTCCAAAAGCCAAAATCAACTTTAAATGATAAAAATCATTGAAGAGATTTAAAAAATGTGATAGTCTCTGAAGGCAGTGCTGAAAGAGGAGTGTTGAAAAGGTTTCATGAAATTGCAGGAAAACATCATGTATATCTTTCCATGATTATAAATTTAAAAGGGGAGGCAGCAATCATACTTATTAAAATATTAGTACTGATATTTTATAGTCACATTTTGCTTTTGCTCATATTAGGAACTTTATCCAGGGAATAATGAGTAGACACTGCTTTCAAAGAAGATTATATAATAGGGACTTATTCTAAATTGGAGTATTTTTGTTTCCACTCCTTTCTATTCCTTTTTTCTTAACTTCTTTATCCAAGTTTCTTTTCTTTAACTGAGTTTTTCTTTTTCTTCAAGATAACAAATAAGCAAATAAAAACAGAGATTATGAAAATATAATCCTAAACTTGTAATTAACGTGATGGAAGATAAAATAATGCATAACTAAATGCAGGAAATTGATTTTAATTGTCTTGGAAAATAACCAATTTAACTAAAATTCTACACTTTAATATTTATTAAACTAGAGCTATCATTTGATCTGCATAAAATATATATTAAATAACAATGTACTTGCATGAAACAGTATTCACTATTGTCTGTTGTTCAAAATGCTTCCTTGTTATTTGCATGGACCAACACATTTTGTCTTGTCTTCTTTTTTCTATACACTTTTTTTTGTTCTCTTTTCCTTTTCCTTCTCCTTTCCTCCACTTGCTTTCCTTTCCCTTCTCCTTCTTTTCTGTTATTTTCCCCTTCTTTCTTCTTCTTCTTTTTTTTATTTAAACATATCAAGGCAGGTTGGGATTGAAGTAAAAGATTTTGGACGAAGTTGGAGAAGTGGGATGGCATTTCATTCTGTTATTCATGCTATTCGGCCAGAATTAGTGGACTTGGAGAAAGTGAAAGGAAGACCTAACAGGGAAAATTTGGAAGAAGCCTTCACTATTGCTGAAACAGAATTAGGAATCCCAAGACTCCTAGATCCTGAAGGTATGCTTGGTTTTCTGTTTGACCAATGTAAAGTGATTGACACTGTACAATTGGTCTCTGCAAATGGTTAAATAGAACAAATACTTCATCCTTATTGAAAAAGGACTATAAACAAACTACATAACATGAAAAGAGCTTTGCAAACTTTAAAATGCTGTTTGTTAGTTATTAATAAAACATTAAGCCAGATGTTTCTAGTATTCTAGGTGACTATTTTTAAGTTATCATCCTTTGTAAGTAAAATCGGCATCAAGTTATCAGAATACTTCTTATATTCTTTAAATTCAATTCAATTCAACAGTCATTTATTAACCTTTATTATGTGTAACACAATGTGATAAGCACTGAGAATATAAAGAAAGAAAAAATGTAGTCCTTACCATATTGGGTAGAGTGGAAAGGGATATGTCAGTTACACAAATACATGAATACAAAACAATTCTAGGAGATAGAATGCACCAACAACTATGGGGGAGAAAGAACGAGGGAAGACTTTACATATAAGATAGTACTTGAAATTATCTTTGAAAGAAGCTAGAGATTTCAAGAATCAGGGAATTCATTCCAGGCTTAGAAGACAGAATGTGTAAAGGCAAAGGGATGGAAGGTGAAATGTCAGGTTGAGAATACAATTAAACCAATTCATGCAAAAGGTAGAGTGCAGAAAAAAATGTCTAACATGAAATAGTTCAGGAAAAGAAAATGGGAGACATATAGCAAATTACTCTTTAGAAAAGTTTTTTTTTTTTTTTTTTTTTTGATAATTCAGACAGGACTTCTGAGTGGAGATGACCAAGAGGTGGTTTGTGATGTAGAACTAGAATTGAGAAAGTTTAGGTCTGGGTATTTAGATCTGAGAATCATTTTCCTGGAGATGATAATTTAGTCCACAGCAGCTGTTGGCTTCACTTAAGCGAGGTGCATAGAGCAAGAAAAGAAAAGAATTTAAGATAGAATCTTGGAGTATGCCTATACTTTAGATGAGAAACAGATAATGAGCTAGCAAATGAGATAGAAGAGTAGTTATAACTAGAACAAAGAATAAGGAGAGCAGTGACCAGGAGAGTAATAAATATAAAGGAAATAGGCTAGTCAGCAATGTCAAAATCACAAAAGTGGTCAAGTAGAATAAGGAATGAATAAAGGTAATTGAATTTAGTATACAAATATGGAAGCCAAGTGGCAAAGGGTTGGAGAGTAGGAATGGAAGAATGGTCAAGTGAAGATTTGCTGTAGTTTTTCTTTTTAAATTGGACAGGTTTGTATGCAATAGAGAAGGAGCTGATAATGTTGTTATTATTGTTTAGTTGTTCAGTCATGTCTTACTCTTTGTGACCCAATTGGCCATATTGTACCAATATTATTTCTGGTGCTTTCTTACCAAAGATATTACAATGCTTTGCCAATTCCTTCTCTAACAGATTAAGACAAACAGAGATCAAGTGACTTGCCCAGGGTAATACACCAAATAAGTGTTTTAGGCTGGATTAGAATTCGGATCTTCCTATCTTCAGGCCCAGTGATCTGTTCACTGAGCCATCTAACTACAAATAATGATTGAATGCAAGAAAATAATTAAAGAGATAATTTCCTGAGAAGACAGAAGGTGATAAGATCACAAACATGCCTAAAAGTTTTAGTCTTGGGGAAAAAAAAGCAAATCTTTTTCAGAGCCTAGTTAAAAGCAGGAGAGAATGACAGATAATGTAGAGATTTTGTGAGTTATGAAATATGGAAGAAGATGGAGCACAAATGAGATGGTATTTATTTTCTCATCAAAGTATGAGATGACATGCTCTGTTGAGGAGGGTGTGTGTAGGGCTTGGATGAAAGAAAAAAAGTGTATAATAACTATTGCTAGAAGTGTGATGATCAGTGAAGAATAAAAATAAATTATGCAACTGCAAGAGTCTTTCAAATAAACTGTATTGGAATTTGGTGGCATGTTTGTGTGACTTCCTCCAGCAATGTTCAAGTAGTACCTTAGATCAGAACATTAATGTTCAAATGGTTCACTAATAAGAGCAGAAGAGGCACATGATGAATTTACGCCAAGACTGGAGTTTTGCTAAATATAAGTGGAAATAGAATAAGGGGACATGGATTCAAGGATACAAAATTATGTATAATTTAACTCTTTAAATACAAGGTTAAGATTGTGGAGAGAAGAAAACGAATTGAAGCAGGAGCAATAGACTGGCAGTGTGGAGGAATTGCAGGTCTCAACCATAGATTTGTTTTAGGATCAATAACAGTGAGAAAAAGTCCTTTCATTATTTCACACTCAGAATATAAAAAACAAATTTATAGATATTAATAATAGAATACATTTTATCATTATTACTGGTCAATGAATGAGTTTTTTTTAATGAATATAGTAGGAGCCATGTGTGTTATGTGACAAGGGATTTTTTTAAAAAAAAGATTCCAAAATTTTTAAGGATTGTGGTCTACTCTTTCCTAAGTTCTCTGTTTACTCTTTCCCTAAGCCAGATAATTGTCTTTTAGAAATAATTATGTTATTAGGTGCTTATAAATTGAATCAAAGGGTCCTTTGGATGATTCTCCAAGTAAAGCATTGTTTGTTTTCAGATGGAACTTTATTTAAGACATTTGTGAATTATTGATCTGTTAATAGTCATAAAAGGAGATTGGGAAATTATGTTCTAAATGGGGTAGTGCAGAGATATCTTGAGAACTTCTCAGGATAGGTAGCTGAAGCTTTCTCCAAAATCTCAGTCCCTACTAACTTCCCTCTGACTTCAGGGCAAAGGATGGATTATTTGTCTTTTAGGAAGTCTTCACTATGCCCCTAAACAATCAGGAAATTTTTTATATTTGTCAATAAGTTGACTTGGTTCTAGGGGTTGCCATAACCAAATCTTCCTCTCCTAGCTCCAGAGGATATGGCAGAACTCATATCTCATTGTGATTAACTTCCTGAGAATGGAATTAGGTGAAAATATGAATGGGAGCCACTACAGAAATCTTAGCTTTTGTTTGAAAACCAAAGATTAGACTACACATACATTGTAATAATTTTTCATTTGGTCCAGTGCTTAAAATTGATTTAAGTACAGCATTTTTAATCTAGATCTGAGTCTTGCAAAAAATTTATACTTTAGTAATTAGGCAAAGGTATAATTATAGAAAATATCAGGTTCCTAATGTTAATAATTCTTAGAAATATTTAAATATGTTACTCATCATTTGCCCAAATATTCCTTTATGCATTTTACCCCTAAAAATTCTGTTATTTTCCAGCCTATGGAAATTTCTAAATTGCCTCTGCTTCATTGAATCAATTCAGTATACTTTCTGTACATAAATCTATTATTTTGTTATAATATGTGTATATATAAATTATTTTAGTAAAATAAACTTGTTTTTTACATGTCATTTATTATTTTTTTCATTTTTTATTAAAACTTTTTTTTTTATTTACAAAGCATATGCATGGGTAATTTTTCCAACATTGACCCTTGCAAAACCTTTTTGCTCCAAAATTTCCCCTTCTTCCCTAGCTGGCAGGTAGTCCAATACATGTTAAATATGTTGAAATGCATGTTAAATCCAATATATACATACATATTTATATAGTTATCTTGTTGCCCATATCATTTATTATTATATTTTGTGTGAAATCACTTAAAGCCATCATTTCCTTGAAATTGTTAATACTGATTTACAGGATATTTGTTTTTCCAGATGTGGATGTGGACAAACCAGATGAGAAATCCATTATGACTTATGTAGCCCAGTTTCTGAAATATTATCCTGACATTCATAATACTTGCACTGATGAACAAGAAAATGAGGTAGGTATTTTGTTTAAAAAATATGTGTGTATCTTTTATACATGTGCATGTATATACATTTTATATGTGTATTTTATACACATAATTTATATATGTGTGATTATATATATTATATATATAATTACATAGATGGGTTATTTATACATATGTATATATGTATTATACATGTATGTGTATATGTATGTATGTGTGTGCATGTGTATGTATATGTTATTGTTTGGTCATTTTTCAATTATATACAACTCTTTATGACCCCCTTTTGGGGCTTTCAAGTCAAATATACTAGCCATTTTCTTTTCCTAACTTATTTTATAGACTAGGAAACTGAGATAAACACAGTTAAGTGATTTGCCAAGGATCACACAGATAGTAAGTATTTGAGGCCAGATTTAGACTCACATCTTTCTGATTCCAGGTCCAGTGATCTGCCATTGCATCCCCTAGCTCCTCCTATATATGTGCATACATTTTTTTTTTTAAGTACAACGATGTAGTATTTGATGTCTAAGGCTGAATTTGAATTTGGGTGGATTATTCTGACTCCAGGGTCAGCAATATTTCCTCTTTGATGAAGCTCACTCCCAGAGAGACGAGGAGGTGGCCCAGGATAAAGCTTTGGCTTATATCCACATTTAGAAGCAAGATACAAATTTTACTCCATGAAATCATATGTTCTCAAGTTCTGTCTCTGGACCTGGTCCTATTTACTGTCCTCAGGAATTTTTATTTACTTATTGCTCTCAAAGGAGGTACAGCATAAAATCTGGCTATACAACATGCATGTTGTTCATGTCTGACAGGCATTTCTAAAACTGTTTATGTGAAACTGACATGTCATGTTCAGTCACATAACTCTGTTGCTGCAGGGAACTAATTCTATTTCTTGTCAGCCATCCTTTAGGAAGACCTTTCCTACTGGACCTAGATCATAAATAGATAGGAAAAGCAGATTTAACTCACTGGAGCTGCAGAAGGTTTTAGTGAGCACAGCTGCTTACAGGAATTGATATTTTCACATCAGTCTTCTTTATAGTGGTTAGTGTTTGGCTCTCTTGCTATAATGGGGAAATAGCTGAATTCTAGGATTGTGGTTTAGATGTGACTCATTAAACTTGGACACACAGAACTCTGGCTTGTCTATCCAGTAACTTTAAAGGAATTTAAGATGTGTAATCCCCATCTCCACATCATACAGAAAATCAAATTCTTTATTGCAATAATTTTGTTCCTAGAAAGGCTTCTTTTGTCAAATTAATTTTCTCTTATTGTCTTTCTGAATCTCGATGGTTTTATTTCTCTGACATTAATAGATTTTCTAAGTCAGTAAATTTATCTCTTAGTACAGGAAAGGGAATCAAGTAATGTTTCATTTAATGTATATGAACAGAAATGTAATACATAGTATCTTAGAGGCTGCTAATTATTGTAGTCTCCCCTACCACACCCTACAACAAGCAACTACTTTACTTCCCAAATATTTACTTGTCAAGAGTAACATAGTCACTCAACCTTTATTTGTAACTTTTAAAATTTTTTTAGATATTTTTAGTTATATTCTTTTCCTTTTCCTTTTTTCTTTTTTTTTTCTAATTTATTTTATAAAAAACAGAAGAAAAAAAGAAAAAGAGAAAAGGAATACAAGGAAAACAAATTAAAACAAAACAAAAAGAACATAGTCATGTGCTTAGCAAAACATGAGAGAGAATTTAAAATATATAACAATGAATTACCAGTTCAAGAAATGTGTGTGTATTAGTAAAAGAAATTATATTCATGAGTGTCCATCATTTTTTTTTCTTTCTGGTAAATTATTCTTGTATTTTCTGCTGCACACCTTTTTTTACTTTATTCATTTCCCCCCCATTCATTCCCCACACCTCCCCCAAGCAGGCTATAGTTGAGAAAGGATATATTTATGTATACATACACATACCTACTCACTTACACCCTACAACCCCTACATAATTAATAACCACCCCTCACCCATAGATCTCTCCTTGACTTTTCCCTCCACCCTTTGCTTCTCCCTCCATCCTTCCCTCCCCATTTATTTCTTTATAAATTTTTGGAGGGTGCTATACTATATAATATATATATATATATATATATATATATATATATATATATATATATACACATTGCCTATTTAACCCATTATTGATGTAAATAGGTTTTCAGAATATGTGCCAACCTCCCCCCTCTAATGCCTATGTGTCTATTTTTTCTCTGCATCTCATTTGTATTACATAATTATTATTTTTATCTTAACTCTTTCCCAATCTTTCTGTTGAGCTAGACTGTGAAGATCGCATATTTTAAAATCAGCCAGAATCAGAAATTCAGGTTAGGAGAAAATCGTCAGTCTTTATTCTCAGTGAAAAGATCAGAGGTGGAAGGAATCAGCGATAGCAATGTGTGCAGCTGAGTCAAGAGCTAAGCTAGACCAGCAGCCACATGACCAGCAGCTAGAGTCTGGAACCAGGCCCAATCTCCCCAGCTTCTCTTCCTGTCTCTCTCTGCCTCCACCCACCAAAATCATCATTTCCTATACAACACATCAAGACATGCACAGAGAGTGGGCAGGGACCATTCTTTATCCAATCATGTATATTAATAGAGTATAGCCCAATTACTATTTAGCCTCATGTACTTGGGACCTCAGTGCATCAACTCAAACCTCAGCCCATTACATCTCCGCTTTCTTTTATTTTAGAACACAGGTGGTTATGCCATCCCTGACTCCTCAGGAGGTCAGAGCCCCAAGGGAGGTGATCACACCTCCTAACTTCTCAGGAAGGAGGTGAAAGCACCGAAAAGGAGGTGATCACAGCCTCCCTGACTTCTCAGGAAAGGAGATGAAAAGCACCAAAGGGAAGTGGGGGTTGCTAGCAGGTTTCTGGGCTGAAGGGTCTTATTATGCACAAACCCATCAGCATTGGAGGTAGTACACAAGCACATAGCAATAGCATGAGAGCTATAGGGATGACTCTCCCCACAGTCAGTGCAGGCTCGATGTGGTGTAACAAACATGAATTTTTACATAGAGTAGCAGAATAGCAAACAATATAAATCAACATGGTATTGGAAAAGATCACCAGAAGTCCTAGAAGGAGGGTATGTAAACAACACACATACACCTTCTTCAGCAGCCAAGAGATAGTCCAAAACCAATCTATTGTCCATTGCTTCACGTGTCAGGGAATCCAATGATCCCCCTGTTTTTGAAGTCCTGCAAAAGTCTTTTTATGTGTTAGGGAATCCAATGATTCCAGCAGATTTTGAAATCCTGTAACAGTCTTCTCATTTCTCAGAGAATTCAATGATTCCTGAGAGTTTTCAAGTTCTATGTCTCAGAGAATCCAATGATTCCTGAGGGTTTTGAAGTCCTACAACAATCTTATATCTCAGAGAATCCAATGATTCCTGAGGGTTTTGAAGTCCAACAACCTTTGATGTCCATGAGTCAAACGCCATAACTGCCATGCTCTTTCAATGGTGAGCACAATCAGCAACAGAACCACCCGATATTTCTTCAGTCGTCTCCTTTGTTTCAAGGGTCTGCTCCGTCTTTCTGCGATGGACAAGGCAAATATGGCTCGTTGGCACCCATGTGATTCCTTCTCCACCGGTAGAGATACAAGCAAACCCTCTCCCCAAAGCAGTTACCCCAAAGTTGGTCCTTTCCATTCACCACTTTCTGGGTCTCTCCACATCACCTGGCAATTATCTAAAGATAGTGGAGCTGCTCGCACTGGACACTGACCCTTGCAGTGGGTTATAAAACCTGTCTGCTGGAGCCAGTGCATCTTTGTCAAAAATCAAGAAGTTAATGGTATAAATGGTTAGATTTAGAAGTTCTCTAGGGTTACCTGTGCCCCCCCCCTTTCTTTTGTTTTTGGAGGAGCGTCTTAATATCTCTGTTTCTCCTCTCCACTATTGCCTGTCCTTGAGGGTTAAAAGGTATGCCCATGGTGTGTAAAATCTTATACTGTGCACAAAAGTTCAAAATGTTTGAGATAAGCAGGACCATTGTCTGTTTTTATTTGGTTAGCACACCCATAATGGCAAATGCTTGTATGAGGAATTCAGTGACTATGGGCTGTCTCTTTGCTGCTGGTATTGCAAAAGTGAATCCCGAAAAAGGTGTCTACCACAGCGTGGATGAAAGACAGACGACCAAAAGATTTATAATGGGTCACATCCATTTGCAAGATTTCATTGGGTCTCAAACCATGAGGGTTCTTCCCTGGAGGCAGTGTAGGAGCATGGAAAAGAAGGCAAGCCGTACAGGCTTTTACTATGCTCCTAGCTTCCTCTCTTGTTATTCCAAATTGTACGTAATGCTCGAGCAGCCTGATGATATTTAGAATGAGATGCCTGGGCTTCTTGGAACAAAGGTTTGACCAACATAGTTAGAAGGCTATCTGCCTTTGAATTGCCATCAAAATGGGACCTGGAAGTCCACTATGAGAATGGACATTAATATATAGATTTTACCTGGATGCTTTCTCACTTGTCTTGAAGTTTCTTAAAGGCTGATATTATGGGCTGCAAATTTTTTTGGGCTGTGGCAATTTTTGTACCACCTACTGAATAGGCCGAATCAGATATTATTTTATGTTCCTGGATAATAAGTAAGAGATAGAATGATGATACAATTCATTTGCTGAGGAACTGAAAGGAGTTCTACTCTTTTATGTTAGATCATGAGGAACACAGCACAAATTTATGTTTAGATGCATCCGAAGATAGTTGGTCCTTTAAGGGAACTTTTGAAACTTTTTCTTCAAAATCCGAATTTGAATAGTCTGTTATTTTAATAGAGACCCATGTAAAAATTTGGAGCCATTAATAAAATTTGCCACTCTGGATGGTCTCAAACACACATTAATTTTTATTGGTATAAAAGGTTTATTTGTGGTCTTGTCCCAGATAATTGTCTGCTCCAGTGGCCTTTAATAAAATTCGCCACAAGCACTGGGTAGGGTGTAAGGCTTTGTTCTGGTTGGCCGGGGGTTCCCCCCTATCACACCGTGTCCTAGATGAAGGACTGCTGTGGTTTGCCTCTTGTGTGGAAAAACTGATATTTCAAGGGTTTTGGTGACTCTTTCAAACATTGGATAAACCAAACTTCTCTCAAAGCCTCTTGACTTTTTTGTAAGCTGGCGGGTGAATTTAAAGCATTGTCCCCCTTAAAATGTCATAATTGTTGCTGTAGGTAGTCAAACCTAACATGTCATCCATTGGATACTCCTATCAATTTCTGAAAATCATTCAATGTGTTTAGCTTTTCTTTTCTTAAGGTTTTAATTAACCTTTAGGGTAACTTCATATCCAAATATTGAAAAAGGAGCATGTCTTTGAATTTTTTTCTGGAGCTTTATAATATTAATTCCTTAGTGTTTCTATGGTCTTTTGTAGACATGCTTCTAACATTTGTTCCTCAGGTGCACATCCCAATATGTCATCATGTAATGTAATAGTATAACTTTTGGGAATGCTTTTCTTACTGGAGCAAAACAGCAGCAACATACATTTGACACATAGCAGGGCTGTTTTTTCATTCCCTGTGGAAAACTGCCATTCATATCTTTTTAAGGCTCAGCTAAGTTGCTGGGCACTGAAAAAAATCTTTTCATATCCTCCTTATCCAGAGGGATAGAATAGAAACAATCCTTAATATCTATGACCCAAAAGGCCATTCTCTAGGCAACTAGTGGAATAGAAGTCCAGGCTGAAGAGTTCCCATAGTTTCCATCTTTCATTCACTTTTCTTAAACCTTAACTCCTCCATTTTCCAGATTTCTTTTTACAACAAACATTGGGAATTCCAAGGACTTAGAAAGGTTTGTGTCCTTAGTCAAGCTTCTCCTGTACTATATCTAATAAGGCCTGAATTTTATCGTTACAAGGGCCACTGTTCTATCCACACTGGTGTATCAGTTTTCCATTGGATAGGAACAGGTGAAAGTGTTGGCAGGCCTTCAACAGCAGCCCTGCTTAAAAACCAAAGTACTCATTTTTAACCCTAATTGCTGTAAAACGTCTCTTCCCCACAGATTGATGGGTTTTCAATTATAAAAGGGTAAAACTCCTGTTTTGCCTTCAAAAGTCCATCTCATAGGGCAGCACTAACTTCGCTGCTATTGGTCCTCCTCGCCAGACATGTGGTGTCTGCTTTAATCTTGGCCTGTGACTGGGGCAGCTGGCACCTCTAATGACCGTCCGATCTGCACCAGTGTCTACCAATCCTTCCAATGGAAGGCCATTTATATAGATCGTGAGCATAGGTCGGTCAGTAGTTACAGCTACTGTCCAGTATATTGCTGGATTTTGTCTGAAATCTGAATCTGCTTATTAGGATTCTGTATGAGTAAACCTGATGCTACTATTTCTGCCTGTATTGGTGACTGGGATATTATCTACACATTCCCCCAGTTTCCCACATCAGTGTGTGGATGGACACTGTTTTGTACATACTCTCAGGAGGTAAAATGGTCAAGCCTACTGTGCCTGGAGGCAAAGGGATCCATAGGCTGGAAGGAACAGATTTCACCTCTCCAGGGGTATCTCAGTTGTCTCAGCTGCATACAACTCTATTCTCCCTAATTGTAATCCCTTTCTCCCATCAGGTTGCTTCCCTGGCTGATTGATTGGTAATCCTTTCTCCTATCATATGGCTTCCTGGATGATTGGTCATATTGGGTATTGGACGTCTAGGCATCTCTGGGTGCACCATTGGCTGCCATCATGCCCAAGTGTTTTGCCTGGGCCCTGGGGCTGGGCCCCTCATCCCTTCCCTAACCTGTCTACATTCTGAGGCCCAATGGAAGCCTCTGTTGCATTTTGGACATGGGGTACTGGGTCTTGTTTTCCCACCCTGCTTTCCACTCTGCCTCTATACCAACACTGAGCTTTCAGATGCCCTACTTTACCACACTGAAAGCATTGGTGTCTTCTAGAAGTCCCTTGCCAGAAGGGACCCTGTCTACTGTTGGGATCTTGGGAAGTCTGCATCATAGTCTGGCTATAAAAGGCATTTGTGCCCACTGTGGCACAGCGCTTATGAACTCCTCTAAAGGAGCATCCTGCATGATCCAGTATAATTCTTCTGCACCTCATTAGCATTTTCCTTGAAGTTTGCCTTATTAAAACATCTGTTGATGAATTTTCCCCATTAATTCTTGTGATAGCAGTCTGCAAAGCGTCTCACAAAGTCAACAAAGGGTTCATCTGGTCCTTGTGTTATTTTGTGAAGGCTTCACCTTTGTCATTTTATTTTGAGTGAGTCCACGCTTTGATAGCATTAGCAGCAACGCTCATATGCTGCTACTGAATAATTAATCTGTGCTGTGACATCTGCTAGGGACCTATACCTGTTAGTAGGTCATAGGGTGATCCAAGCATAACACATTTGACTATTTTGTTGAGCTTGTATCACAGGAGCTCACTATATTCAGAAAGCACATGTAATTTTGTCCAGGTTCTAGGCATACTCTTGCTATAGATTTCCAGTCATTAGGGTCAAGATTTCAAAAGCCAAATTCTGTAATAGCATCTTAACATAAGCTGATGTAGCCCCATAAAAGGTGCAAGCCTTTTCAGGTCTTTGATGATTTCTATTTAAAGGCGTATCTTGACTTTCTTGACGGAAGCATTAAACTGGGAAAGTACAGGAAAGATATGTGGCTGGAGCTCCCGGACGTCCACGCCCTTTTCTTTGGCCTTCAGTAAGCCCTCTTGCAGTATACTCATAATTGGATACTGGGGAGGAGGTGCTGGTGCTGTCACTGCCCCTCCTCCCTCCATCCTAGAGGGTGGAGTTGATGGAGGAGAGTCAATCACTTGCTCCTGAGGTGGGGCTGAAGCTGCCTCCTGAGGTGGAAAGTCACCACACCCTTGCTCACTTAAGTCTCCATGCCCTGGGGATATGTAATTAATCTCTTCATTGCCTTCCTCCTTAATATCAGGCCTCCCTATTTGGCTAGAGTGGGAGTAATGGGTTTTTTCTTTCTTCTAGGGATAGGGTTTCTTAGTGCTAACTGAATTATATTGTATAAATAAAATGCCTTGATGGAAATTGAATGAGGACCATTTTCCCTGTAATATGTGGACATCTATTGTCCAACCAGGGACCAGTTATCTCGAGAGATCTGCTCCTGCTCTATGAACCAAGGGGAGATGCAGTTTAATGTACCCACAAGTCTAGCTAACTGTTCCCAAGTTATAAGTAGCCCTTGTCCTTCTATCAGCTTAAGCATGCTTTCTTTTTTTTTTTTTTTTTTTATTTAATAGCCTTTAATTTACAGGATATATACATGGGTAACTTTACAGTAACAATTGCAAAACCTCTTGTTCCAATTTTTCACCTCTTCCCCACCCTCCCCTAAATGGCAGGATGACCAGTAGATGTTAAATATATTAAAATATAATTAGATACACAATAAGTATACATGCAAAACATTATTTGCTTACAAAAAGAATCAGACTCTGAATTATGTACAATTAGCTTGTGAAGGAAATCAAAAGATGCAGGTGTATAAATATAGGGACTGGAATTCAATGTAATGGTTTTAGTCATCTCCCAGGTTCTTTTCTGGGTATAGCTAGTTCAGTTCATTACTGCTCCATTAGAAATGATTTGGTTGATCTCATTGCTGAGGATGGCCTGATCTATCAGGACTGGTCATCATCTAGTATTGTTGTTGAAGTATATAATGATCTCCTTGGTCCTGCTCATTTCACTAGCATCAGTTGGTGTAGTCTCTCAGGCCTTTCTGAAATCAATCTGTTGGTCATTTCTTACAGAACAGTAATATTCCATAATATTCATATACCACAATTTATTCAGCCATTCTCCAACTGATGGACATCCATTCAGTTTCCAGTTTCTAGCCACTACAAAAAGGGCTGCCACAAACATTCTTAAGCATGCTTTCTATAGCACCACTAGTGGGTGGGGTTGAAGAGGTTGAAGGGGTTGGGGGGGGATGGAGAGTCTTTAACTAGCATTTGTCCCATTTTAACCAAAAAAAGATTACTGGTTTAGTTTTTAAGAAAATAAGTTCCTTGTTTGTCTATTAACAATGCTCACCCAAGTTCCTGGTCACCAGAGACTTCTTCAGTCCTTGGTTCCCACCGTTGGGTGACAAATGTGAAGATCGTATATTTTTAAATCAGCCAGAGTCAGGAATTCAGGTTAGGGGAAAATCGTCAGTCTTTCTTCTCAGTTGAGAAAGATCAGAGGTGGAAGGGAATCAGCGATAGCAATGTGTGCAGCTGAGTCAAGAAGCTAGCTAGACTAGCAGCCACACGACCAGCAGCTAGGAGTCTGGAACCCAGGCCAATCTCCCAGCTTCTCTTCCTGTCTCTCTCTGCCTCCACCCACCAAAATCGTCATTTCCTATACAACACATCAGGACTTGCACAGAGAGTGGGCAGGGACCATTTTTTATCCAATCATGTATATTAATAGAGTATAGCCCAATTACTATTTAGCCTCATGTACTTAGGACCTCAGTGCATCAACTCAAACCTCAGCCCATTACACTAGACTATTGCTGATGCCAATTTTAAACATATGTTATACATTTCTGATGTTAAAAAACATAAACAATTTGTTCATGCTAAATTCCTAGGAAATGATCTTTGATATTGGCTCTTATATGTGAAATTTTCTAATGAGCTTTGGGTTTGGTTGATAGAAAGTTCTGAAAATCTGAAAATTCATTGAAAGCCTATTTTCTCTCATTTAATATTATGGATAATTTTACTGGATATGAAAATTTGGGCACAGGCCTAGTTCTTTTGATTGTCTTGTAGTCTTATTATGGTGTTGATAAGTCCTGTACAATTCTAATTATAGCTCCAGTGTATTTAAATTGTTTTTTTTTCTTGTTTCTTGCAAAATTTACTCTGATCTGGGAGTTTCAACATTTGGCAATAATATTGCTATAGTTTTCCACAAAGGTGCTCTGTGAGGTAATGACTGGTGGATTTTTTCTATTTCTTTTTTCCCCTCATGTTCTATCATTCCAGGACAGTATTCTTGGATTATTTCTTGTTTTATTGTGTAGAGGTTCCTTTTTTGATCACAACTTTCAGGTAGCCCAATTATTCTTATGTTTTTTTTTTCCTTTTTGAGCTGTTCTCCAGATCAATTGCTTTTCTTTCTTTATTCTTTTATTTTCTTTCATATTCTGTTCTTTTTTTTTTCATTCATTATAATTTCTTTTGTTATTTCTTGGTCTCTATTTTCTTTCATATTTTGTTCTTTTTTTTTCATTCTTTATAATTTCTTTTGTTATTTCTTGGTCTCTCATAACTTTATTGACTTCCCCTTTCCCAATTCTAATTTTCAAAGACTTATTTTCATCTTTGAGGCTCTGTATTTCATTTTCTAGCTAGTTAACTTTTTTCATAATCTTCTTCTTTTTTTTTTTTTTTGGATGGTTTTTATTTTTATTTTTTAGTTTTTCCCCAATGTTTCTCATTTCATTTTAAAATTCTTTTTTGAGTTCTATAAATTCTCTCTGGGAGGGAGCCATTTCACATTATTCTTTAAGGTAGAAGGTTTTTTTTTATTTCAGTATCCTCCTCTGAAGATGAACCCCAAACTTCCCTGTTCCCAAAGTAAGTTTCTATGTTTGGATTCTTCTTTGCTAGTTCATTTTTTTTTAATGAGAAGTATTAGTGCAAGCACTTCTAATCATTGGCTGGGGGAATGGTGACTCTAGCTTCACTTCAGGTCTCCCCTCTGTTCTGGAACCCCAAACTAAAAGCTGCCCCTCCCTACAAGTTCTCAAAGCCATCAGCATTCCTGGTCTGTACTCAACCAGTTCTACTTCCTTCTTCCCTAGGGCTGCATTTCTGCAGCACAGCTGGACTTGGTATTCCTAATCACCTGAGTTTCTCTCAGTCTTTCCAGATTCAGACCCCAAGTCCTTGCACTGTCCCAAAGATGAAAGTGTCTGTGGTTCTTGTTGAAGCTCCAGCCAAACCCAGCCAACCCCAGGGCCCACTTGGCCATTTCTGTTGAGCTAACCAGAAGTAGTCTACATTTACATTGGTTAATTCCTGGTCTGTTTTTTTGTTTGTTTGTTTGTTTGTTTGTTTGTTTTGTTTTGTTTTGTTTTTAGAACTTTCTTTGATTATTCTAGGAGGGACCCCTGTTTTGCCCCAAGGCTTTTTGATTTTTTCACCAGGCTATGTTTAGCCTGATTTATTCTGTTTGTGGGGAAAATCTAGAGATTTGAAATTTACCAACCTATTCTGCCATTCCCAGAATCCTCCCTTCTATTTGTATCTTTAAAAATAAAAGAAAATGCATTTTATTTTTTCTCGGAATGCTTAAGAAATTAGTAGTGAGAGATATTTATTGTGATTTTTAACTCAATTTTTTTTTTTTTTTACTGAATTTCTTCTCTACATGGCATCAACAGCAGCATTAATTAAATGACAGACAGATAAGTGATAGGTTAATAAGTAGACAGATGGTTATTGATATATAGATTTAAAGTATAAATTGAAAGTTAGGCAACTAAATAGCACAGTGTATAGAGTGCCAGCCCTGAAATCAGGAAGAAAAGAAATGGTGAACCACTCCAATATCTCTGCCAAAAAAACTCCAAATGCAACAATGAAGAGTCAGACACTTCTGGGAAAAAAAACCATAAAATTAAAAGTAAATACAGTATAAGAGGAAAAATAATGTTATGGATGTACTTTAAGTCTGAATTTCTTAACCTTTTTTTTTGGTCATATACCTCTTTAGAGGTCTGCTGAAACCTATGGATTCTTTCTCAGATTAATTTTTTTTAATTTGTAATTTTAAAAAATTAAATTTTCATCAAAGATTAGAGAAAATAAAGATATATTTGTATATAAGTGTATATATATATATATATATATATATATATATCTCCAATATATTTCTCTACATGTAAATATGCAGTAGTTTATTTATTTGAAATTGTTCCTCAAAATTCCAGGCAAGCAGATTTGTCACTGCCATTATGACTTTCTAACACTGTGGTGTTTTGAACTATGAAGTACTAAATATGACATAATTGGGTCAGAATTTTAATAGCAGAGTACACTGTTAAACATTTTAATTAAAATTCAAAATATGTTATTTGCATTGTATGTTAAACATCTTTCTTCTTAGTGATTCAGCAAAAGAAATATCAATATATCAAACACACAACATGTTTCAGGATTCAAAACCAGAAATATTATTTGCCTGAAGAGCAGCAAGGCCTCTATCACTATGCTCCTATTTACATCCTTTAAATTTAACTTCTAAAACATTGTTTCTAAGTGTGTCAGTAGTAACACCTATGAGTGTGAAATTAGTAATACCATATACTTCAGCTTTGTTTTTTTCTTACTTTGCAGAACAAAGTCATTATCTTAGGGGATTCCCATTTATTTTTTCTAATGTTCAGATGACTTTTAAGGAAAACTTTTGTTTTCCTTAATTTAAAAAAAAATTCATTTGAAGTAAAATCCTTATTTTAGTATTTGTAAATACTTTGATGAATGAGTGATCTCATCAATGAAGTTGCTCTCTCTAATGGTATAGGTTCCACTTCACTGGCTTCTTCTCAGAGGTCCTGTGTGATTCTTGTGTATGTTCTCTCATAAAATTATCCCCAGGGTGTCCATCTACACAACGTGCCAGGGACTATCCTTTCAATCTTGCTACACTCTTTGAATATTTATGAACACCCAGACTGTTGATTGTTTCTTTCCTGCTCATTCTACATAAATAACTACTTCCTTTTCCAGCAAAACTAATATCTTTTCTACTAGTTTCATTTTTACAATTCTTCCTTAATTATACTCAAATATTTTTCATTGCCCTTTGAATGATTCGCAACTTTCAATCCTCAGAGACTGGTTCTTATATATTTTACATTCACATTGCTACTAGCTATTACTAAAAGATAGCATACTGGATCTGGTCTGGAACACTCATCTTAATGAGTTAAAATCTGTCCTCAAATATTTTTTTGTATTTTTCATCTGTAAAATGAGCTAGAGAAGGAAATGGAAAACTACTCTTGTATCTGACAAGAAAACCCCAAATGGGGATACCAAGAGTCAGATGTTACTGAACAACTCCTCTGCATTGGACAGGTCCATTCCAAAACAGAATGTATATGTTACTTCCCTTTTTATAAGAGAGAGTAACTCCAGTTCATGCAGCTAGTAAAATTTTGGAGATAGTTTCATGGATTCCACAGGATTTCGTATCTAAGAAAGGCTTCTTGGAAGAGAACTAATGGGTACCCAAACCTTTAGTTTTAACCATCAGGGTCTTCTTTTGACCCCAAATCAAGTGTTCTATCTACTATCAACTCCTTCTGCCTACTTTGTACCATATCCTCAGGTAAAAAGACCAAAAGAGATATAAACACTGCACTCAAAGATTTTACAGTGGCTAACTATGATATATGTATTGATCAGGCATCTCTATGTACTGTCCAAGCAATTGTATATTATATTCTAAACAACAGGAATTTTTCGTTCACTTCTTTTTTACTGTGTATATTGGCTCTTATTTTTAAAAAAAGATTCTGAAATTTGGGGAATCTCAGGACAATTAGGAGTACCATAAATTTGAGTATCTGAAATATTTTCCCAAATGTAGAGAATGCCTCTTTCATTTGACCTCTGCCTTAGTATACTTTATGACAGAACTAAGTAGGCCAAAGGAGTGTTTTTGTCTCAAATATTGATAATAAGAAAACTGCTGGAAAAATTCATATCTATATCTATCTATCTATATCTATATCTATCTATCTATCTTTGAGAGAGAGAGAGAGAGAGAGACAGAGAGAGAGAAAGAGAGAGAGAGAGAGAGAGAGAGAGAGAGAGAGAGAGAGAGAGAGAGAGAGAGATCTGTATCTTTTAGGGGATCAGATATTTTATTTTATTTATAATTTAAAAATAAACATTTTTCTCACTTCTTCCCCACAACCAGAAACAAGAAGAAAGCCAAAACCCTTGTTTAAAAAAGTATACATCTTCAAGTAAAATAATTTCCTGCAATATCCATGTCTAAAAATGGGTGCTAATTCTGGTGTAGCAGATAGAGCACTGGCCCTAAAAATACAAAACGCTTAATTCACACACTTTGCTAACTGTATCACCTGAGCAAGTCTTTTACTCTCTGTTTGCCTCAGTTTTCTCAGCTATAAAATGGGGGAAATAAAAGCTAACTCAAAGAGTTACTCTGAGACTCAAATGAAATAATATTTATATAGGATTTAACGCAGTGACATGTAGTAGGCACTGTATAAGTGCTTGTTTTCTTCTCCTTTATTCCTGTTTCTTGAATCCATAGCCTCTCTATTATGTAGTGGGCAGCATGCCTCAGTATTGGTTCTCTGAAGCATAACTGTTCCTTTCATTGATCAAAGTTCTTGTCCTTCATATTTGTATCTATAATGTTATTCTTTTTTGTATAAATTATTTTCCTTGCTGTGCTCAGTAGCTTTTTCAATATTTAATGCATCTTATTAAATTTCTTTAAAACTATCATGTTAATGCACCAATGGTGGATCTTTGAAATGATGCAACTAATCTGGAAAGCAATTTAGAACTATTCCTGAAACATAGCTAGACTATGAATGCCCTTTGACCCAGTGATAACACTACTAAACCTTAAATATAAATGTCAGTTATTATTATGACTTATAATAATTTAGAAATAGGTGAAAAGAAAATAGCATCAAATTCTATTTTGTAGCAATTATATATGATTTTTGAAAAAAGTGAACTTAGTCATTTTTTTTTAAAGATAAGCTAAAATGCCACTGTTTTCTATGAAGTTGGTACTATATGACAATAAAGAAATATTTTCTTCTTTCCAGAGAGAAGAGAAGATGGTGCCGAGAGAAACAAAAGTTTGGATAGAACAGTTTGAAAGAGATATGACAAGAGCACAAATGTCAGAAGCAAGTTTACAAGACAAATATCAGGTAATGATTTGTATATCAAATAAATAAAGTAATTTTTGACTTCACAAAGTGTCTTTTGTAACTAAGGTTCATATATTAAGGAAAAATACTATGTGAATTTAAGGGTTTGTACTATTTCTTGCTCTGCATAAACATTTACCAAGTCCCCACTAAATAGAAAATAGTGGGCTTAATCCCACTTATTCTTAAAGAGTCTTTAATGATTTAGGATTAATGAAGGAGATGCACATACACAGGTATGGAATCTCACACCCACATTCTCAAACATTTGAAAATGACTTCAAATAATTATTTAAATGAATTCAAATTCACATATGCAACATAACCTAAGTTGTACCAGATGCTCTCTACATATTTTTAATTCCCTGATGCCTAGAATACTTTGAAAAAAAAATTCATTGAGCACCATAAAGATTTATTTTATGTAGCTTTTATATTATTTTGAAAGTTAATATTAGCTTGAAAGGGAATGGAAGATAAAATGTGCAATAAACTTTTATTCACTATCACCACCCAGTGTTCATCAGATGAATTTAGTGCCTACGTGATCCATAGTAAGTTAAGTGCAATTGTAGTTATTGCAGAAGATAGAATTTATTTAATGTCTCCTGTTTAGCTTAGCATAAAGGGCAGTAAAATCTCTCGTTAATATTGATAGAATACAACCTATTTGTATCCCATTCACTTTCATAGTAATCATACTATGAATTCTGTTTGGAGGCATCATTAGCTTGAGGTATAATATAGTGCATTATCATGTATGCAATGTTTTTAGCTGTTTTACTCATAATTAAAGCTAGTTCTAATAAATTTATTTCATTTCATAGTTTGATTAAAATTTTATATTTGAGTAATAAGTTGGTATCTCACAGTTTTACATGAGATAGCATGTTAAAAGTCACATTCCTAGCTTATATAGCATAAAATACATGAATGTAGATATTAGTTTATCTGCTTATCCAAATTTTCAGTTTTTATAATTTGATTATCTGTTTTTAAATAAATCCAGTGATTTTGACCTTATGTTGACCTATTTGAATATTTTGAAAAATTCCCAGCTACCGAATTGCAGTTTTGAATCAGGATAAGCCATACTATTCATTATATTAGTTTCATTATCATTTTCATTATCACAGAGTTATAAAACATTTTAAATTGAGCTGTTCTTATAACACTTCTGGGAGGCAGATAATCAACATCATTTGATAGGTGAGGAGAATGAGGTTTAGAAAGTTTAAAGGGCTTTTCTACTATTATCAAATATCAAAAAGCATTAGAATATGCCTGATATAAAACAGGCTCTTAAAATATATTTATTGACTATTGTTGTTGTGATTGGTACTTCATTTTCAAAGAGGATCAATGACTCCATCGGATGATGTCAGACTGACTTGCTGACTATGAGAGAAAGGACTCAAACACAGCTCTTTTGACTCCTAGTCCACTGATTTTTTATTACAATAGTTTTACAAAGCACTTTCATAGGATGGAGAAAGCATTTAAGACCTAGATTCAAATTTTGGCTCTACCATTGGCTGAACATGTGACCTTGAGCTTGATTTTTCTGACCCGTAGTTCCTCATTTTTAATACAAGAATAATAATAGCTGCTATATTCTACAGGAGGAGAAATTAGATACTCATTGAGATGCCATAATATACAAATAAATTCAGTTTACATGGGATGTAGCTTTAAAGAATTTGACTTCAAATGATCAACAGGATGATTTCAGAGAGCCTAGAGAGACTTACATGAACTGATGAGTGAAGTAAGTAGAACTAGATCATTGTACACAACAACAAGATTATACAATGATCAATTCTGATGAACACGGAACTTTTCAACAATGAAAGAGAGAACTGTAGGAACTGAGTATGGATCACAAGATAATATTTTCACTCTTTTTTTTTATTGTTTACTTGCATTTAGTTCTTTCTCATTTTTTTTTCTTTTTGATCTGATTTTTCTTGTGCAGCATGATAATTGTGGAAAGATATACATAAGAATTTCTTATGTTTAATATATATTGAATTGTTTGCTATCTAGGGGAGGGAGAGGGAAGAAGGGAAGGAAAAATTGGGAGCACAAGTTTTTTTGCAAGGATGAATATTGAAAATTATCTATGCATATGTTTTGAAAATAAAAAGCTTTAATAAAAAAGGATTTGATTTCAATACACCATTTCTTACACAAAGATCACTTACTCTGTGAAATTTAGAAAATATAAGATATTTCCTGAATGTCCCAATTTCCAACTAAATAATGAAATAAAATAATTTTGTTAATAATCTCACCTATGTTTAATAATAAGCTAAAAATTATGTTCACGTGTTAATGAATGTACCATATTACACATTATTCTAACAGAGTTCTCCAAAAGAATTCACCTCATCATGCTTTCTATGACTTTGAATGTGCTAAAATGGGCTGTATTCAATCACCCTAAAGAGATAATTTGAGGACTAGAAATTACTATATTAATACTAATTTGGTTATTTGTGTAAATTTCATGGAAAACTACAGACAAAAGAGGCTGAGAAAGCAATCCATAGATCATTAGAAGTGTCACAATGTTATTAATTAAGGACTGGTTCTTCTGTCAATATAAATGAATAAAATGGTATAGTTTTTCTCATTTGACTTATTGCCCTGTTGTTCCCATTTTTTTTTCTTTTAGTCATTTAAACATTTCAGAGTTCAGTATGAAATGAAGAGGAAACAGATTGAACTTTTAATTCAACCCCTCCGTAGGGATGGCAAATTGTCACTTGATCAAGCTCTGGTAAAGCAGGCATGGGACAGAGTATCTTCTAGGGTAAGTTTCCCTAAATTACTATAACACTGTAATTTGTGGTATTATTTTTTAAATTTTTGTGGTTATTTGTGATATATTTTTAATGCTATTTCCTGATTTTCATCAGGTTTTTCAGTTTCCTTTAGGAGATGGAAAGAGGAGTAGTTTTCTTTTTGGTGTTTGTCTTTTCAATTTGAATGAGGCTTAACAGGTCTCAGAGCAATCCATATTATATCATCTTGTCAGCTTTTTATTTCTGTCATGTGGAATATTTATTCTAATCCTTTTTATGTCTCACTTTATTTTTTGCTCACTCTTTTTTTTTTTTTTTTTCTTTTCCTTCTGATTATCGAATTCAGTGAATAGAGGATATTATAGATGGACAAATTCTATCTTCATTCAAGTGAATATCCAAGGAAATCTCTACTAATAGAGCTTCTACAACATTTCCCTATAGTCTTATAATGTTGCTTTTATTTGAATCCCTGGTAGACAGCAAATAAATTATCCCTATAGTCAAATATAATCTCTCAGGATGTAATTTGGGCAAATTCCTCTTGGAATTCTAGACTTTGAAGATAGAGTTTCCAGTCTCTCCTTGAAATATTATTCCCTTCAGCATTACCACCAGCAAATGGGCATATGAAGAAACTTGAAGACTTTCGACTGATGGGGAGTTCGTTACCTTGTGAGTTATTCCATTTTCAGATAGCCCTAATTCTTAGGAAATAAATCTTGGGCAGCTAGGTGACGTAGTGTATAGAGTACTGGGCTTGGAATCAGGAAGTTCCATCTTCACACATTAGTAGCTATATGCCCTTGGATAAATCACTTAAGCCTATTGTGTCAGTTTCCTAATATTGTAAAATGAATTAAAGAAGGAAATGGCAAACCACTCCAGTATCTTTGCCAAGAAAACCCAAAATGGGATCACAGAGAGTCAGGCATAACTGAAAAATTATTGAACAGTCAATCCTTAAGAAATTTTTTCCTCACTTTAATGTATCTATCCTACATGAATATAGAAGAGACAACTTCTATATTCTTCATATGAAATCTTTATCTCAAATTCTTCCTATGAAGAGATAATCTTCATATGAAATTTCTTTGTGGGCTTGAAGACAGAAGTCAAGAAAAACTGCAAGCCTTTTCTTCTCATAGTTTGTTAGCAGAGGTTTCAAATTTTTCTATTTTTCCTTTTAGTATTTGTTATTTTACTCTGGAACTTCTTTAGAGGTCTAGAGAAAAAGTTAATTTTCTGAAAGTTTTCTAGCTTTTTAATCTCTTCTTTGATCCTCTCCTGTGACTTCATTTATTTTCTCTTTATAGGTGAGTAGTAATCTATGCTATTTCTACTCATATCCATGTATACATTTCCAACTTTCTCCTAAATATCTCCACCTGGGTATTTCTCTTACACATTGACTCAACATGTTCTAAACTCAATTTGCTACTTCTCTCCTAGTCTTCAATGCTGTCTTTGCTTCCAGCTTCCTTATTTCTACTGATGACACCAACATCATCCAAGTCTGTCAGACTCAAAGTCTTGCTTTCACCTGAACTATTGCTCTCTTACAACTCCCCAGTGCCCATCAGTTTCCAGTTCTTGTTGGTTCTGTCTTCACAGTAGCATTTACATCTGTATTTTCTCCACTCACAGCTGCCATATCCTAGTTCAAGCTTGTATGTTATCTCACTTGAATGAGCTTGAAAGCTTCCTAAGCACAGCTCCAAGTCCTACCCTCTCCATTTCATTCTTTACACAGCTTCCAAAGGAATCTTCCTAATGCACATGGCTGAGCATTTCATTGCTCTACTCATAAATTTTTGAGACTTCCTACCATTATTATGATCAGATATTCTCTATAGTCTTGTCCCATGCTGTCTGACCAGACTTTATTTCATACTCTTTCTTTTCACATGCTTTGCTTTCCAAAACAAATGAACAACTCTCTCTTTCATAATCTCAATTTATACTATCTTACCTCCAAGCAGTAGCACAGCTTCCTTTTGCTTCCTGTCATATCTCCAATTATTCAAATCCCTTTTTTTTTTTTCAAGATCCACCATAGGAACCATCTCTTTCATGGAGCCTTTCTTCTAACTTCCCATAATTGAAAGTTTCTATCCCTCCCCAAATTTTTATATAACTCCTTTTTAGATTTCTTCCTTGGCTTTATCATATTCTACCATAGTAACATGTAGAATAGTTATATGACACAGTCAAGTAAAAAAAAAAAAAAAAGCATTTATTAAATGCCTCTTACTGCCAGGGACTGGCTTCAATAATGGATATATAGGGACAGCAAGATAGCTCATGGATAGAGCACTAACACTGAAGTCAAGAAGACTTGAGTTTATATCTAGTCTCAGACCCTCAATACTTGCTATCTATGTAATCTTGGGCAAGTCACTTAGCCCCAGTTGCCTCACAAAAAACAAACAAAAGAAATAATGGGTAAATAAACAGTATTTCTTTTTGAGGAGATTACAGTATTATGACATGACTCTCATATTCACTTAGGGACAATCAAAGCAAACCCACCACTCTCCACTGCTGATATGTTTCCTTATAATGTTCTCCTTTTAAATTCATATGTAGTCTGAAATTAAACAGTATCAGAATTGCAAAGATTCTCTAATTGGCTTGCTGCCATCTTAAGGTAAAACTAGGATGATTGTTTTTTCTATTAGCTATCTTCCTATCTTTTAATCTTGAAACTTATAGAGTTTGACACCCCCCCAAAATCACTATTAATTGGCATGAAATTTGTTAGAGATATTAAGTAATACATAAACAATCAAACAGGGCTGTTGATTCCTGGTTCCTTTTCTGACACTTGGGACTTCATTAAAGCTCAACTACCTTCTCATTCTGTAAGTTCCTTCCATCTCTATGATTTCACACACTAAAAAACCTTTTCTCTTTGGGGGTTGGGCTACTCTTTTCCTTTGAATGAGTTGTTCCCAGAATTTTGTTTTGAGGAGTGGATCAAACTAGCTATTTTTTGTTCCTCTAGTCCTGCTTCTGATTCAGTCTTTACCATTATGGCCTTGAATGAGTACCCTACTCCATCCCACCCTTACCTTTTCAGCTTCCTTTTATGTGTTGTGTCCCCACTTTACAATATAAGCAACTTGGGAACAATAACCACATCTCTTTCTCTCTCTCTCTCTCTTTTTTTTTTTTTTTTTTTTTGTAACTGTATCCCTAGCATTTAGCATGGTGCCTGACACATTATAAGTATTTAATAAATGTTTGTTAACGACTTGATTTGACTTGACTCACAGACAGAATCATCTCTTTCTCTCTTCCTTCATATTCCTCTCTGCTGACCTTAGGATGAGTTTATTGAAAAAATGAAATGAAATTTAAATTATGAATTGAAATTCCCAAAGCATAGGGTTCTGGAAAAAATGTGAAAGAAAACAATGAAGATGTAGATTGGATTTCACTCTCAACAATTGCCACAACATTCAGCCTGATCTAAGTTTACAAAAACTCCTACTATGTATTTGCTTTGTCTCCTCTCCTTCCCTCCCTCCTTCACTTTCTTTTTCCCTCCTTGCTTTCCTTCCTGTGGGTCTCTCTGTCTCTGTCTCTCTGTTTCTATCTATCTGTCTGTCTGTCTCTCTCTCTCTTTCTGGGTGTGTGTGTGTGTGTATGTGTCTGTGTCTGGCTCTCTCTCATCTGTATACTCATCTGCTTTCATCTCATATTATTTCTCTATTTAACCATACAGTATAACCATACAAATTGGATTCTCCTGAATTCCTCCAAGTAGCTGAAGAATTTTCTGTTGTTCCATAAAGATCCTGCAAATCTCTGTGAGCCCAGAGAAATCCTTCTGAAATTTTCTGGGTCTTGTCATTCCAGGACTGTATTACCTTATTTTATTATTATTTCTGTGCCTGCATACTTGATTAAAAGCTTTTGGTTATCAGGAATTTTAGGCAATTTTTTCCCATTTTTTTTATTCACATGCCCAGCATAAGTGCCTAATATATTTTCGTTGTGTTAAATTTTGCTGAAAGTTCTCATTTCTATCTTCTTAGACTTCTGATGCTATGAAATGGGCCTTGCTAGGGAGTGTGGGAGAGAGAAAAGCATTCATTTATGTAGGAGGAAGATCGTGGGAGACTTTTTAAAAAACATAAAATGATAAGAGTAGGACAGATTCTAAAAGCTCTTCTTTATCTTTGGAACTGCCAACATATTCTGGGCCAATTGTGAGGAGTTGGCATTTAGGAGCTGATTACAGATGTCCAAAAATTAGTCTAAACTAATTTACTGGGCAGTTTACTGGGATGCACTGCAATCTGGTTTGTATGTGCTTCATTCAGATATTATGAGATAATATTTGTAAAGGCATTTAGAACAATTTTTGTCATATAGTAGAAACATAATAAATGCTTGTTTTCTTCTTTTTCTTCCTTCCTTCCTCCCCCCCTTAATAATATACAGAGTCCTTGGCATTACCTAGCCCATTTCATGTCAGTGAAATTAAAAATCTTTGTACCCTCCCATGATTTTGTACTTATAGCAAAGAAGACCAGATAACCGTCACATAATAAGAGCAAGGGAAAACAAGTGGACAACTTGTATTCTTTCTTGCTATCCATTTGGTTTCTAAAGAAAATAAAGGAGAACCCAGGACCTTGTGTGGCTCCCCTGTGGCAAATCCATGGGAGGGCATGGAAATTTGAGATAGATGGGTACAGTTAGGTTATATTCTCATTATTATAGGAGACATCCCACATTGATAAGATCTCAGATCTATTTGAATCATTCTGAACTGAAAATTTTGTGGTGCTACCATCACTTTGTCAACTTCCCTTTAAAGGAAATTAATTTTTTCCCAATTCTTTTTTTTTTTTTCATTTCAGCTCTTTGATTGGCACATACAACTTGATAAATCCCTTCCCGCACCACTGGGTACAATAGGTGCCTGGCTTTATAGGGCCGAAGTTGCCTTACAGGAGGAAATAACAATTCAACAGGTCCATGAAGAAACTGCAAACACAATACATAGGAAGCTGGAACAGCATAAGGTAAAAGTCTATGATAAGAAATCTGCAAGCCTAATAGTCATAATATGCTTGAAGAGATACAGGCTCCAACTAAATTTTATCCTCATGTCATTTAGCAATCTTTCTTATCTTTATCAAAACTTTTTTTGTTTTTTCTTATCCTTTTTAACTATGGGTTTATTATATAGTTCTAAGATGATTTGCTTACATTGCCTTTTTGGAAGGATAACTTTTCAGGTTAAAAAACACATTAAATCCTTTGTTTTTTTATTGTTGTTGGTTGGGTCACTTTTTACTTAGAAAATATGTGAGAGACACAAGATAGATTGAGAAAGAGGCTGACTTTTATGGTATATGTAAAATAAACTCATCAATGATCTGGGGAGAGTAATGTTCCACCTCACTGACTGATATATTTTAAAAACATTCACCTTTGTGAGAAAAAATACAATATTTTATAAATAATGTAGTAAGATTATGACAGGATCATTGTGGATTAAAATCACATACTAATGAACCATGATATGTGAGGTCTAAGACATTTAATAAAAATGTGAAATATTATGAATCTGGTCAAAAGAAGCATGTTTACTCCTCATTGGTGGGATAACTTTGGACAATTCACTTCACCTCCCTTGGAGGTCAGTTTCCTTGCCTAAACAAGAAGGTTAGGAATAAATTATCTTTCAAGTAACTTTCAGCTCTTAAATTTTTTGATCTTCTCTAGCCTGGCAAGGTGATTAATGTCTTGTTTTGTTTTATATTTGTTTAAAATTAAGAATTACTCTTCAAATTGCTTTAATATGTTTATCAGAAACTAAAAGAAATTGATTTATCTGTTTACATACTTAATTGCCTTTTTATAGCTTTTCATATTGATGACTTCTAGATAAGTAAGTGGAATATTGTTGGTGACCTTGGAAGAAAGTCATTCAAACTTCCTATTATTTTGTCTCTAGATATTGCAAAGATTCTTCTTACTTATAAGGAATGTAGACTATATCAAAAGTGGGAGAGGGGAAGAACATTGGGAAATTGAAAAGATAATTAGAAACATGTCCTGTGTTCCCTTTTTTGAGAATATTTCTCATTGTGAGCCACCCATGGAACATATTGCTATCTCTAGTTATCTTTCTGTTACATTAGGATATTATAGCCAAAAATCATTGAAATTTTAAATTAAGAATTTCTTTATCAAAAATCACATTTTACATGGATAGCAATTCTCTTACTTTCTGACTTCTGAATTGTCATGTGTCTTTAAAGGATAATACTATTTTAAGTTTTAGCTTAAGGTTCTGCCCCTTTTAGGGAGCACTATTTTTACAAGTCTTTGTCAGGTTCTACCAATTGGAAAAAACTTCAAGTTTGGGCAAAAAATTATTATTATTATTATTAGTCAAACCAGTTCAAAGAAGCTCATAGCTAGTTGATTGAAGGATAATGACAAATTTGACAATGGAAACTCTTGAAAATATGCAAATTTACCTAGAATACACTAAATTATTTGAGGGTGTTTTTTCATTTTAGCATTGTAGAATAGATAACAGAAAGATTAGAAATGACTGAATAATCAAACTCAAAGATAGTTATTCATGGCTTGAATGTACCTAGTGGAGGGTTCCTTGGATTTCCTGGTCCTACAGAATTTAACATTTTTATCAAAACAATTTAACATTTTATCAATTCTTTTATCAAAGAATAATAACAATAATCCATAAGTGACATTATCAGAAAATTTAAGGATGACATAAAACTGAGGATGGTAATTCATTTTGCATCATATTCAGAAACCCGAAATCTAAGAATGCCCCACTGAATGTAATGCGATAAAATTTTGTAGGCATAAATGTAAGTTCTTATGCTAGAGTATACCACACAGATTATTCCTAAAAACTGAAAAACACTCTCCCAACTCCTTTTATTAGACAATTGTCATTATAATGCTTACATCAGAAAGGAATAATAAAAGCAGAATTACAGACTACAATGGTTAATTATTTTTGATGCAAAAATTTAAATAAAATCAGAACAAAAGGAATAAATCAAAATATTTCAAGCATGATCAAATTGTATTTATATCAATCATGTCAGATTATTGATTTTAGAAAAATAATTATTGTAATCATATTAAAAATAATGCTTCCCATGAATGAATGTATCAATAAAGAAAACAATGACTATTGATTTGGTGAATGACTAAACAAAATGTGCTACATTTATATACTATATAGAATATCATTGTGCTAAAGAAATAAATGATGACTATCATGAAGGTTGGGGGGAAAATCTATGAAGGTGCAAAAAGTTATTTAACCAGAGTCAGAAAATTTTATATATAATGATTAGAATGATGTAATAGAAGAATAAATGAAAATGAATGCTTTGAAACTATAATTACTAGGGTTGATCCAAAGAGGATTTGAGAAAATTTCCTTTTCTCTTATCTTTGCAAAAGTCAGAGGGCAGGAAAAGGTTAAAGTTGTGGAATGTGCATACATTCCAAGACCTGGGTCATATGTTGGTTAGTGTTGTGGAACTGATTCTTTGCTCTTTTTTTTTATTCTTTGTTATAAGCGAAGCCAAGGGGAGAATAATCATTAGGAAATAAGAGTTTTATAATGAATGTTCTATAAAACAAAAGAATTGAGTGAATATGTGTAAACATGGGTACTCCCCTATCAAAATGAATAGCCATTGCTTAATAAATTACTCAGTCATAGAATTGCATAATACCTAAAGACAGAGCTACAAACAGACATAGCATTAATGTCTGGGAATCACGTTATAGGGAGGACTGACAAATTAAGTATCACCCAGACAAGGGCAACTAAGAGAGTGAAGGGTCTTAAGAACATACTACAAATGGGTGAAGTTAGAATGCTTAGGAGGCATATGAGAAATATCTATAAGTTTTTGGAAAACTGTTCTATGGAAGAGAAATTAGACTTTTTCTTCTTGGTCCTGGAGAATAGAAGTGGTGAATAGATGTTACAAAGAGGCATCATTCAGCTTCATGCCATTCATATAACTATTTAGAGTATCTATATAATTTATCTAACTTATGTATGATTAAGGACAGCTGGGAGGCACACTGGATAAAATACCTGGCTTGGAGTTAGGAAGACCTGAACCTAAATCTAGCCTCAGACTCTTACTATGTGACCCTGGGCAAGTCAATAAACTGTGTTTGCTTCAGTTTTTTCTCATCTGTAAAATTAGTTAGAGAAGGAAATGGAAAAGCATTGTAATATCTCTGCCAAGAAAATTCCTAATGGAGTCCCCAAGAGTTGAACACAAATGAATGATCTAACAAAAAGTCAACTCTTTCTTTAGTGAGAGACTGGTAGATGGCTTAGTAGAGTATGAAGCGTGGAATCAGAAAGATTCTTCTTCTTGAGACCAAATCTGGCCTCAGACATTTATTATTTTTGTGGACCTAGACAGGTCACAACTCCATTTGCCTTAGTTTCATCATCTGTAAGATGAACTGGCAAAAGAAATAACAAACATTCTAGTATCTTTGTCAAGAAAAATTCAAGCAGTCATAAAGAGTCAGTTTGACTGAACATGACTAAACAAAACAAAATTAATAAATACACTTTTCTTTGTATGAATATATTTGTATATAACAATTATAACTGAAAAATAGAATAGGCTGGCTCTCAAAATAGATGATTTCTCTTACTAAAGAATTTCAAGATAAGGGAAGGATGATGACTTTTTGAGGATACTAGAGAAAGGATTTTTTTTCCGCAGAGAAGTGGTCTTAGATTTATACTGTAGTTCCTTCAGCTGGAGTTTTCTATAATTAATTCTTAGAGAAATTATGATCTCCAATAATGGAGAGATTTCTATTAGTTACATAGGCATAGATACTTGCAATATTGAAGATTTTAAATTAGTCTTTTTCTTTCCTTAATTCCAATTGTGATTTTAATTTATTCTAAACTTATTTGATAAACTATTCCAGATTTGAGCTCAAATAACTAAAGGAATGTTTTCAGATACAATTCTTATTACTGTCAAGGTCTTAATATGCCTATGTAAATGATTTATTTGTCCTCTTGGCTGAATAGTAATTTTCCATTTCTCTAATGGCTAGATTATTTTTTTTGTGATGATTTGAAATTATTTAACACATTCCTGCTTGATTTAACAGAATATAAAGTAAATACAATGTTAAAACTCAATACATTCTTGACTCTGTTATAGTACTTTAGCATATGTAATATACTCAGTGAAATAAAAGTATGAGAAAAATGATACTAACAATACAACCTACTCAATATGTAGTCCCTTAGCTTATTTTGGATTTTCTAATTTTTTTTTCTTTGTACATAGCCAAGATACTTAACTTTGTTGGGGATTAGTTTCCTCATCTATAAAATGAGACAACGGACAATATGAATTCTAATGTTCCTCATACTTCTAAAATTCCCTGATTTTTTGAAATTGCTAGCTTTTTATACTGTATTTTTATGCGATACCTTGAAGTTCTTTTCTTTCCCCAAATAGAAGTCTCAATCTGATTCAGTGTAACATGGGAATGACATGACATTTTTAAAGGCTAAGCCATGAAATTCTATCAAACTAGAAAGACCTTGCATTCACTGTGGTAAGCTCTGGTGATAGCAAAAGAAGAAAAAGAAAGTTCCTCTTCCTTAAGGAACTCATAATATAATAGAGAAAGGTAGTATCCATATAGAGCACTGCTTTAAAATAAAAATTTGTTTCTCTAATATTAAATTATCATCTGAATAATTAGATATTAGTAGAGTACAAATGATATTTTCCCCAAAACAATGAATAAAGATACAAGTAAACAAAGTAGTCAAAAAGCTCATAAGACTCATCTAAATCATATCACCCCAAAGATGTGTTAAAAAAAAATAGATTAAAAACAGAACATATTGTGTCAAAATAATTGATTATAGTTAAACTTCCCCATTTAGAATCTTATATCTCTGATGTGCCATTAAAGAAAGAAGGGATTTCACAAAGAAGGGAGAAATAGGAAAAGGAATTGATGAGTATAACCACTCAGGAAAAAAAAAAACCTATGCTTTTGGTGACGGTTTAAAAAGTATTGAATTTTTAAGAAATCAAACCCAAGGAAAATATCAATAATTGGAGAGAAAACCCTTATATGTTATTATTATTCCTCTCTTTCCCAAGGGGATTAGGAAGACAATAACTATCAATGGATATTCTGGTTTTTTGTAATTACAAAATCTTTGTGAGAATTATCTATAAATTTATTAAGACAAGTAATTTTATTTATTTTTAGTATACATTGCTTTATGAATGACGTTGGGAAAGAAAAATCAGCGTAAAAGGGAAAAACATGAGAGAGATTAAAAAAACAGAAAAAAGAAGTGAACATAGTATGTGTTGATTTACATTCAGTTTTCTTAGTTCTTTTTCTGTATGCAGGTGGCATTTTCTCTTCAAAATCTATTGGGATTGCTGTGGATCATTGAACTTCTGAGAAGAACCAAACCTTTCATAAATGATCATCACATATTCTTGCTATTATTGTGTACAATGTATTCCTGATTTCTTTTGTTTCACTCAGCATCAATTCATGTAAATCTTTCTAGGCCTTTCTAAAGTCAGCTTGTTCATCATTTTTTGTAGAACAATAATATTCCATTACCTTCATATACCACAACTTGTTCAGCCATTCCTTAATTGATGGTCATCTAGTCATTTTCCAGTTCTTTGCTACCACAAAAAGAAGTGCTACAAACATTTTTTCATATATGAGTCCTTCCCCCTCCTTTATAATTTCCTTAGGATACTGACACAGTAATGGCACTGAAGAGTCAAAGGATATACACAGTTTTATAGCCCTTTGGGCACAATTCCAGATTGCTTTCCAAAATCGTTGTATCATTTCACAATACCATCAACAATCCATTAGTGTCCCAGTTTTCTCACATCTCCTCCAACATTTATCATTATCTTTTCCTGTCATCTTAGCCAATCTGAGAGATAGGTGTAAGGTGGCATCTCAGAGTTATTTTAATTTTTATTACTCTAATCAATAGTGATTTAGAGCATTTTCATATTACTATAAATGACTTTAATTTTTTTTCATCTGAAAATTGTCTGTTCATATCTTTTAATTATCAACTGGGGAATGACTTCTATTCTTATAAATTTGACACAGTTCTTTATATATTTTAGAAATGAAATCTTTTTCAGAAATATTAGTTGTAAAGATATTTCCCAGCTTTGTACTTCTCTTTTAATCTTCTTTCTGTTGGTTTTGTTTGTGCAAAACCTTTTTAATTTAGTATAATCAAAGTTGTCAATTGTGACTTTCAGATGATTCTCTAGTTCTTTTTTAATCATGAATTTCTCCCTTCTCCAAAGATCTGATAGAGAAATTATCCTTTGTTCTAATTTATTTATGATATTCTCCTTTATGCCCCAATTATGTATTCATCTGTCCTGAGTTTCTGACATATTATTTTCCAGTTTTCCCAGCATTTTTTGTCACATATTGAGTTCTTATTCCAGAAGTTAGAGTTTGAGGGTTTATCAAAGACTAGATTGCTATAGGCCTTGATTATTGTGTTGTGTATATTTAATCTATTCCACTGATCCACCACTCAATTTCTTAGCCAGTACCAATTGGTATTGTTTACTGCTGCTTTATAATATTGTTTTAGGTTTGGTACTGCTAAGTCATCATCCTTTGTAAATTTTTAAAAAATTAATTCCCTTGATACTTTTGATCTTTTGTTCTTCCAGATGAATTTTGTTATTATCTTTTATAGTTCTATAAAATAATGTTTTGGCAGGTTGATTGATATGGCATTGAACAAGTAGATGAATTTAGGCATAATTGTCATTTTTATTATATTAGCTCAGCCTATCCATGAACAATTGTTTAGATCTTTTCCAATTGTTTAAATCTTACTTTATTTGTGTGAAAAGTATTTTGTAGTTGTCGTTATATAGTTCTTCGGTTTGTCTAGGCAGTATTTTATTTTGCTAACAGTAATTTTAAATGGAATTTCTCATTCTATCTCTTCCTGATGGGCTTTGTTAGTAATATATAAAAATGCTGATGATATGTGTGGATTTATTTTATATCCTGCAACTTTGCTAAAGCTATGAATTATTTCCAGTAGATTTTTGGATGATATTTTAGGATTCTCTAAGTATCTCATCTGCAAAGAGTAATAGTTTTATTCCCTCACTGCCTATTCTAATTCCTTTAACTTTTCTTTTTTTCCTTTTCTTATTGCCAAAGCCAACATTTCTAGTACAATGCTGAATACTAGTGGTGATAATGGACATCGTTGTTTCATTCCTAATCTCATTGGGAATGCAAGCAGCTTCTTTCCATTATAAATAATTCTTGCTGTAGGTTTTAGATAGATGTTGCTTATTATTTTAAGGAAAGTTCTCTTTATCCTTATGCTCTCTAGTGTTTTTGATATGAATAGGTGCTTTGTTTTGTCAAAAACTTTTTCTTTATCTATTGAAATTATCATATAATTTCTGATGCTTTTGTTACTGATATGGTTGATTATGATAGTATTTTCCTGATGTTGAACCAGCCCTTCATTCCTGATATAAATCCCACTTAGTCATAATGTATTATCCTGCTGATAAATTGCTGTAATCTCTTTGCTAATATTTTATTTAAAATGTTTGCATCAATATTCATTAGGGAAATTCTGTAATTTTCTTTCTCTGTTTTGGCCCTTCTTGGTTTAGGTATCAGTGCCATATTTGTGACATAAAAGGAATTTGGCAATACTTCTTCAGAGCCAAATTTGTGACATAGAAGGAATTTAGTAGTACTCCTTCTTTACCTATTTTTCCAAATAGTTTTACATAGTATTGAAATTAATTGTTCTTTAAATGTTTTGTAGAATCACTTGTAAATAATCTTATGATCCACCCAGAGAGAGGACTATGGGGAATGGATGTGAACTCCAACAGAGTATTTTCAATTTTTTGTTGTTGTTTGCTTGCATTTTGTTTTCTTTCTCTAGAAAGAAAACTTTTTCCTTTTTGATCTGAAATTTCTTGTGCAGCACAAATTGTGGGAATATATACAGAAGAATTGCACATGTTAAATATATATTGATTTACTTGCCATCTAGGGGAGAGGGTGGAGAGAAGGGAGGGAAAAATTTGGAACACATGGTTTTTAAGGGTGAATATTGAAAATTATTCATGCATATGTTTTGAAAATCAAAACCTTTAATAAAAAATAAAAAGAAACAATTCACTTGTGAATCCATCTGATCTTGGAGATTTTTTCTTAAATAAATGACTTGTTCAATTTTTTTTCTATAATGGGACTATTTAACTATTTTATTTTCTCTTCAGTTAACTTGGGCAATTCATTTCAATTATATTGTCAGACTTGGTTCCCTAGAGTTGGGCAAAATAACTCATTATTTTTTTAATTTCTTTTTCATTGGTAGTAAGTTCACCCCTTTCATATTGATGCTGGTGATTTGTTTTTCTTTCATTTTTCTGATCAAATTATCAAAGGTTTATCTATATTGTTACAAAGCCAATATTTAAAGCCAATTATTAGTTTTGCTTATTAGTTCTACAGTTTTCTTTGTTTCTGTTTTATTGATCTTTTCGTTGAGTTTCAAAATTTCTAAGTTGGTGTTTAATTGGGGATTTTTAATTTATTCTTTTTCTAGCTTTTTTGCTTGCATGCCTTATTCATTTATCTCTTCTTTCTTTATTTTATTTCTGCAGCTATTTAGAGTTACAAAATTTCCCTTAAGAACTGCTTTGGCTAGATCCCATAGTTTTTGATATGTTGTCTCATTATTGTCATTTTCCTGGATGAAATTATGGATTGTTTCTGTCATTTGTTGTTTAACCCACTCATTCTTTAGAATTAGGTATTTAATTTCCAATTTGTTTTTAGACTCTCCTTCTCTGGCCCTTTATTGAATATAATTTTTATTGCATGTAGTCAAAAGAAGAAGCATTTACTATTTCTGCCTTTCAGCATTTAATTGTGAGGTTTTAATGTCCTAATAAATCATTAAATTTTGTGTAGGTGCCATGTACTGCTGAGAAAAGGATGTATTCCTTTCTGCTCCTATTTCATTTTCTCCACAGATCTATCATATGCTAAGTTTTTTAGGATCCTATTTACCTCCCTAGTTTTTTTCTTTTCTTTTCTTTTCTTTTTTTGTTGTGTGTAGTTAGATTTGTCTAATTCTGAGAAGGAAGGTTAAGGTCCACCACTAATATTGTCTTGCTGTCTTGCTGTCTATTTATTCCTGTAACTGGCTTAAAATGTTCTTTGGGAATTTGGCTGCTTTACCACTTGGTGCATATACATTTAGTATCTTTACTACTTCATTATTTATGTACCCTTTATCATATATACTTTCCCTCTTTATTTCTTTATCTCTGTTTTTACTTTTGTTTTATCTGAGATCATAATTGCTACCTCTGCTTTTTTTTTTTTTTTTTTTTTACTTCAGCTGAAGTATAATAAATTCTGTCCCAGCCTTTTACTTTTCCTCTATAGGTGTCACTCTGTTAAATGTATTTCTTATAAACAATATATTGCTGGATTCTGTTTTTTAATCAACTCTACCATTTGCTTCAGTTTTATAGAAGTGTTCATCTTATTCACATTAAAAGTTATGATTATAGTTCTGTATTTCCCTCTATCTTATTTTCTCCCCTGTATAGACTTTTAATCTTTCTTTCCATCCTGTCCTTTGTTGTATATTTTTTTATTCACCCCACTCACTACCTTATCTCCTATCATCCCTCTCCCCTTCTTTTACCATTTTTTTTGCTCTCCTTTCAATCTTGTCCCTCCCTTTTCTTTTCCTCTTTCTCTTCCTACTTCTTTGTAGGGTTAAATAAATTTCTATACCCAACTGAATGATTAAATTATTTCTTCTCAAAGTCAAAACTTATGAGATAAAGTTTAAGACAATGCTCATTTCCCTTCCTTCTTTCTAAGAAAAGAAGACTTATTTTAATAGGTCTTTTGCACTTCTTCCTGTGAATTAATTGTCCCATTATATTTTCCCTTTCCTTTTTTCCCATACAATACCGAAAATGTCTTTTTCTCTATTGTCATCACACCAGGGACCATTCACAACTACACCCCTAAATCCATGTAGTGCCCCCTTCTGTCTATGCCAGTGACAAATTCAGTTTACAAGAGTTACATATATTGTTTTCTTATCTAGAGATGTAAACAGTTTAACCTTTATATATATATATTTTTTTTCCCCTGTTTACTTTTTATGGTTCTCTTGTGTCCTGTTATTTATAGATGAAATTTTCTGTTTACTTCTGTTTTTTTTTCAGTAGAAATGATTGAAAGTTTCTTACTTCATTGAAGCTCCATCTCCTCCCCTGAAAAATGATTCTGAGTTTTCCTGGTTAGTAAATTCGTAGTTGTAACCCCAGGACTTCTGCCTTCCTGAATATGGTATTCCAGGCCCTTTGAAACTTTACTATAGAAGCTGTCAGATGCTGGGGATTCCTGACTGTTACTCCTTGATATTGGAATTGTTTTTATCTGGCAGCTTGCAGTATTTTTTCCTTGAGATAATAGTTTTAGAGTTTCACAAGAATGTTCCTTGGGGTTTTCCTTGTGGGATCTCTTTGCAGAGGTGATTAATGGATTTTTCAAAAAGTATTTCCCCCTCTGTTTCGAGAATATTGGGGCAGTTTTCCTTAATGATTTCTTGTAGAATGCTATCCAGACAATTTTTTTTTTTTTTGGTCATGACCTTCAGGTAGCCCAATACTTTTAAAATTGTCTCTTCTGGATCTATTTTCCAAGTTTTGCCATAAGGTATTTCACATTTTCTTCCATTTTTTCCATTTTTTGTAGTTTGTTTGAATGATTCTTGCTGTCTCACAAAGTTATTGGCTTCCATTTGCCCTGTTCTAGTTTTTAATATGTGATTTCCTTCACTTATCTTTTGTATCTCTCTTTCTGTTTGGTTTATTCTACTTGTTTTCCTCAGACAGTTCTTTCCCTTCCTTCTCCAAACTGTTGACTCATGCATACCTCTCATTTCTTCTAATTTTTTCTCCTACCTCTCTTATTTGCCTTTTGAAAGAAGCCTCTTTGGGCTTGAGACCTAAATTTATGTGACTCTTTAAGATTTCTTCTGTGGACATTCTATCTTCCTCTGAGGTTGTGTTTTGGTCTGTCCTCTCACCATAGTAGCTTTTTATGGTCAAGGTTCTTTTCTGTTTCTTGCTTATTTTCTTTTCCTTTGGTATTTCCTCTTTTTTTTTTTTTTTTTTTTTTTTTTTTACTATTTAGGGGAAACTCTGCTCCTAGGGTAAAGATGGTGCTGTCCCAAGCTTCCTGTGTGGCTCTGAACTTTGGTTTGAGCACAGGGGCCCCCTGCGTTTATAGCTTGGTTGCTCTTTCTAAGAACAGTCTGTTTTTCCAGAATTTGCCTTCTGAGGTGGTACTTTGGGCTGCCCCACTGATTTCCTCCTCTACTGAGTGGTGATTGAGGGTTTTAATTGCTGATGTGCTGTGATTAGGACCCTATCACTAGTTTTTCCAGAATCTGTCTGACCTGGGCTGGACACCTTTTTCACCTGAAATTATTTTCTACAGAGTATCTTTCCATAAATGTCATGTTATCACAAATGAATAAGTCTTGCCTTCCAGCTTTCACAAGGATGAGAATTGCATGTTGTTCCTATATGCATTGATGCTGGATTAGCTCAATGCTAAACCTAACATGGACTCTTAGTTCTGGATCTCTTGATGGCTTACCTTTACAATTTTTTGATGTTAACAAAAGCTTGGTGTCAATACCAACAAGTCTGGAACTGATGAGTTTAGAATGCATCCCAATTCTGGTCATGCAGCTAATCATATTTTTCCATCATATGGCTAACAGATAATGTTACAAAATGTCTGCATGTGCTACAAATCTCTCCAATCTATTTCTATTACTTCTCATTATTTTTTCTAGAAGTAGGCTCCTCATAGTATTAAAAAGTTTTTGTTTTCTTTTATTTTCCCAGAGTATTTTAAATGTTTTGTTTCCTTTTAACAGTCATTTTAAAAAATTGAGTTTTGAATTTTCTTTCCTCTTTCATTTCTCCTTAACCCACTATGAACACCAAAAATGTGATGTTAATTATATGTGTGAAATCATGTAAAATATATTTTAATGGTAGCTATATTGCAAAAAAAAAATGAAGAAAGGAAGGAAAGAAAGAAAAAAAGAAAGAAAAAGGAAAGAAGGAAAAAGGAAAGAAGGAAGGAAGAGGAAAGAAAAGAAAAAAAAGAAAAATGTGCTTGATTCTGCATTCAGTTCTTTCCATCAGTTTTTTTCTCTGGAGATAAATAGCATTTTTCACCTTAAATCTTTTAAAATTATCTTGGATCATTAGATTTATCAGAATAACAAAATAATTTACAGTTGATTGTTGTCCACATTACTGTTACTAAATGTTCTCCTGGCTCTGCTCACTTCACTTTTCATCAGTTCAATAAGTCATCTGAGGCTTTTCTGAAACTATTTCCCTAATAAATATGGATGAAAAAATTAAAATATTATCAAGAATATTATAGCAGTGTGTTACAAAGATCATACATTATGCTCAGGTGGGATTTATACCAAGAATACAGGGCTAGTTCAGTATTAGTAAAGCTATTGGCATGTGATTATCCCAATAAAAGCAGAAAAACCTTTTGACAAACATAACACATTTCTATTAAACAGCACTAGTTTGTATAGGAATTAATGGATTTTCCTTAGGCAGTATCTATCCAAAATGATCAGTAAACATTATTTATAATAGGAATAAGGCAGAGGCCTTCCCAGTATGATCAGTAGTGAAACAAGGATATCCATTATCACCACTGTTATTCAACATTTTTCTAGAAATGCTAGCTATAGCATTAAGAGAAGAAAAAATAAAGAAATTTGATTAGGTGATGAGGAAAGAAAATGACAACTCCTAGCAGAAAATTTGATGAAATTCCTAGAGAAGTCTACAGAATCAACTAAAAGTCTAATTGAATTAATTAACAACTTTAGCAAAGTTGAAGGATATAAAATAAACCCTCAGAAATCATCAGTATTTCCATAGATTATCACCAAAGTACAGCAAGAAGAGATAGAAAAAAATTCCACTTAAATTAACCATAGACCATATAAAATACCTGCTAAGGCAACCACAGGAACTATATGATCACAATTAGAAAGCACCTTTCACATAAAGTCAGATCTAAACAAGTGGAGAAATATTAATTGTTCATGCATAGATCATCAATATAATAAAAATGACAATTCCACCCAAATTAATTTACTTATTTAATCAAAGCACCAAAAATTAATTTAAGTAGAAGGAAAAAAGGTAAAGAATATTAAGGGAAGGAATGAAAAAAGTGAAAGTAACTTAGGATTCCATATTTCAAACTATTACAAAGTGGTAATCATCAAAATAATCTGGTACTGTTTAAGAAATAGAATGGCAAATCAATGGAATGGATTAGGTACCCAGTATGCAATATCACATGTCCATAGTAATCTAATGTCTGATAAACACAAAGATCCATGTTTTAGTGACAAAAACTCACTATTTGATAAAAAAAAAAATTGCTAGAAAAACTAGAAAGCATTATGGTTGAAATTAGATAAAGAGCAATGTCTCATACCATATATCAAGATAAGATCAAAATGAGTACATGATTTAGATAAAAGATGATATCACAAACAAGTTAGAAGAATAGGGAAAATTTTGCCCATCAGATGTGTGAATAAACAGAAGAATTGAGGACTGAAAAAAAAAAGATAAAGAGGATAATGGGATATAAAATGGATAATTTTCATTATTCATTCATTTTTCAGCTATGTCTGATTCTTCATGATTCCTTTTGGGATTTTCTTGGCAAAGATTCTGCAGTGGTTTGCTATTTCCTTCTCCAGCTCATTTTACAGATGAGAAAACTGAGACAAATGGTGTTGATTGACATGTTCAAGGTCACAAAGTCAATAAATGTCTGAGGCCATATTTGAATTTAGGAATATAGGTATTTCTGACTTCAGACCCAACATTCTATCCACTGTCCCTTAGTTTTTATTACATGAAATTTAAAAGGTTTTACACAAACAAAACCAATGCAGGCAAGATTACAAGGAAAGCAGAAAACTGGCGAGAAGCCATACATGAAGATTCAATCATAGAAGAAGGAAAAGGATTTATGTGTCAAAAAATATTTATAGTAGCACTTTTTGTAGTGGCAAAAAATTGAAAAGGAGATACCAATCAATTGAGGAAAGACTGAACAAGCTGTGGTATATGATTGTGATGGATATTGTTGTGCTATAAGAAAGAGTGAATAGGACAGTTTCAGAAAAAACACTAGAAACATCTACGCAAACTGCAAACTGGTGTGAAGTAAAGGGAGCATAACCAAGAAAATATTGTTCACAATAATAGCAATATTTTATTTTGATCAACTGTGAATGACTTAACTATTCTCAGCAATACAATAATCCAAGCTAATTCCAAAGGACTTGTGATGAAAAAAGCTATCCACCTCCAGAGGAATCTGAATGCAGATTAAAACATAAATTTTTTTCACTTTTTTTCTTTTTCTTTTTTTTTTTTTACAACATGGTTAACATGTATTATATATATATATATATATATAAGTCATTTCAACATGTATACTTGATATAATATTTCTTGCCTTCATAATGGGTGAAGGAGGAATGGTAAGCAGAAAGAGAATTCAGAGCTCAATTTTTTTTTAATGTTGAATTTTTTTATGTTTTTTTCTTTATATTTTGTTTCTATTTCACAGTATAACTAATATGGAAAAATGATTCTATCATTACACATATATAAACTATGTCAGATTTTTTGCTATTTGGGGAAAGTGGACAAACAGGGAGGGAGAAAAATAGAATTCAAAGTTTTATAAAAATGAATGTTAATAATTAATTTAGCCTTTTAACATTTTAGGGGACTTCTCTCTCACTTCCTTAGCCCTAAATATAGCATTTCAGGTGAACTAGGATTATTGTAGATGAACAACAAAGGCTATTGAGTTTTTATCTAGTGCATCATATACTAGGAAAAATCCTTGTTTAACACTGTGGCAGGGAAGAAGTAATTGTTAAGCGCTGTGTAGCAAGTCTAAGACTTTACCTCTCATGACTCTTTGTTCATCTTATGAAAATTCAAAATGCTGATCCTGTGAACATCTATTCAATTCAGTGAGCAGTTATTAACCACCTAATATTTCATGGTTCTGTGCTAGGTGATGGTTATATAAAAATAAAATAAAGCATCCATGTCCATCAAGAGATGGGGGAGTGGGAGAACATGTAAATAGTTAAATATACAGCATATTAAAAACACATTAATTTTAGATGGAAGAATTATAATTGAATCATGAAAGATTTCTTGTAGAAAATGGCCCTTGAATTGGCCCTTGAGAAGAATTAGGGATCTAAGAGATGGAAAGGAGGCAGGAGGAAATTCCAGGTAAGGGTACATTTGTACAAATTGATTGCAAGACTGAAAGAAAACTTCACAAATATTTGTCAGTAGGTCAAATATATACATAAAGATATGATTTTATATGAGGGTGTTTTATATGGGGGAAAATAGGATGACATACCATCATATCACTATTCATCCTTAGAATTGTATGAGAATATAGAGATTTTCTGCTTCAAAACTTTCATTTTATAATTGGGAAAATTGAGCAGCTAAATGGTGTAGTAGATAGAGTGCTGGCCTTGAAGTCAGGAGGACCTGAGTTCAAATCTAGCCTCAAACATTTAATACTTCTAGCTGTATGACCCTGGGCAAGTCACTTAATCTCAAGTGCCTCAGCAAATATATATGTGTTTGTCTGTGTGTGTATATATGTGTGTGTGTGTGTGTGTGTGTGTATGAATATGAATATATCTCATGAGATTTTTCTTTTAGGAAACCATTACATTTTTACTTAATCATTATATGTCACTCTTTCCTAGGCTTTACATTTTTCCCCACAATGAAAATTCCCAAATAGTATGTTTAGTGACAAATGTATGCCTATAGAACTCTGGTTATATTTATATAGACTCCCACTCTCACTGGCAGTTAACTATATGTGGAAGTCCTTATTCCAACTCCCACTCTTACTAACAAATCAAGTTCCCAGAACCAGATTCTATCTTCCTCTTGGGATTTTAAGGAAAGAGGTTCTTATACTATAAGGAATAGTCTCCATTCTGCTGTGTTCTCCCCAATATTGATTGCCAATTACAGTTACTGTTTTCCTTTTTATTGGGTGGGTCATTGAAGTGACCCACCAATTGGCATCTATGACTTGATTAATTAAAAATCAATTATCTTTGGCAAAAACATATTACTGAAAAGATAAAATTTGAACAATGCAAACATATCTTCCTGAACTGGAGGCAAATCTTCCCTTATATCATTTTGGACCTTGAGAGATCAAGCTAAAACTTAACATAGTTTCTACCTAGTATTCTCAGTCAAGTTCACTCCTGAATATGAGTATAGCCAATGGAAGAGAGAGTCCTCTTAGCCATTATTGCTCCACCGCTATTCTGAGTAAAGTAGGTTGCTACTCATTGGGCTTGACTGATGCATTCCCATTCCTGGACCTCTAGGGGGTTGCTCTTGAAGTACATGACTTAAGTTGTCACCAAACTCTAATACAGACTTCCTACCTTTTGAAACTCTCTAGGTCATGGGAATATTCAATGCACCTTTTTCAAGCCTACCAAAAAATAGACATAACAGAGAAGCAACAGCCAGGTCATGTGATCACCAGTCTTGGTCCAGGTTGAATGTTAGGCAACTGGCAGCAGGAGAGCACTGCCATTGCCTCTCTTGCCTACTACTTCTCCTGCAAAGCAGAAGTATTGGAACTTCTCCATACTGGAACATAGCCAGGGAGAAAAATTACCTAGTTGCCCTTTGGCTTTTTTTTTTTTTTTTTTTTTTTTTTGCATGTCTAAACAGTTCTGGCTTACCAGTCAAAAAGATGGGAAATAGTTATAGAAATGTGTCTTGGCATAATTTGAAACCATTCCCAAAAGATATAAAACTACATATCCTTTGATCCAGCTGTGTCTGTATCCCAAAGAGATCATAAAAGAGGGAAAAGGACCCAAATATGCAAAAATGTTTGTTGCAACCCTTTTTGTAGTGGCAAGGAAGTAAAAATTGAGTGGATTTCCATCAATTGATGAATGGCTGAATAAGTTATGGTATATGCATATAATGAAATCATAAGAAATGATGAACAGGCCAATTTTAGAAAAGCCTGGAAAGACTGAACTGATGCTAAGTGAAGTGAACAGAACCAGAGAATATTATACAGTGTAATAACAAGATTATATGATGATCAACTATGATGGGCTTGACTCTTTTCAACAATGAAGTGATTCAAGGCAATTCCAGTAGGCTTGTGATGGAAAGTGCCATCTACATTCAGAGGTACAACTGTGGAACCTGAATGTGGATCAAAGCATAGTACTTTTATCTTTTTCTTGTTATTTGTTTGTATGTGTTTTATCTTCCTTGTGTTTTTTTTTTCCCGCTTTTGATTAGATTTTTCTTGTGCAGCATGACAAATGTGGAAATATGTTTAGAAGAACTGCATGTTTAACCTATATTAGAATGCTTGCTATATTGGGGAGAGAGGATGGAGGTAGAGAGGGTGAAAAATTTGGAACATAAGGTTTTGCAAAGGTGAATACTGAAAACTATTTTTTCATGTATTTGGAAAAATAAAATACTATTTAAAAAAAAAAAGAAATATTTTGGCATTCTCTGAAGTGGAGTCAGATTGTTCATTACAAGTAGACTTGCCAAACATTCAGGTGTGCTCTTAGCTCTAGGTTTTCTCATTAGCAACTCTTCATTACATTCACATATTTGTCTTTCTGATAGTTCAAAGTGTCTCTCAGTTGTTAGCTAATAGCTATAGACCTAGCAGGGGATTTAGGGCAGCATCTTTAAAACAAAAAGTTAAAAGTTCATTTCCCTCCCTCCCCATTACCTGGTCTTTTCCCCACCTTCTTGGATTAAGTACAAAGGGGAGATTCAGAGAGTCAAAGTTAAAACTAGGAAAAATTATCAAATAACAGCAATATAGGGCTCAGAGACAGAGCCCAAATTTGGTTTTAAGCTTACCAAGATATGTTCAGAGAGAATTCATTATTGCCATTAGGCAGTCATTGATCAATAATAGAATCTGTTACCATCAAAGGGTTAACTGTGTTGTATTTGATTTTATATTTTGGTTTTTCAAAAATGCATGTCACAAGAAAATCATAGATAAATCAACATATTATTTGTGAAATCAGTTAAATCTTCTTTTTGGGGATTTGTAAAATCATAACCATGCTTATGTTTCTTTAAAAGCTCAGAATGATATTGTTGTGCAAAGTGTCATGTGTGTTTAAAAAATGCCGTAATGATTAGTTTCCACTCCAGCATTATGTCTTACATGCTTGAGCCTCTGTAAAAGCCGAGAGCCTATGATCAGAATTAAGCTGCCTACAAATGTGGCAGCAGGACCAAATTGTTGAATACATTGACTCATCGTTGCAGGTTTAACATCATGTTTCTTAGCCTCCTGTGAGCAGTATTTCTTTTCTCTCCTTTTGAAAATCATATCAGGATCTACTTAAAAACATAGATGGCCACAGAAAGGCATTTCATGAGATCCACCGGACTAGGTCTGTTAATGGTGTCCCTGTTCCATCTGACCAATTAGAGGACATGGCTGAAAGGTAAGGGAAATCTCTGCTTTTATATTCAGCTCTCTCCTTTAAAATACATAGTGACTGCTTGTTGCTTGGCATTTTTCAGCACATGTTTTTCAAATCATGACTTGCTTGAGGGGAATAAACATGAGAGCCAGTAGCATCCCACAGTTTTCTGATCTTTGTGCCAAGAAAGCTAGGTCTGATCTATCAATAATGGAAAGGAATAAAATTAAATGTCCTTGAAAAATAAGGGAATGAGTTTTTTCCCCCCCTCAGAGGCAATATTGTTATTCAGCACTGTAAGGAACATTATGTAATGTTGCAAAAGGAAACAGATGAAGGATGAGTTGGCAGAGGAAAGAATTAAGCCAAAGATTTGAATTTATGATTTATGCCTTTAAGTGTACAGAACTAGGAAAGGAATGCTTTTTCTAAACCAGTCCTCAAGCTAGTGAAGCAGCCAGAATTAAAAGGAGCCTTAATCATTGCATTATGTTTCATATTAAAAACAGCTAACACCTAACAGGTTAAAAAGCATCACTGTTACTATTGGTAACATTCTCTAAGTGGAACATATTTCATTTCTAGGTTTAATTTTGTTTCATCTGCTTCGGAACTCCACCTAATGAAAATGGAATTTTTGGAATTAAAGTACCGGCTGTTATCACTGTTAGTCTTAGCAGAGTCGAAGTTAAAGTCATGGATCATCAAATATGGAAGAAGGGAGACAGTGGAGCTACTTCTACAGAATTACATTGTAAGTCATGTTTCTTTCAAATGAAATGCTGAAAACTTATGAATTTCATTTTTGAAATTAAAATAAATGAAGAAAGAAAAACATCAGGAAATATTCATTAAATCAGATGTTATTCTATGACTTTTCAAATTATTTTAAAGTGAAACATTTATTTGTTAACCCTTTGTAATCAGGTGAAATTGATGGTTTCCGAATGCATGATTTTGTTTCTCTGGGGGCACTTGCTTAGATGTTCCACAGGATGTCTACAGAGCTTATCAGCTGCTTTTTCAGCTTATTGTAGAAATTATACTTACAGGTACTAATCACATCTCTGTAAACACTATCAAGTGCTATAACAGATCCAATCTTCCCATGTTTTCAGGAAATGGTTTACTCTAGAGTAAATTGCAATTAACATGTAATGTTATATTATGTTCTATCATCCAAATGATAGTCAGCATCAGTCAGAGAAGACCAAATAAATTTTAATATCAATTTAAGTAAAAGATGTTTAGGAGGCTAATTAATTTAGTGGGGAAAAATCATATAATGAATTCAGTTTCTTTATCATTAGACAGCTAAGTGGAGTAGAGTATTGAACCTGTAATAAGGAAAATCTGAGTTTAAATCTGTCCATAGACACTTCCTACCTGTGTAACTCTGGGCAAGCTATATAACTTGTGTCTGATTCAGTCTTCTCTATCATAAAATGAGAATAATAATAGCATCTACCTTCCAGGATCAAATGAGAAAATATCTATAAAGTGCTTAGCACATAGTAAGTGCTTAAATACTTGTTTTCTCTCTTTTTCTCAACAGAAAAATAAGGAGTTTGGACTATATAATAACCCTACAAATTTTACTGGTTGTATAAGTTACAAAGTTAATTACAATTTTTTTATTCTCTGCAATTTTGGATTATATGTTTTTTTTTTTAAAGAAAGGACTTGGGATTTCATGGATATAGAGAATTCCCAGTACAAAAACTCCTTTTACAAGCTGAAGCTATTCCCTATTCTGCAAGTAAAAAATTATAGTGAGTTTCCTGGGTCCCTGAGAGGTTGTTATTTGCCTAGGATCACAATAGATGACACCAATAGGTGTTTGCCTTACTTTCAACATCACTTCAGTATTTCCACCAAGAAAAGCCCAAATGGGATCATAAAGTGTTTGATGTGAGTGAAAGAACTGAACAACATCCTGACTCCAGGCCCTGAAGTCTATCCACACTACCCCTTAGGAGGTTCCTATATGAAGGAAATGACAAGTACAGACTCCTCCCCCACCCTACTTCAGGTATATACAGTAACTAGAACTAATAATGAAACTAAAATAAGGAGTTCACAATGGGGGTTTATTTTAATGAATAAGATTAGACTCATTTTGTATTACTTCACCATTTACATATTTTTTTTTACATATTACATTACAAATTACATATATTTACATATAATTAATATCTGAAGATAGTCTGTTCTAAATTAAACCTATCCTAGTCTTATCAAATGACCCCATGCTATTAACTTACTTAGTAATTTTTTTTTAAGTTTATTTTTTTTAAATAATTCATCTCAGTCCTGGTTGGGACATTTCAGGTTAAATCACAGTAATTATAAATGAATGGAATACAAGTAAATGTGTGTTTATTCTGTTTCCCTATAAGCATTCATGTCAGTGTTAAGTCTTTTTCCTTTGTCACTACCTTCCTGGAATACAAATAAAAATGAACACTTTTAATTAGTGTATTATAGAAAAGTTTTACCATTTTGGCCACACATTTATTTGATCATATTTTCACTATTTTACCATATATTCATTTTACCTCCTAGCATATAAATGAACTTTCCATATTGGTCAAATGTAAATGGCTATATTTATTTATGTATAACATATATATATCTATATAAACATAGATTCGTCTATCTATATCCATCTCTCTTTATGTATATATTTGTGTAATTTGTTAAAAATTGGCTATGTATCATTAACCTTAAATTATCAATTCACTCCTATCTAACAATGTTTTGGATCATTCAGAAGAATAATAGTAAGAGCTGTCATTTTTATAGTGCTTTAAAATTTGCAAAATGCTTTTATATATGTTAATTTATTTGATTTTTACCAGAATTCTGCAAGCCAAAGTGATTTTATGTATGTAATTTAGCTGATCCTTACAACAAACTTGTAAGATAGGTGCTATTATTGTCTTCATTTTCAGTCTTGGAAGCTAAAGCAGAGAATTTAAGTAACTTATTCAGGGTTACCTTGTTTATAAATATCCAAATCAAAATTTGAACTCATGCCTTTCTGACTCTAGGATCAGCATTTTATCTGCTATATTAGTAAAGCAATTATAGTGAGATACATACATAAACACGTATTTTTATGTAAGTAAAGAATACATACACATATATGTATCTCTGTACACTCAGAGACGTGCAAATCCATATGTAATGATAAACTATGAACTCTGTAATGAGTTTTGTGTCTGTTTTATTGCAACTATTTAGTGATAATCAGACTTTAAAAGATAATATGACATTAATGTAAATGCTAGTTATTATTAATGTACCAATATAGTAATGTTAATAATGTTCTTTAAACTCTTTGGCAGACAGGTTAGATAAATGGTGAATTATGATAATACTTACTGCCTACATCTCAAAGTTTATATGAGGTTTAATAAGTTGCTAATTTTCCAATGGTTTCTAATGCTCAAAATGAGTGCTTTAAAATGCAGAAATTCATAAATACACAGAGGTGCAGGGAACTTAGCCATTTTTTTTTCTTATTTTCCTTCCCACAGTAGGAGCTGCTAAAGAACTATAAAATCATGGCTGCACAGATCTTTATTCTCTTGACTCATTAGATTGTTTCAAGTTCTGTACTTGCTACTTACAATGGCCCAGACTTTTTCATTGAAAAGCCCAAAGCATTAAATATGCTTTGCTATAACCATGTAAACTGTCTCACCTCAATATCAGATCCATTTACTGTATTAGTAAAGCAATTATAGTGAGATACATACATAAATACATATTTTATGTAAGTAAAGAATATACATACACATATGTATATATATATACCTGTAATATGTGTTTATATTATGTTATATTATATTATATTATATATACACTCAGAGGCATGTGCAAATTAATATTTGTTTATGCTGAGCTCTCCACTGAAGCAATATGCCATAACTAATGCAACTATAAAGAAATAATGACTTTATGGTAGGGTTTCCTTTAATTTGCTTTTATTAAGCAAACATTTATCTCAAAATTAGATTCTAAACTATTTAGCAAGAAATTACAATGTATTATACTTCTCTGGAAGGTCTACAACAGAGTTATATTAGTATTAGTGCTTGATAAGTGATTGGTAGGTGTTTCTTAAATATCTTTAGAGTTGTGTTGTGCTACTAATATTTACGCTGATGAATTTTGAAGCTATGGTTTTCATTCCTATTGGTAGTATTCCCTATATGTATTCTGCTTTAGTATCTATCAAATTGGAACAACAAATTCATCTCTTTCTCAAATTCAACTATTCTTATCTAGGCCACTGTCATTCTTCTAATTGGTGAAGTTTGCATCCTTTGGGTCTTTCTCTATCTTTGACTTTCTCTCACTCCCTATATCCAAAAAAATCCTCAATTCTATATTTACATGTCTGTTCACTGGACTTCAATGACTTTAGAAGAGAAAGTGGGTCTGATGATTGTGCAACTCTGCGTCACTTTAATGTCATTCATGTGCAAGTCAAGACATCAGTTTATGATGTCTTCGGTCCCCTTTAATGAAGAATGAACAACAAATTCACATCTGTTCACTAACAGAATTATCCTAGTTCGGGTTTTCATCACTTTTCTCTGAATCATTACAATAACTTCCTAATTTGTTTTGCTACCTCAAATCTTCATTCTATTCTCCACATATCTTCCTTGCACTCCATAAAATATTTTATCTCTAGACTCGCTGCCTTTATCTGTATTTAAAAGTACTCTCCTTATCTGTCCCTCTTAACTTCTTTCTGGGATCAAGTCTCCACTTTTTAGATGTGGGAGTTGCATGGTTACTTAATTTAATTCACATGGAAAACTAATTTAGATAATTTATTCTTCAGCTATTTGTTTGCTTTACAACATGATTAGGCAAATTGCAATATAATTGTGAAGCAAATACCTTATAATTATTGTTATTCACATCTTGGATAACTTTGTATATTTTTCTTTTTATCTGATGGCAGGAAAAATCCAGTCACATTGACTAAAATGGAGAATTGTGTGGGATTAGAGTTAAAATGTCTTTTTAAAGCACCTTTTTCTAGAACTCCTTTTGCTAAAAGCTTTACTGGTAGCACAATTCATGGACCTCAATCTTTGCTGGAAGAAAGATCCAGACAATTATCAAAAATATTATCAAAAACCAAAAAAAAAACCCTTTTCTTCCATTGGTAAAATTAGCTTTGCTCTGAATATCTAAATAGTTGTCTAATTTTTCTATTTTATTGGTCTAGAAGTGAGGACTTATTTTATGTTTTCAAGAATACAATATTGATTACAAATGATTTAAACAATTCACTAATATTATGTTTAATGTTTTGTTTTTAAACTTTTGCTTTTGATTTACTGATGTTTATAACGTGTTTTTTTAATTTATCTAGAAAAAAACATTTTTTTTTTCTTGGTTTTGATTTTCCATATAAGCTATATACTTTAAATTACTTTGTGTCTAGATAATGTTCTAGATAATTGAAATATGTCATTATATAGAAAGAATGAAATTATTTTAATGTATTTTCTACCCATAAAACCAGGCATTTTTCTACAAGGGAAATGTTTGAGCACTGTACCATTTTGTTTATAAATTGAAATACCCACAGAACAGTCACTTAGGAATAGAGAATATTCAGTGTGCAGAGGAATCCCACTGCTGCAACTCAGCAGAAGGCTGAAAAATGTACCTCCTAATTTAGTACTTTGAAAATTCTAGAGCTGTTCTCTCTGGGGATTCTTCATCTTTTCCAGGAGCAAGCCCAAGAGTCATGAAAGAAAGATTTCTTTTCTTAGTACATTAGGAAAAAAAACAAATTGAAATAGCTAATAAACGCAAAAGAATCTTTGCATAATTAAATAGCAATGGAACCATTTGAAATACAGTTGATGTCCCAAAATTAGAGGGGAAATGACACACCTACTTCCTTTGAAGAAAAAGGTGGCAAATTAAATATGTGTTTGATTTTCCATATAAACATACCTTTTATTTTATGCTAATTCCTTTTTGCCTTCTGATTCCTTCTTTTCTAGTCTTTTATAGAAAATAGTAAATTCTTTGAACAATATGAAGTGACATACCATATCTTGAAGGAGGCCGCTGAAATGTATGTCAAAGCAGATGGCTCAGGTAAAACATCTTGCAATATCTCCTACAATAAATAGTAACATGATTTTTACATGTATTTCCTTTAATCTGCCTTTTTATTAACATAGTAAGTATGCATTTATTAGCTGATTCCATACTGGAGCAGTTTTGACCTGCTGAGTTGAACTCATTAACTCAACCTGAAATATAAGTGTTCAAGATCTACATAGAATTCTAACTATGTATAAGTATCTTCTTTGACAAGAATATACATAATATACCATGCTATTCTTTGTTTGATCAAGAAAAAAAAAAGTAATGATTTTCAGAAATGTACTTTTCCTCCAATAGCATTATAATTTGATAATAGCAAAATAGTTGGAATGCCAAGTATTATGATCATCTGAAAGTAAATCTTAATTAGTGAAAAGGTATTAACATATACATATATATTTTGATATCATGATTCAATAATTACATCTTTTGTTGATGCGATTGAAATTTTCTCAATTTCTTTGTTTGATCTTGGGCAAGGCATTTTGTCACAACTCTACTGCTTCCCTATAGGGTAAATTGAATCAGTTCATAAGATAGAAGCATGCTGATCATATTCTGTCTATTGAAGAACAGAGAAAAAATTATGGCCCATCCTAAGCTGATCAAATAATAGAATTTTTTGGACAGTTTATAAAAACCATCAATGGAAATATGAACAGAAAAAGTATACTTCATGCATTTTGGCCTATCTCATTTTCTGCTCAAGAAAATGAGATCACAAGTGATTCCTAGTAGTCAGGAGTCCTCAAACTTTTTAAATAGGGGACCAGTTCACTGTCTTTCAGACTGTTGAAGGACCGAACTATAGTATAAACAAAAACTTTGTTTTGTGGGCCTTTAAATAAAGAAACTTCATAGCCCTGGGTGAGGGGGATAAATGTCCTCAGTCTGGCCACGGGCCTTAGTTTGAGGACCCCTGAATCCAAACAATTATCCTGTCCCGGATGGCTACAAGACTTAAGAGCAAATAGTGCTATTTTATAGAAAGTTGAGCCAAAGGATGTTGATGCATAGCCAGACACCAATCTGAGTACTGAATAACAAACCTTTCCCCAACCTTCCACATCTCTATGAGCTCATAAAATTGTATTCAAATTAAATTGCAGATATAGTGAGGCTAATAAGGCTATTTGGTTCTGGTGGTTCTAGTCTGTTTTTTACCAACCATAGGTCATTGTGTCTGTTAACCACTTAATACAACAGAGTAAGGAAAAGGGTTGAGATCAGACTACTTGGACCAATAGGTAAAGCTCTTTGAAATTTTTAAACTAATCTCTTACACATTTTTAATATAAAAGCAGTGCCGGTGGAGATCTAAATAGGAATTAGTTAAGATAGCTGCTTTTAAGGTGTTTATATTTCAGCAGAGAAGAAAGAGATGTAAGCAAATAACTGTAATGTAATATGTAATAAGTACCACAAGAATGATGCAAACAAGGAATAAATTGAATTCTGAAAAAAAGTGGATCACACCAAAGATAACTAACTAGGGAAGGTAACAAAGGAGAAGTAGTATATGAGATGTTCCCTGAATGCCAGGAAAGATATTTGGAGAAGAAAGTACAGGGCACTGCCAACTCTTGATGTGTCATGAATGAACTGGTGGGAGCAGTAAAGCAGACTATATAAGAAAAGAAAAAGGTATTTGTGTGTGTTAGTTAAATATGCTTTGACTTAAAATAGTAAACTCGTAATAATTACAATTATTAAATTTTTATTAATCAGATGACACTTCCCCAGATAAGAAGGCAAGAAAAACATAACCCATGTCACAAATATATACAATAAAAAAAACTACAAAGTCCTACTTTGAGCCCAATCTATATCTGTTTTTATATTATCTATGTGTGTGTGTGTGTGTGTGTATGTGTGTGTTTGTGTACACACATACATATTACCCACCCCCTCCCTTCTCCCAATCTATAACCTCTCTGACAAAAAAGTATTTCATGAATTGGTCATTATTTTGACTGGAGTTCTGACTTTGGGGTTTTAAGGATTTTCTTATTGAAAAGAAATCTAATTTACTTTCTTGCTCCTGATGGGAAGAACATAATTAAAACTTACCAAAGCAGGTTTTGATTTATAAATTAAAAAAACTTCTTAATAATTAAAACTGTCCAGATATAAAAAGATATATTTTAGGTATAACATACTGAGGACCCTGTCACCTAAAAATATTAGGGACAATCTGATGACTACTTACTGAAGACAGTGCAAACAACTTTCATGGGATTGAATCAGGATTAGTCAGATGAATTCTGAGGTCTCTTCGTACACTAAAAGCATATGATTCTGCAATTATTTATATTGGTTGACAATATGTGTTAAACAAATATTTATATATGCATATATAAATATATACATTATACACACATATACATGCATATATGTGTGTATATATACATAATACATGAATCTATAAATGTATATATGCATGTGTTATGTTTATACACACACACACACACACACACACACAATTTCCGTAATGACCTCTCAACAATCTTTTATTTATTTAGGCTTTAAAAAGTATTTTGAAGGGATAAAATTCAAAAGTACATTATCCAATGACAGTCTACAAATTCTTAAGATTTGTATACCACTTTGATCCTTAATATTTGTATACCATTTGCATACCACTCATGTCTGGAATGAAGCCATAGTAAATATTATAGTATTAGTAGTAACAGTGGTGACAAGTGACATTTCTATGATGGTTCAGGGACACAAAGCACTTAGTATACTTTATCTTAGTTGAGTCCTTTTTATGATTACTATTATTTTATTTCTAATGGAAGTTGTTGAATGTCTTAATGTTTTTATGCCCAACTAATGAAAGAATATTGTTGACATAATGTCTCCACTTTAATGTAGAGTTCTTGAAAACTTCAGTAAGGTTTTAAATATATACATATATATATAACATATATATATATATATATATATATATATATAATGTTTTATTAATAGACAATGCCTGTCATTTAGAGATTAATATACAGGAGCCAAATCTAGACAAGCTTATTACCAAAATGCCCTAAGTATAGATTTTTTTATGGGGGGGACAATAATTCTGAAATGTCATCTGTGAAGTTAGAGGAATGCCAATGTGGAATATCCACATCTTTTAAAAATGGAATTTTGAAGTATGGAAATAAGTTTGAAATAATATATAAAAGTGCATACATATGTTGCAGCTAAAGGAGGAAAATATTAGCTAATATCAGAATTTAGTTGATTCTATTGCTATGAGCTATGGAAGTTTTTTTGGTGCTTCTTTCATTGAAGCAGTCAAAGAAACCATGAAAAAATAGCTCACTGTTCTCTTTCCAAGTGATGTAAGCCCATGCTTAGGGTTAATTTCAATAAAGCTTGTATTCTCTCATTAGATGTTGACAGAAAAGACTGAATAATGATTGAACTCAACTTCTAAAAGAGAAAATAAATGAGAAAAAGACCAAATTAAGCAAATTTTTAGACTGTATTGATTGTTATCTACCTTATGTGCATATATACATTTATGATACAACTGATTATACTAATTTGCACATATCACAATGTACATCCTTTTCCCCAAATAACTATAATAATATGTCAACAGCTTAGACAAACATTTGGGAAGATCAATATGAATTGGTCAAGTATGAATGACATAATATTTTAAAGAATATTAATATCACAAATATTAAATATTTCAAAGAACTGTCATTTTGATATCATTAAGTACATGTATTAAACAAAAGTAGACTAGAGAATTATTGGCTAGTAGATGTTACATAGAATAGTTGCTTTTATAAATAGATAAGAATAATTAATGATGGCTTAAATAAGTTTATAATAGTTTTTTATTTTGTTCAAAATTCATGCAAAATTAGTTTTCAGCATTCATCCTTGCAAAACCTTGTGTCCCAAATTTTCCCCCTCCCTTCCCAACTCCTGCTGCCTTCTCCTAGACAGCAAATAATCCAATATAGATTAGATTAATCTTTTAAGACATTAGAAATTGCTAAAAAAAAAAAAAAAAAAAAAAAAGGATGGGGAGAAAGGAACAAGCACTTAGCACATTCTAAGTGTCAGTTATGCTGTTTAGCACTTTAGAAATAAAACAATACTCCTAGGTAAGTGTTATTATTCCCATTTTACAGTTGAGAAATCTGAGGGAGGCAACTACTTGCCCTGAGTCATTCAGCTAGTGAATGTCTAAAGCTGGTTCTATTTATTACCATAGACAGTTTTCTATTGTGCTTTCTGTAATCTTGTTCACATCATTAATCTGCTCAGATAACATTTTATTTGGAGCAACTGTTTTAAAGCAGCTTATCTGGATTATTAAAAACAGTTATTGGAATATGAAATAAAAAGGTATATTTTGCATATCATAAAATTGACTATATTATGGTGTATTATGGTATTATTCAGATGACTATTTTGTCCTCCTGGGGATAAAAGGAAGCTCTTCAAATTTGGATATTTTGAAAAAGGACTGCTTTACTCCAAGATCTGGTTAGCAAATGAAATTACAAATTTCAATTACAATCGTAATTGTAAAATTTACAATTTATTTAAATTAAATTGAATATTAAATAATTTATTATTTGATAAAGAAATTATTAACAGTGTTTCATAAGTTAAATGAGAGTCATGAATATGTTAGGATTGAACTATGAAATGTCTTGAATAGTAACATGACATCATACTTCTACTTTATGCACGACAAAGACTCAGTTGATTATGGTGGTAACCACATTGGTTACAATACATGATATTTTAATATTTTAAGTGTTTACTGCCCATTTTAGTGCTTATTGTCTGCTGTAAAGTCTTACACTGAGACCTCCTTGTGGTGTCATGTGGACCCTTGCTTCTTGAACTCTAGGCCAGCAGAGTTCAAGTTCAGATAGATCTTATAAGCTATCATGAAGTTTTAAGTTTGGGTCTAAGAGAAGATAATAGTCTGTTACATTTGGACCAGCTCAGCTAAATCCATAGAGGCTTATTTTCAGGTAGTTGGCTGCAGAGGTATGAATTTTTCAGCTATACCAATTTGTGAAAAACATCTACTGAGATATGTAAAAGCTATAATCAATGCACATGCACAAGGGGAATGGCTATTTTAATGAAATCACAGCTTCTTGGAGGACTAAGCCATTTTTCTTTGCACAAAATAATTCATTAAACTTGTGATCTCTTCTTGCAATCAGTGCTAGCCTGTGCTATCTTCCCCATTCCATAATTAAATCACATCACTTGAGATTGTGTTTCTATAATCTTAACAGTCATTCTTAGAAATAACTCCTAGATAAATCTAATGGAATTGTGCTTTATGACTTAGTAAATATTCATCTTTCAAACTATTGATTTCCATGCTTTAGGAGGTATTTGTCATTTCAATATTAAATACCTGGTCCTATTAAAATATCAATTGGCATATAGCTACAACATGTGATATTACTGTAATTATAGGATAGGATAGAATAGGAGCTGGAAGAAACTTGCCATTGACTCTGAATCTCTCATTTTATAGATAAGGAACTTGGGGCCCAGAGGGGTTAAACGACTTTCCTACTGTCACATAAAGTGAATTTGATAGAGGTAGAATTTGAAACTAGGTCCTCTGATTCCAAAGCTAATTTTTTTCTGTCATGTTGAATTGATGTTTAAAGTAAAAACCTCTTTTGTAATCCTTTGTTATTTATGGTTTGTGAATTTAGATTAAATAGCTCTTTGATCTTTGCCAGGTACAGCTGCTTTCAGAAAATCAGTGTCTAAAAATTCCATCTTGCTTCATATATTTCAGTGGAAGAGGCAGAGAATGTGATGAAATTCATGAATGAAACAACTGCTCAATGGAGAAACTTGTCTGTGGAAGTGAGAAGTGTCAGGAGCATGCTAGAAGAAGTGATTTCTAACTGGGACAGGTACAGCAATACTGTAGCCAGTCTGCAGGCCTGGCTAGAGGATGCTGAAAAAATGTTAAACCAATCAGAGCATGCCAAAAAGGTAAGCTGACATCATGGAATTAAATAGATTACATATGGATTTGGCAAAGAAGAATAACATAGGATTATCATTCACATTTATACCCTGCTTTAAAATTTACAAAGCACTTTCCCCACAACCCTCAGAGGGAATGGATAGAGATGGGGACAAGGTGTATCATTTTATGACAAAGGGAACTCCCAAAGGAAAAAAAAATCTGCATTAGGCATCTCCTAGGCAATTGGGAGTTCTATTAGAGCATTACCTTTGAGTTCTAAGAGGTTGTGACTTTCTCAGGGTCACAGGGCCAGTTCTTGTCAGCAATTCATGCCAGATAGTCAGAAATGTATTAGGTACCCACTATGTACTAGGTATTGTGCTAAGTGCTAAAAATAAAAAGAAAAGCAAAAGATAATCCCTACTTTCAAGGAGCTGCCAGTCTAATGGGGAAGAAAACATAGAACAATGATCAAACAAGATATATCCCAGGTAAATTGGAAATAATCAACAGAGAATAGGCACTAGGATTAAGGAGAGATCAGAATGATTTCCTATAGAGTGTGGCATTTTAGATAGCACTTTAAGGACGCCAGGGAACCTAGGAGATTGAGATGAGGGGTGAGAGCGTTACTGTTGTGAGGGACAGATAATGAAAATGCCCAGTTGAGAAATAGAACATCTTGTTTGAAGAAAAAAGGTCAGTGTCACTGACTTGGTGGGGTCACGAAAGACTTTGAACCCAAAAGAGAAGACTTTATATTTGATTTTTAAGTGATGGGGAGTCACTCGAGTATATCAAACTCCTTCTTTGTGGAGTAAACATTAACCCAATTACATTATTCCTGTATTAGTATTATTTAATTGGTATGTATATGCCTATGTGGTTGTACTCCTGAAGACATATAGAGACTTGGGATCATTGGATTTAGAGGTGGAGGTGGTGACTAGACTTGATAATGATTAAGATAGGAAAGAATGCTGTTCTATTTGATACCAGAAGTACCTAGGTTTGAATCCTACCTCTAACAATGTGACCTTGATCAAATTATTTTACCTTCCCGACCATCATATTTTACAGGTAAGGAAATGAGGCTAGGAAGAAAGATGAAATTACTTGTTCAGTGTCAGACCCAGCAGATAGCATAGAGCAGATTTGAAGCCAACTCCTTCTATATTTAGTAGTCAATCAGTCTTTTTTATTCTACTTTTGATTAATTACTTTATGATAGGGGTAGGAAAATTACAAAAGCAATATTGTCCCCAACTTATTTATATCCCATTTTTCATTTTTGCATGTAAAATAACTTTCTGTTAATAATGGGTCACACCTATGTAGTGATTATCACTCCTAGGTCCTTAAATATTTTACCATTACTTTTATTCGGGAAACAAAATTTAGTAAATACACACATAGGGATACACAGACACAGACACAAACACACATATACACACACATGCACACACAAACACTCACAAATGAGGAATGGGAATTAAAAAGCTTGAGTTGTAGACAAATCACTTAATTTTTAGACTTCAGTATCCTTATCCATAAAACCAGATTCCTGAACTAAATGATTTTATGTCCTACATAGGTGTGATCCGTTAATATTATTTTGGGTTGATATTTTGGGAATTTATTTATTTAGTTAATGGTTGCTCTAATAAAAAAAGGAGTATAATATATTCCAGTCACTCCCTTTCACTTCAGAATGTTTATTAGAAACCTTCTGCAATCACTCTTAATTATAGCTGTAATATATATAATATGGATAATATATAATATAATTATATATGCCATATATATAATTATACTTTTTCCTCTGCATTATTTACTATTTATGTTGCATATAGCTTGCTGTGTATGCATTTATTTACATATCATCTCCTTAATTGTAAGCTCCTTATGGGTAGGGACTGTCTTGATGAGATTCCTGTTCAACAATTTTCACCAAATAATGAGATTGGTATAGGCACCAAATGATGGGATTTAGGTCCCACACCAAATGCTAGAGTTTGGTCACAATGAGTTACAATACATTTATTTATGAGAATAACTTAAAGACAAAAGGAAGAGGTGCACAAGGAGTAGTAAATATGAAGTAGATTTGGGAGAGTATATAGTATATAGTTAGCAAGGAAAGTGGTTTTAATAATTAACAATTGAAAACAAAAGTTCCTCAAGAGAACTCACAAATTAGCCAGAATAAAGGGAATACACCATGAAGTGAGAGTATGCTATTAACGGGCAAGTTAAATACATAGAGGAGTTAATTAGTTATAGCAGGAGAAAGATACTGTGAGACCTCAGGGAGTAGTAAGAGAAAAGATACCAAGAGCCAGAATGCCTTGGCCCGTGTTATCTCCACAGGGATTCAGCAAAGATGGTATGGGCCATGAGCAGATTTATAGGGAGAATTTAACTTACAGGGTTTGACATCATAATTTGGCTTTCTGACTGGATACACTAAGATAGATTTATCCAAGCCCTCCACAGGGGTTGAGTCTATAAGAGTGACCTGATCCCCATCAATGCCCTTTCCTGCTTACCTCAGGGAGAACTTCTTATCTTATCTTATCAGTACTTCAGGCTTTCTCTGCCAACCACCTAGTGACCCAGGAATTCATCAATCTTTTGTCTCTTTTTGTATTCCAGCTCTTAACACAGTGCTTAATACATACTATGTACTTAATAAATGTTCATTGATTGATTGATTATTCATTGCATATTACAATACTTCTCTTTTATACTTACCATATTTTCACCAGAATTGGAAATATTTGGATGTACATCTTTTTTCCCATTTTCAGTTTTTGAAATTCTTGAGAGAAGAGTTTGAATCACAGCTATTTTTGAGTGTTCAATGCCAGCTCTATGACTTGTACACAGTAGGTTTTTATATGTTTTGTTGAATTTGAATGACTATTTTGGTTTGCCGTAGCAGATGAGTTGGCATGCAAAATATCATTCTACATTTGTTCTCTAAACTTATGTATGATATAAGAAGAGAAAATTTACACATCTTCTGATGTGAATCAGCTTTCATATAGAGAACATGTTTTTGGCTGAGTTAAGGATGATAGTTTTCATTCCTATTCCAATTTGGGTTGTTCTGATAAGGTGGCAATATGCCAGTCAGTGTCATATGTGTCAAAGTTTTTTATGAAATGAATTAACCAGAAGCAGGAATGTTCTCTTCTATTTATGTAGGGGAACCTCCTACACATGGGTTATTATTAAAATAAATTTTAAAAGACTTAAAATGCTAGTAAGGTATATTTAGCACCTTTTGTCTATTTGAAAGATTTTTAGTTTGCAAAAAGGAAGAATGGGGTAAAAACAAGAAAATTGAGAGGGGAAATATTACTTTTATGCTAAGTATATTATTCTGGACTTTTAATGAAGGAGAGGCAATCTTAGGATATACCTTAAGCCTTCTTGACTCAACTCTTTTTAATTGTCTTTTAATTGTGTTTGTGATAAAATTAATCCACTTGGAATAACATTTAATTTAAAATTTTTAAAAGTCAGAAGAATCTAAATGATTTCTCTGTCTCTAAAATATTTTCTGATCAAATCACTCAATCTCTTTCTCCATTAGTTTTCTTATCTATAAAATGAGAATTTTAATAGTATCTACCTTCCAGGGTTTTTGTGGAAATAAAACTTTGCAAAGTGTTTTATAAATGTTAGAAGTAACTACGTATACTCTATTAGATAGAGCTCCTTTTAGAATGGTAAAATCATGTATTTGACATGCACTGGCTCTGTGACCCTGAATAAGTCAATTATCCTGTCAGCATTCTACTGTTTTAGTAGAGGGAGTTTTCTCAGTTGAGGATTCCCTGTGGCAGTGAAATCACAAGTCTTATTCTTATCTTTCCATTCTGTCATATAATGCAAACTTGATAAGTTAGTCAACAGAGATTATTAAAGTTTACTATATTCCTGGAACTGTGCATCCCTGGACATATCAAGAAAGGCAAGAATACAGTACTTGCCTTCAAGAAACTCACATTCTGATGCAAATAATTGTGTATGTACAGGATGTACAGTGTAAATCAAAATTTCAAAAGGAGTACACTAGTAAGGGAAAATGAAGTTAAAGAAAAGCAGAAAAGACCTCTTGCAGAATAGAAGATTTGAACTGAGTTTTGAAGGACACCAGAGAAAGCAGGCAGCAGAAGGAGAACATGTTTACCAACTATTTCTACTTATACAATGTCACCTAGAAAAATACATTGGTCACCATCATATCACCATCATAAGCTAATACTATTGAATATCTAAAGTTTTTGTTTTATGACTTATGATGCCATGAATTTTTATTCAGGATTTTTTCCGAAATTTACCTCACTGGATCCAGCAACATACAACTATGAATGATGCTGGCAATTTTCTTATTGAAACATGTGATGAGACTGTTTCTCGAGACCTTAAACAGCAATTGCTTTTGTTAAATGGACGGTGGAGAGAACTATTTATGGAAGTGAAACAAGTAAGTGTTTCTTAGCCATTTAAAATTATTAGCGTGTTGATCATGCTGTTATGTTTTTTAAAGCATTTTGTAATTTTTCTAAGGAGCATATCAGTTACTAAAGTTTGGCCTGTATTTGCATATAATTCTTATAGGTTCTTTTCTAATCTACTCCTTTCTGAATGCTTTATTATATTGTAGAAATGACAAAGACATCTACAAGTTTATTCCAGGGGAGTATTAGGTATGAAAAATCCTTACAAACTGGAAAAGTCTTTGAGCACTCCTCCAAAAATGGATGGTTTTCTAATGACCAAAAAACTATCTAAATTCAGCATCCATCCACCATCATGAATAAAATATTTTGGCCACAACAAGTCATCAAACTGTCTGCTAATTTATACAGAAGTTGTAGTCTAAATAGGTGAGGAAGATATCCAGAGTTATTAGAGACCCATTTCCTATGGAGAGAATGAGGGAACCTCTATATGTTGGAACATCTCAAGTTTACCAAAAATTGATAGACATGATTAAAAAGAGTAAGTCTAGTGGACGATGGCATCCACATAAAGACCCAAGCTTGTACATGGAATGCTAGACAATATGAAAAAGTCAGCAATTCAGAAAGGCAATTTATCTAGAAAACTTATCCTGGAATTGAGACCCAAGTCTGAGACAAAAAACCCAGAACTTGAGGAAAATCCCTAAGTTTTAAAATTAGAAACAAGATTAAACAAAGGGATAGCACTAGCAATGTTTCTTATGTGAACAATCTATAACATATTAGCCAGGACCCCTCTTATCTCAGTTATTGCCCTGTAAGTGTGGTAGGAGATAACATGAGTAAAATCATGTATCTTTTGAAATATTGAAGAAATCTTCATTTGTATTTGGTTACCATCCTTTCCCTTTCAATTGCTTTGTTTCAAGGACACTAGAAATATGGGTATATTTAGTTTAAATTTTAGAAAGGGATTGGGGCATTTTCCTTATCCAAAATGACCCATATCTTAAAATTCATTACATTCATTTCTCTAGTAAGCTCTTAGTTTTAGGTGTTACTCTTTCTCACCCATAGATATTAAGTAAGTTATTTCCTGCCCCAAAATTTTATCATCTTTATGACATATCAGAATTGAACCCATTGATTTTTTTCAATAAAATTTATGAGGGAATAATGATTTCTTGGATTACTGCTCAACAATGTTTTTACAATATTGTACCTTTGCATTTTTCTTTTTTCTTTCTTTCTTTTTTTAACAGTATGCTCGAGCAGATGAACTTGACCGGATGAAAAAAGAATATCTAGATAATGTTACCACTTTATCCGTTTTTACTGCTGAAGCCAGTGGCAAACTTTCTGAGCCTTTAAATGTTTCTTTTCTTAATGTCAAGATCTTATTTCAAGATTTAGAGGTGAGATACATTTTTGTGGCATGAAAAAATTTCAAACAGTCTAGTTTTAGACACATCTCCAGTTCTTCCCTCCCTTTGCCCGAGTATATTATAAAATATCTCTTTAGCCTGTCTTCTACACATCTGCCTCCCATAAGTGTTTTGACAATTACAAATCCTGGGGAAACTAGCCTAGCATTTTCATTTTTTTGCTAACATGTTTCTGGATAAATTAGGCCATGAAACTCTACCAAAAAGGTCCAATAATCCATCCTTATCACTTCAAGGAAAATATTCCCTTAAAGATCACATCCTTTGAATTGCCAAAGTTAATAATCTTTTTTTTTTTTTCTGTACTCATCTCCCTCCTCAGCATTTTTTCTTTGCATTCTCTCTTTGTGATCTCATCTGCTTTTACTAATTCACTTATCATTTCAGTGCAGTTGATTCCAAAATTTATATCTCTAAGCCAAATGTCCTTAATTTTTGTCATATCTGTGATTCTTATGACAATCTGGTGAAACCTATGGACCCCTTCTCAGAAGAATATTTTTAACTGTATAAAATAAAATACATAGAATTAAAGGAAATAGTTTATACTAAAATATAGTCATTCTTGTTATTGTTAATATTATTTATATGTTATTATACTATTTACTTTGAGTGTCCAATGCTATCATATTCAGTTTAAAAAACTTCTTAAGCATCTACTATGTGTGGAATGGTGAAGGAGATAAAGAATTTAGATAAGAGCCACAGATCTCTCTCTTTAGTTAGATATTATACCAACTTAGCCACAATACTGAATAAAGCAATCCAAGCAATGCAAAACTAAGTGCTTTACACCATTTTATGGTGAAGATTTCTAAAGGTAATCAAGTATAGCTAGATGGTGCAGAGTGTCTAGGTGGTAGAGCTCCAAGCCTGGAGTCAGGAAGATCTGGTTTCAAATGTGGCCACAGAACTTACCTTGTACATGACCTAAACAAGTAACTTAACTCTGTTTCCCTCAATTTTCTCATCTGTAAAATATGGAGAAGGAAATGGCAAACCAGTCCAATATCTTTGCTAAGAAAACCCAAATACTGTCCTGAAGAGTCAAACACAACTGAACAACAATCACAGTACCAACAAAGAAAGTACTGGAGGGCTTTGTGGAGATGTCATTTAGATTGGTCTTTAAAGCAGGAATTCAGTAAGTAAGTAGGGAGAAAAAGGACATTTTAAACTTAGGGAACAATATGAAGAAATGTGTAAAGGAGGAAAACATAGAGTGTGTTGGTTTGGGGGACAGTGAATAGCCCAGTTTGGTGAGAGTATAGAGTGAGTGATAGGAAGTAATAATGAATAAGGCTATCAAGGACTGTGAAAGCCATATAAAAGACTTTGAACTCTAATTGATTGCCAAATAAAGAGGCACTGAACATTTTGAGAAGAGAGGTGTCATGATTGGATTTATGGATTTAAGTGAGGATTAGTCTGTCAGAAGCTTGAAGGATAAATTAGAAGCCAGAAAGAGTACAAATAGTAAGAGATTTAAAAGTATATTGATATAGTCTAGACAGATGGTAATGAATGTTGATTCTTAGTTTGGTCTCTGTGGGCATAGAGAAGAAAGGATAAACTCAAGATATATTGTGAACTGAATCAACAGGATTTAGTAATTTATGGCATAGTAATCTATGGCATAGGTGGAGGGTAACAAGAATCAAAGCTAACACTAAGTTTAGCTCAATACTTTGCATATAGTAAATATCCAATGAGATTTTAAAAATTAATTCCAATTTTTTCTCAGCACACTATAATAAAGCAATCTAATATGATCATTCAAATTAATTCAGAAGACATTCTTTCTGTCTTCTTTTAACTCTGCCTTAATGCCACATAGACTTGTTTTTATATCAAGCATGATACATATAGGTTCAATTGTTTTTACTCATGCCCATTTGATGCTTTGGATACCATTTTCACAGTTCATTAAATCTTACTTTAGTTTCTTCATTGATAATATTCTCTCAGCCTATGCTTAAAGAAGAGAAGGCTAATGAAGATAAAGACAAGGAAGGGGAAACCTTAGAAATAAAAGAAAACTGGCTATATAAAGGCCAAACAATACATGGAAGGAGAAAACAATGATAAATAAGTGAGGGCACAAAAGAAATAGAAGCACAAGATTAATATACAGCCAAAGTGTTGATGCTATAAGTCAACTTCTAATTCTTGTGGGCAATGTCAATGTAGTCAAGACAGATTTAGATCAGGTCATCAGCATGGAAGAAGCTAATGTAAAGCTTTGAGCAAATGCCCAGATAAAAAGAACCAGTATATATATGCCATAACAGCAACCTTTGATCTACACTCAGAATTTAAACACATTTGCTGTTATTGATTCCCAGAATGCAGATGTGTATCATTACCAAATATAATTATAATCTTTTTTGATCAGGTTGAAGAAACAGTGGCAGATTTTATGAATATATTAAATTATAACCTGATTCTACTCTGGCCCAAACTCAGAAGTGTTTTGTATTGTATCATTAAGTTTACACAGAAACAGTTCTTTACAAGTCCAGATTGCTTTGAAAGACTTTGAGGAAGTCATAAAGAAATTTCTAAGATGTGCTGAAGATTATACATTATATACCCAGGCATTGACAGATCAGCAACCAATTGATAAAGGTGAAGAAATACATAAAAAATGTATGAACTATACAATGCCACAAATATGTTCACAATGGTTTGCTTCAGCTTTGGTGGAATCGAGGTCTAGAAGAATGCTAGGAACTTATTATGAGGGCCACTGAAATTGACAAGTATGATTTTGCATATGAAGCAATGGGAATTAGTAGGATACAGAGAAGCAACATGGATAAGGCCATAGACTTGTTCAACAAGACAATTAACCTTGCTCATTTTGAAGTTGACATGTCATACCTTTATTCACTTAGAGATGCTACTCCCAGAAATATGGGTTAAAACTTCCTACATTGCAAAACAATTGGGAAAGGGAAAATGACCTTCTTTTTGGACATGACCATAGAACTGAGAAATGGTGAAACTTCATTTTTCCATTTGTGGGGCTTGTCATTTGCTCTATGTGTTTAGATGTTGTGGAAGTGATTGTTCAAGGAAGTTTGCAGCATGGAAACTTATTCCCTAATGCAACAGAAAGGGATATCTAAAATAATGGGATACAAAGGAACAAGGAAAAAGGAAAAGAGGAAAGTGTGTACATATACACACCCACATTTTCCACTAATTGGTTTGAATAATTTTGGATAGTGCTATAAAATAGATTTCTTTTCTACGCAACTAATCCTTATGGATGCATTATTTGTTTTCCAAAGAAAAAAAAATAGTATTTTTTTTTTAACTAAATTGAGAGAGAACCTTAAACATCACCAAAGACGCAAAGCCTTTGTCTTCTGTATAACTCTGGGAACAACCTGGTGGCAGCTATTGATCAGACTGATAATTTTTCACAGTGACCCCAATAAATGATGAAAAACATAAATAGCTTTAAATGTAAAGCAACTACAGACTCCTATAGTAAACAATGCAGAAGCAAAACTCTGAAGGACTAGTAGCTGGAAGACACAGAAGATGACTAATAGCTAGCTAGCATTGCTACTGTTAGGGGTGTAGGCCAGTCAAGAGGTAAAGAAGGTGGGTTTTAAGAATTAAGACTATTTTTTGAACTTGGTACTGCTAGATTTAATGGTATACACTTTTAAAAGAAATTCAAATGCTGGCTTATGTATACTCAATTAAAATGGAATGAATAGGGGGAACCATTTAGGGTTTTCTTAGCAAAGATTCTGCAGTGGTTTACCATTTACTACTGCAGCTCATTTTACAGGAAACTGAAGCAAATAGGGTTAATTAACTTGTCCAGCTACACACATTTAATAAGTATTTGAACTCAAGAAGATGAGTCTTCCTGATTGCAGGCCCCAACACTCTATACCCCCAAACAGCTAGCTGCCTTACACAAAGTAGCTACTTAATACATATTTGTTGAATTCAAAGGAATAGAATTGGATACTAAATAAATACAAATCCTTCAGTAAGCAGTCAATTAATCAACAAACATTTAAGTTACTACTATGTACCAGGCTCTATTGCCATGTATTCAGATTACAGGGAATAAGGTAAAAAAAAAAAATGTGAGAGACAAAGAATGAACATAATCATTAGAGATAAAAAGAGTTCTAATTGGGGAGACAAGGAGTATAGTAAATCAAACCTGCATTTTAAAATTATACTTCTTTAGATAAAGTCACAAGCATTAATAGCAATTGCTTTTCATTATTCACTTTAGTAGTTTAAATGTAGATTTTACCTTCCAAGTAAGAGGGGAAAAATAGCTGAAACAAATGTTTTAGAAATGTAAATCCAATTGCAATTAATTTGAGTATTTTCTTAGTAAGAGGCAATTTATACTATTGAAATCATAGTTTTCATGCTACTTTTAAGATATAAAATCTTTGTTTACTGATTGATTGACATGATTCTTGGCAATGAGTGCTTGTGACTATGGGGTCCTACAAAATTTTCTTAAATGCAGAAATCTTTACAAAATACTTTGATTTATTTCTGTGGTATGCTTAGAAAAAGCTGAAATACTTCTATTCCTCATGTTAAAAGAATCAGTTATTTCATATTAATGACTTCTAATAATGATCCCTGACAGGATATTAAACAGAAGATGCCTGTGATGGAAGCACAATACAAGATTATCACAAGGACAGCACAACTTATTACAAAAGAGAGTCCCCAAGAAGAAGCCTGTGAAATACTTGCAACTATGTCTGGACTCAAAGATCAGCTAAACAAGGTTAACAATGAAGTTTTTCTGTTTTTTAATGACATTCACAGAGTACAAAAAATGCCAACCACAGTTGCTTTAATTCTGTTTTTTAACACTCTTATATAGTGCTAGTGTATTCACCATTAAATTTAAAAATCATTAAATAGAAGTTTTTTGTTTCTCTCCCTCACATATTCACATATATTTTATATACATATATGTATATATGTACATTACTGTATGTGTATTATTTGCATATTATGTATATATATTTAGGTATCATATTCTTATATCACTTTAAAGTTTAAAAATATTTTTCTCATAATATTCTTGTGAAGTCTACAGACTATATATATATATATGTATATATATACATCTATTTGTAGTAATTATCTAGCTAAGCTTTCAAAAATAAAAACATAATTATAAGACACATGTATATAAAATTGTAAAATATGTAAAATTCTTTACATATACCTTCTGTTATCCTCACAAAAATCCTATTAAAGAAGTAACAGAGACTGAAAAAAAAAAACTTTCAGGCAGAGTCACATAACAAGCCACATATGAATCCAGATCATCCTCTATTTAAAATCCAGGTCTTTCTCTACTATTACTCTATGCCTTACAAATAGATCTCCTCAGAGTCTGGCTCTTCCATGTTTGTCTGTGGAACCTCAGGTACTATATAGAACTGTCTTTACCCTTGCTATTACTGAGTTGTTTTAGTTGTATGCAACTCTTCATGACCCCATTTGGAATTTTTTGGCAAAGCTATTGGAATGATTTACCATTTCCTTTTCCAGTACATTTTACAGATGAGGAAACTGAGGCATATTAGATTAAGTGATTTACCCAGAGTCACACAGGTAATAAGTATCTGAGGCTGGATTTGAACTGAGGAAGATGAGTTTACCTCTTTCTGGCCCTGAAATCTATCCACTGTGCGATCCAACTGCCCACATTACCCTTAGTAGAGTAGCTTTTATTATGTTAAGGACAATATAATTAAACATTTTTAATTGACTTGTTGAAGTGACCACCTGTTATCAGTTTATAATCAAGTAGTGACTTTTTAAAATTTTATATAAGAAAGAAGATGAAGGATGAGAAGAGAATGAATATAGTGTAGAAGATACCCAAGTCTGGCCAGTTTCTGGATGAGACTAAAATGTCAAGAGTCCTTAGAATGTTTTACAAGCTATATTATGATCTTTAATGTAATTTGTTTTCATTCTGCTCTTTTTGTGTCAATGAGCTCTATCCTTGACTTAGGACATAATATATTATAACTCTTACAATATTACCAAAACCATGCAAATGCTTTTTTTTCCCCTTCCCAATTAGACTTTGAAAACTTTAAAAAGTTTTTTTTTTACTTTGAAAAAATTTTAAAATCAGAATAGTTTTCATACATTATAGGAAGTATACTCAACTTTTAATCATGTTATCAATTAATAATAATAATAAAAATTAGCATTTATGTTGGGCTTTAAGGTTTGCATAGTGCTTTCCATGTTATCACATTTGACCTTCACAATAGCCCTGTGAGGTAGTTCTATTGTCCCCATTATACAGATGTGGAAACTTAGTTACAGAGTGGTTTATATGGTATTGAAACAAACACTTGGAAAGTAGAAAAGTAGGCATATATGTAGATTTGGAGTGAAAGGCCTAAGTTCAAATTCTAGCGCTCTTATATACCCTAATTTTGTGACTAAGTAATTTATATAATCTGTTCTTATCTATTTAATGAAATAATGATTCCTGATTTGAGGTTTGTAAGAGAAAAGATGTATGAATGGTTTTGTAAACTTTAAAGCATTATGTAAATATTAGCTATGGTTGTTATATTATTAATACTATTGTCATTATATTAATTATATATACATGTATTTACTATATTAATTCTATATTAATAATACTATTACTACTACATATCCATTTAGGAACACTTTATTTCTTTTGGGATAGTTATCCTTCATTCATTACATTTTGCCACAATAGACACCTAATTCACATTTTAGTTCATATTAACCTCAAAACTTATTATATGATGAAAATGAAAACTATTTGTAAGCAGCTGCAGCCAAAAAGCTCCCTAAAGAATTCATGAGTGCTGGGTTTCTTTAGAACAGACTCTCTCAAGCACATATATTGTACTTCTATTTAAAAAACAAACAAAAATTCCAGCCTAAAGCCCCTGCTGGTTAGCCCTGTTTGTTTGCCTCTTACTTGAAATCTGAAAATAATTAAGGATTTTCTAACTGAACAATAGCAAGAGAGGTTCACTGATTCTGGAAGAGTGCTAGTTCAGGTTTATCAGCAAATAACTATTCTTTAGATTTCTCCCCCACCTCCCGTTTAATAGTACAATTCCTGCAGCTTAATTCAAAGGAAATATAGAAATCTGTTGAGGATCACATGAAGATAAAACTCATAGATCTGTAAGTTCCAACTTGCAAAATCAGTTTAAGATAGTAAATAAAGAAAATGTTATCTCTCAAGGTGGCCATGTAGTTTCCTTTGTTTTGGCCTTTTGCTATTGAATGAAATCCTTGTCTTTTTATTTTTGAAGGTTAAAGAATGTTATCCTGCTTTACTTTATGAGACTCAGCAGTTGCTGATTCCACTGGAAGAATTAGAAAAGCAGATCACACTCTTTTATGAGGTACTTGAGAGAATCAATGAAACTATGTCACTCCTTGAGCACGAAGCACAATCTACTGCCCTTTTTAAGCAAAAACATCAGGTAAGAAAAAGTGCCTTTTACTTGTTTATAAAACAACTCATATGATTTCTTCAAGAAACTAAAGTAGAATTAATGACTAATCTCTGAGGGGGTAGTTTAAACATTCCCAAATTATATTTTCCCTTCTTAAAAACTGTGGCCCTTTTAAACCATTGTCATTAGAATATGTATATGAACCTCCTTCTTCTAGAGGGAGTGCAAATTCACTGAACTATTCATATTTATACTCTTAGTCTCCTTTTATTTGGCCATGGAGAGAGGATAATCTTATTCTCTTAGAATCAAAAGAATAAACTCAGGGCTGTGGCCTCATTAGTGTCATGTTCAAACTAATTAGTTCATAGGACTATAGATTCAGAAATTGAAGTTCCTTAGAGACCACTGAATCAAATCCTTTAATTTGATAGATGAGAAAATTGAGGCACAGAGTTATGGAAAAGAGATATTCTTAGGTTCACATTGCTGTAAATGTCTCAGGAAGAATTTGAATCAATGTCTTCCTGGTTCCAAATCAAGTACTCTTATCGACCATTCCACATTATTTCTACATTGGCCAAGAAAGATAGCATTCATGTGATATATATATACTGTACCCTTTGTATAATAAGATGTTCAGGTAAAATCCTTAGTTTTTTTTTTTTTTTTTTGCAATTAATTTGCATAGTAAAGTTAAAAAAAAAAGAATAAGTAGTGACTCGTGTAGATATTTTGTTAAACTGTATGTTTGTGGCTAGAGTATAGTTCTAATTTTTAATAATGTTAATTGGAACATAATTAAGAAGACAATATAGCTTATGAAGAGCTTTAAAAGTTCCAAAGAGGATTTTATATTTGATCTTAGAGGTAACAAGAAACCACTGGCATTTATTACATGGAGAAGGGATAGATGAAGAATCAGACCGTATTTTAGGAAGATGAATTTGATAGCTAAGTACAGGATGCAAATAGGAGACAAATTAGGTTATTATAGTAGTACAGGTGTGAAGTATTAAGGGCAGGCAACATGATTGTGGCAGTGTCAGAAAAGAACAGAGATTTGTGTAAGAGAGATTTTGTAAAAGTATTATCAACAGGACTTGGCAACTATAGAAATGAAAATAAGAAATTGATCATGAAAGAGGTTGTGAGCCTGGGTGATTGGGAGGATAGTGATACTCTCAATAATTATAGGGAGGTTAGGAAGAAGGAGTTAGGGGAAGATAATGAATTCAGTTTTGGACATGTTGAGAATCCAATGTCTACAACATATCTAGTTTGAGAAGTTCAGTAAGCAGCTAGAGTTGTACAAGTATAAGGCAGGAGAGAAGTGACTCTGGCATATTTGACTGTGACTCTGAAGTATTCTTGGCAAAGATACTGGAGTGATTTGCCATTTCCTTCTCCAGCTCATTCTACAAATGAAGAAACGAATGTAAATGGGATTAAGTGACTTGTCTGGGGTGGTTACACAGTTAGGACATATCTGAGGCCAGATTTGAACTCAGGAAGAAGAGTTTTCATGACTCTAGGCTCAGTCCTCTACCCAATGAGCCACCTAGCTCCTTAGAAGAAAAACTAGGATTAGATAAATAGACCTGAAAATCAACTGCATAGAGATAAAATTGATCCACTAGTTCAGGTATCTTGAATAAATCTTCTTGATGGACAGTGAGTTAGGCTCTGAATTAAAAAATAAAACTTGTCATGCTAGATAAAAAAAAAAATGTATAGGGATATACTTAGCATGATAAGTTATATATTGTTATTGTCTCATTATAAATAGATCTGTCTTACCTAAGCATGTTGTCCTTCTATTGAGTGTAGTTAATATTTTAAATTCAATTGGTATTTATTGAATGAAACCATCTAGAAAAGAAAAAAAGTATTTCTAGGGTTTAGGTACTGCTTAATCTAAGTTATGGTTCTTAATCTTTTGTGTGTCATGGATTCCTTTGAGCAATCTAATGAAACATTTAGACATCTCAGAATTATGTTTTAAAAGCATATAATACATAGTGTTAAAAAAGAAAATCAATTATATTCAAATACTGGTATATATATTATCTATAATATATATTGTCTATAATATATATTATAGATAATATATATGACTTTATGGATCTGTTAGAAATTCTCAATCTAAATGAATTTCTTGACAGAAAGAACCACATAAGTATCCAAATTCTATTCAAATGCATTTCTCATACACCATCCTTTTCATTCATAATATTTCTTTCATTTTTAAACAGAGTCCCATTTAACATATCAGCAAAATAGTTATGAAATCGTATACTACTTATGCCACAACCCAATTAACATGTTATAATATATTTATAACTTAATTTCTCTCTGATTTTCCAAATCTTCAAAACAGAAAAAAGTATTTTTTTCAGTTTGTAAAGGCAAAACACAATAATAAAGAGATTCTATCAATCATATTTGAATGCATTTTACCAAAAAAAAAAAAATAACCCATTCATCCATTTATAAAAAAGGTTTGCAAAGAATATTATATATGTTCTTGCTAGCTTGCATATTATGGTTATTGCCATTTTATAAATAAAGAAACTAGGCTTGTTAGGTACACTCTGTCAGAGCTACCTGGCCTTCTCCCATCAAACAGGTTGGATTGATATGTTATAGAGTCACTAAAAGAACTTTAAATGACTACAGGTCACTGCTACTTCTCTGCCTTTGAAAGTACAAAAGATACAAATGATTTGATGGCTCTTTGGTTCCCTGGGGATAATTTGCCTTTGTTCTGCAGCCTAGGTCTAGTTGGCAACAATCAAAAGATTCTTCAGTTTTTATAGAAGCATGGACATGATTATAAAAAAACAAAAAACAAAAAAACCAAAACATATTTTCTGTTTCTGGTTATTTCAGACTGTGTAACTTATTAAAGGAAAGGACCTTTCAGTCTTTATAATATGATAGGTGGGTTCATTTCAGTAGTGTCTTTATCATAATATGAGCCCTATTATTTGGACAAAGCCAGAGGTTAGATGGTTATTATAATTTCTATTCTTTGATTCATTTACTTTATTATTTCTGCTGTAGAGTTATATCAAATATAAGACAAAGGCAAGATGTCAAAAAACACTTTTTGTTATCTTATGTAAAATGGAGCAACTTTTAATGATTGCTAAATCCTTTGATTAAAAGATTGTTCTTAAATTATTTTTAAATGAAGTATCTCTGAATGTTAAATTAATCCATATCCTTTTAATAAACTAAAACTATAATTTCTTGATCTTTCCCCTCAGAATTATAATATTATTTTCCCTTTGTAGGAGCTGTTATCTCATCAAGAAAGTTGCAAGAAGACTTTGACCTTAATTGAGAAAGACAGTCAAAATGTTCAGAAATTTGTAGCCTTGAGTAAAGTGTTAAAACATTTCGATCAGAGTGTGCTGCAACGGAAAGTTGCTGAGGTTCACGTTGCTTTTCAGGTAATTTATTGTCTCTAGTTGAAATTGTCATTTGGGAAAATGTTGGTGACAAAAAAGCAGGGAAAAATCTATTATTGCTCATGCCTCTGATTTTTTCTTTCTTTTTTTCTTTTTCTCTTTTTAACTATTGCATGGAAAATCAATATAATCCATGGTGTATTCATAGGCCTTAAAAAGAAGTTATCTGATTCATTATTTCTGTTTACTTCTGGGCCATTGATTGCATTAAGGCTTCTGATAAATAATTTATTTGAAAAATGTAAATACTTGATTAGTGATGCCTACATAGAAACAATATGTTGCTTTCCTTATTAAGAAAAACTATTTTCTTTTGACTTTGTTATCAAGAACATGGTAAAGAAAACTAGTGAGTGGAGAAAGCATGTAGAAACAAATAGCCGTTTGATGAAAAAATTTGAGGAGTCCAGAGCAGAATTGGAAAAAGTCCTGCAGATTGCCCAGGTCAGCATAAAAGAAAAAGGGGATCCTGAAGCACTTCTGAAGAAACATACGGTAAATTATACTCTTTTTTTTTTTTCCTTGAGGTATTTGGGGTTAAGTGATTTGCCCAAGGTCACATATCCAGGAAAATGTTAAGTGTCTGAGACCAGATTTGAACTCAGGTCGTCCTCACTTCAGGGCTGGTGTTCTATCCACCACACCACCTAGCTGCCCCAAATTATACTCGTCAATGTATATTCAGCTTGAACTATACGGGCAGGCTTTGTTTTTGTTTTTGTTTTTGTTTTTTTTTAACTGGACCTGTGTTTTCTTTTTTTCTAGAAAAGTTCTAGGAAAATAAGGGAAATCCCTTTACCAATGTAAATTGACACCAGCTGTGTAATTACAGTTTTAAAGAGTGGTTTGGTACACTGAGATTCAGTTACTTACTCACAATTACATAGTGGTCTGTGTCAGGAATGAGGCTTGAACCTACATTTACCTTACTTTGTATCCACCATACCATATTCCTTCTCAATGTAGATAGTCTAAAATAAAAGATGGACCAAGGGAAGATGCAAGGAGTCCACAGCAGAATTGGAAAAAGACTTATAGATTCTTCAGTACTCTTGTGAAGTCTAGAGAGTCAAACTAATGACAAATGAGAAGACTTTAAAAAGGAAATAATTTAGTTAATTTCTCATTGGCTTGGTATTTTAACCTTGGAAAGATATAATTGATTCCAGATTAGAATCTTTAATGAAAAGTTCATTAAAAACACAATGTAATAGAAAATATTAAAACTGTAGAGATTAAAAAGGATAATTCAGACCTAAGGATTTATTCCTTACTTATCTAAGCAATTAAAAAACACAAAAGAGTTCCTTCTAAAAAAATAATTTCAGATTTGTGGAAAAAAGTCTTTTGATTACTTAAAATCTAGCAAAGTGAGGCAGATTAGTGAATAGTTAAAAGGCATGATATCTCAGGACATTTATTAGATTTTGAACTATCTTCTCCCAGTTTTGAAACATGCTATCACTTATCCTTAACAAATATGAAATGAAAACTATATTGTCATTTCTAATTGAAGATGACTTTGCTTAACTTTCACTTTGAAGACATGCCCTCGGTCCTGTTTAACCAGGGGAATGTATGAATGTGCTGACAGATAAGTCAACCTCTGATCCATGTCTATGGCCAGTAGTTTAAATGTGTGCACTGACAATTCTTGGCTAGGAAAATGAACAAAACATTAAACAAATTTTAAAAGCATTTTTTGGGGGGAAACTGAGTTTACCAGACTGGAAGTAAACTTATGGACCCACGTTTATCACTGATTAGTATGGACCTTTGATCTGCTATTTTGTTTCCTATTTTGACCAGATTATCCCTCCTTAGACAGCCTAGTCACCCCTTGGTCTCAGAGATCATCATATTGGTGTTGATATTAATGTGGATACCTGATCAGTTTAGCACAAGAACTCAGTCTCAGCCTCTCCTAATAACAAGGATTATAGTCAATGTTTATTTCCCAAGTATATTTTTATATAAGTACCTTCTTTAATCAGCGTACATTACTGTTGTTGCCCCCTTTCTTCCAAAGTAAATATGATGAAATACTTGTACATATATGAATAAACTATTTCTTTTATCTTTTATTTTGAGAAATGGGGCAGAAAACCTTTGAGGAAATGCTTATTCTTAATGGAATATGAGGGTGTTGGATATATTATTGTCAAGAATAAGGGATTGTAAATTCTGATTCTGACTTTTCTTTGGCTTTTTTGACTGACCTTTAAAAAAGAGATAAGAGATATGAATGATTGTCATAAGTTTGTGGATTAATAATCTCTCCTTATCTTCTAAACTGCCTGCATGCTTTACAATATGGGAATTGTAATTATCCTCAACCCTCCTCACAAAAAAAGAAATAGAATGTATTATTTGAATTCCAAACACAGCAGCTACTGATTCTTAACTGTGGCTAAATAAAAGTTCATTCCAAAACTTTATTGCCTCCTTGAATAACATGTTATGATCACTTTAATATCAACTGGTTTCTATGTTAATAGAGATTAATAGATGTAGCTCTTAATTGTCTTTTTCCTCTCCACAATCCCTGAATCAGGAGTTTTTTAGTCAGCTGGATCAGAGAGTACTAAATGCCTTCCTGAAAGCTTGTGATGAACTAACTGACATCCTCCCTGAGCAAGAACAGCAGGGCCTACAGGAAGCTGTTAGAAAACTTCATAAACAATGGAAGGTGAGTAATTATGTAAAAGAAATTCCATTTGCCATGACTGAAGAGTGACAGACTGAATATATTAAAACTGAATCCCAGCAGAGCAGGGGAACAATTTGCAACAAATTTCATTGAAAAATATAATATTTAAAATATTTAGAAAATTGACACAAATATGTAAGATTCAGAGCCGCTTCCCAATAGATAAGTGGATAAGGGTTTTTAAAAAGAATTGCAAATTATAAATTAACACATGAAAATATATCACAAATTGCTAATATTGAGAAAAATAAAATTTTAAACATCTCTGGAAGATTTCATATCACACCATTCAAATTTAGAAAGATTATTTTTAAAATGTTACTAGTTAATGCTGGAGGGACTGTGGAAGAATAGGCACAGTGGAAGTGTTGCTAGAGCTGTGAAGTAACACAACAATCCTGAATATCAGACTGGAATTAGGCAAGAAATATGACAAAACTGTCTATCATGTAATCCAATCACCCAAAGAAAGGGTATACATCTTAAAAAATTCAAAGGCAGAGAAAAAAACCCAGTCAAATGTATGCCATAAAAAGCAACACCCTAAAATTTTTTTGCTGAACTTTTTTTTTTGCATCATTTACATTTTCTACTATATTTCCCCCTTTTCCTCTCTGAGAACCATACATTACAATAAAGAAGGAAGAAAAGGAAGAAAAACATTCACTCAGAATAACTAATATATCTGATATTATGTATCATACACTAAGGATGTGCAGGACACTTTCTAAATGGGAAATTAAATTTATTTTCTATATCTTGTTATTTCAATTCAAATCTCCTGCATCACATTCACCACTGTTGTGTTCCCTTGCTCTTTTCCATGAACTGTAGGATCTCCAAGGGGAAGCCCCCTATCACTTACTTCACCTGAAGATAGAAGTGGAGAAAAATAGATTTCTAGCTTCAGTAGAAGAGTGCAAATCTGAACTGGATCGAGAGAACAAATTGGTGCTGCAGGAAGGCAGTGAAAAGATCATTCAAGAGCATAAGGTAAGAATTTGGATCTTATAAAAATGAATGCTAAAAATTTTCATGACATGTAACTGGGAAAAACCGCCAAAAAAACTTTTTAAAAATTTAATTAAAAAATATAAGGTATGTCTTATGCACCACCAAGTGGACATTAGTGGAATTTCATTAAGTTCACTAAAGGTAACAAACTGTCATAGTCTGGCATGAGACCGGAGTGACAAAATGGCCCAATTTCCCAAGGGAGAATATTTTTGTTTTCTATATAAATGTAGACACTTTTTTTGTGGATTCTTAAATACAATACTGATAGCTTCATCTGTTTCTCATTAGATTTTCTTCAGTGACAAAGGACCTCATCATCTTTGTGAGAAAAGGTTACAGCTGATTGAAGAGCTCAGCCTGAAACTTCCAGTCCGGGACTCTGTGAGGAATACACCACAAAGCTGTCAAGCTACTCTCAAAGATCTTAAATCTATGATTGACAGCACTTATAAGAGTTTGATGGAAAATCCAGATAAATGGAAAGATTACAAGACCAGGTAAATATGTCTACAATTCTAGCACATTGGCTATCTTAATTTTGGTACACATTAACCAATTATGTGTAAAGAAACATTCTCCATTGCCTATAGTGTCTAAGGAATTTTGCTATGGAGAAATACAAAATCAGATAAAACAAAAGGTTTCTGTCTTTGGGTATCTTACAATCTGATTAGGGAAGATGTCTCAACACATGTACAAAAATAACGATATTACATAAATTCAGAAGAAATGTTTATTGAAATGTTACTGAATTTGTTTTTTTTTTAAAGTAATATTTGAGTAATTAAATACTTATGTAGCACTATGACATTCTTTTTTTTTCTTATCATAAGATGATAATTGTATTGTTTTAGATTTTCTGAATTATCATCTTGGATATCTATAAAAGAGAAAGAATTGCAACTGATGAAGCATGAAGCCAAAGAAACAACCACATATGGAAAATTCAAACTTGCTGCAGAGGTTAGTTCCTGGCCTGTATTTGCATATCTGAAAATTTCCTTTATCTTTTCTTTTTCTTGACTAGAGAGTGTCACAATGATATTTTTACTTTTAATATGTAAATTCTGAAAGAGTATAATGAATGAAAAACCCAAGATTAAGTTTTTAGGAAATTAATAATAACTTTATCAATTAAGCTAGCTAATAATCCTTAGGATAACTTTTGTGAATGTTTTATTTTTCTTGAAGCTTCAAATTTAGCTCCATTCAGATTTCACATTAGTCCAGTGTACAAGATTTCTTGTCATTTAGTGATTCAGAAACTGAAATGTTTTTCTTTAGACTTTTATATTTAAAGAACCTTGCTAGCTTGTTGTTTTAAGTGATCCCCAATGTTACAATCTTATAGTCTCTATTTCAATTTTTAAAAAATGTTCTGGCATTTTGGTATTCTGATATTTTCACAATAGTTTTGCATGCATACTAATTTCTTTACTATCTGTGAGATTAGTCAGGTGGATTTTTCCCATTTCACAGGAAAGGTCTAAAAAAATTATGCCTTTCAGCAAAAGATTCTTGATTTACAGCATTGTCTTGTTTTAAGATAGATAAATTCCTTTATAAAGATTGTTGCTTTGAAATATTTCAAAGCCTGGGCCAGAAGTTTAAAATCTGGAGACTATATTAAAAATCAAATACTTGTGAATATTTGGGCTGAGACTATCTCTATCTGTAGAACTCTTAACACTCATCACAAACAAATTTGTGAATATCTGCAAGTCTCTTATTTTTCAAAGAGGTAAGAAAGACTTAGAGATGGTAAATCACTTACCAAAGCTTACAGAGACAGAGGTGGGATTTAAATTCAAATTTCTTCAAATCAGTAAGCAATTTTCTGATATTTCCTAGTTAAAATGATAATTGATAATTCCATAACACTTTAAATATGAAAAATGCTTTGTATATATTATTCTGTTGTTATACCTCATTATCATTTCCTAAGGTTCTTCAAATATTATTATCCACATTTTACAGATGAAGAAATTGAGTCAGAGAACTTTGGTGATTGATTGACACATAGCTCAAGTTAGTGTATACTTCTCACAATGGGATCACAGAAAAAAACTTTAAGTACTCTGTGCCCACATATTTTCTTCTATTTTCTATTTTGCCATGCCTTATATTATTCTTCTCTCCACTCAGCATATGGAGAGAAACTGTTTTCCACAAGGGAACACTAAATTGTTTTTAAAAATATGGGACTTGAACCCAGCTTTTCCACATTCTGAAGTTAGCTCTCTATTAAATTTCATTTATTTCATTATATTGTTATATTTCAGTATAATTAATAAATATCATATTGCTAAATCCAACCCATCCACAGCTAAAAGATTGTAATATGTTTTGTGTGCATTAAGCAGATTGCAAATATAAGATAAGAAGAGCTCAGCTAACATTTCTCTATCGTATCTGAAAATTTTCATTGGAAATATGGACACAAATGAAAATAAATATGGAATAGATATCTGGATTTTCTTATACCTCCACAAGAAATTGTCAACAATTTAATTCAAATTAAACAAAATAAATTTACAATAAAATTAACAAATTAAATTGTTAACAATTTAATTCAAAACATGGGACTAATAATAAGTGAACACAAATTCCATTCTCAAAGAAAGCAGTAGCAGGAAATGCAAATATACAGCAATAAAAGGGAGAATGTAAAGTACAAAGATGGAATGTAAGAGATAGGATTGGATTAGACTTATCAACTAATGTCAACTAATTAAGGCAGCTAGTGGTAAAATTGATAGAGAACTAGACCTAAAATCAGGAAAATTTGAGTTCAATCTTATATGACCCTGGTAAGTCACTTAACCCTATTTGCCTGTTTCTTCATATATAAAATGAGGAGAAGGAAATGACAAACCACTTCAATATCTTTTCCAAAAAAATCCCCAGAAGGGTTATAAAGGTAAACAACAGAATAACAACAACAAATAAAAAATAACTGCAATATTAGTGTCAGTAATTGGGACAATAATGGCACTAACAGCAGAAATGGGTATGTTATAGAAAGGAGCAAGTTTTTATGGTGGGTTGTGATGACCGCGTATTTTAAAATTATCCGAAGTCAGGAATTCAGGTTAGGGGAAAATATTCAATCTTTATTCTCATTGGAGATGAAGAAAGATCGGAGGTAGAAGGGAATCAGCAATAGCAATGTGTGCAGCTGAGTCAAGAAACTAGCTAGACCAGAAGCCACACGACCAGAAGCCACCAGAACAGAACCCAGCCAGCAATCCCTCTCCGTCTCTCTTCCTGTCTCGCTGCCTCCACCCACCAAAATCGTCATTTCCTATACACCACATCAGGACTTGCACAGAGAGTGGGCGGGGGCCATTCTTTCTCCAAGCATATATATTAATAGAGTATAGTCCAATTACTATTTAAGCCTCACGTGCTTGGGACCTCAGTGCATCAACTCAAGCCTCAGCCCATTACAGTGGGGAGATGGTGAATCCCATTTTGAATATAGATTTAGATCCAAAAATGTCTTTAAATGGCATCTAGTTAAACCGCTTCTTTTTACAGATGAGGAAACTGACTTTCAAAGAAAAACTGAATCCGAGATAAGAATAGGGCATCTAAACATAACCTTCCCGAACTCTATTAGAAATATAACATAATCTCTGGGGAAAAGTTATAGATATAAATATATTAGATGTCTCAAAAACCTGAGTTGAGTTTGAAGCTTTCATAGCCTAAAATTGTATGAAAACTTTTGGAATATATTGGAGATTTGACAGTTAATTTGCATAGACATGATAATCAAAATAATGGGATTGTATAAAATCACCAATAGATGGACTATAGCAGAAAGAGGGCCAACAAAATACCTGGAAATAGTGAGAAAAGTGGAAGGAAGAGAACCATGGCAAGAAGCATGACCATTGTGTCAACTGTCTCTTTTGTCACAAGACCTCGGTTCACAGATTTTTTTTTTTTTAATTTTATGTGCAGGAAATTAGAGATGAGATGAGCAAACAAGGAGAGAATCTTGGTTGGCTAAAAGCTAGACTGAAAACTCTTACTGAAGTTTCTGCTGAGGAAGAAATTCAAAAGCAGGATGATGAACTCTCAAAACTCTCGGGTGACTTCAAGGGCTTCACAGCCTTGCTCTTAGAGGTAAAGTTATATATTTCCATAATGTGTTCTTTTTCCCCTTTAAAAAATTTTAAGAGTATTTCATTTTTCCAAATACATGCAAAGATACTTTTCAACATTCACTTTTGCAAAACCTTGTGTTTTAACATTTTTTCCCTCTCTTCCCTTCTCTCCTCCCCCCACCCACACAAGACAGCAAACAATCTGATATAGGTTAAACATGTAATGTTTAGACTTTTTTTGAAGGTTATGCTAATTTCATTATATAGCATTTTAAGTTATTTTAACTCAAATCAGAGTAGAAAATAGCATTATGAAAATTGTGTTATTAATAAAAAGATTGCCAAAACTTATTTATAGGATTTTTTTAATGTGCCCCATTACAACATTAATGATTTAATTTTAAATTGTACAAGTGTTGATTTTCTGTTCCTCCCACATATTCCCCTACAGGAAAAATAAAATAAAAGTTAAATCACTTGTAATAATAAGTATTTTTGGAATTTTGAATTTTTTAAATTAGAGAATTTTGAAATTTTAGCTAAGTTAGAATTAGATTAAAATTAATTTTCCATTTCTACAATGACAACAAACTTCAAAATATCTTATAGCAATTTATGTGGCTTTCCTTTAAAATAAATATTATACTTCATTTTCAGGTGTCTGCCTATTCTTTAGATTCAAAAGTTTAGTGAACTATGAAATATATCCATTTTTATTTATTTAAGGGGAAACAGTAAAATGTTTATAACATTTTACACTTATCCTTAAAAAGAATGACTTTGATCCAGTGAAAGGTGTCAGATGAGATCTTTTTTTTTTTTCTGAGTCCTAAATATTAAATAAAAATAACATTTTTTTCTTGAAAGTATAATTAGAAACTTGTAGGTATGCTATATATAAAAGAACAAAATGAAATAACATCCATTTTATTTTAATTATTAATATTTTTAAAGGATTTTAGCATAAATTAATTCTATTCAATATTATATGGATCATAAATTTATTTGTTATTGTTTATTTTAGGTTGAAAAGATGCTTAGTGCTTTAGGGGATCGTGTCCAGTACAAGGAAATTGCAAAAAGCTCCCTTGAACAGTTAATTAGCACCTCCAAAGAATTTCAGGAGCAAGCAGAAAAAATCTTGGACACTGAAAACTTATTTGAAGCTCAGCAATTACTGCTACACCATCAGGTAAGATATATCTTTCACTTTATTGTAACTTAGGGCTGATGCTGTGGCAGAGTGGATAGAGCTCTGGTCCTGAAGTCAAGAATTCCTAAGTTCAAATCTCTCCTCAGATATTTGCCCAGTGGATACTGTCAAAGTCACTTCTTTGCCTCAGTTTCCCTTTTGGAAAACAATAGAGATAATAATAGCACCTATTCCCAGGGTTGTTGTGAGGGTCAAATTAGATAAAGATTGATAAGGGTTTAACACAGTGCCTAGAACACAGTAAATGCTATATATGTATCATTAATAATAATTATTACTTATATAGTAATTATATTATAATTGTATATAAGTGTATATTATACCATGTTAACAATAACTAATTATAGCATATTATTAATCATATTATAATAATGATTATTATTATTTCATTAGTGAATTAAACCCAGAGAGATATATAGAACAGATGTGTCAACACTTGATTTACTGGTCCCATATACATGCAACATACAGCATTCCTCAGAAGGGCCAAACAAGAGTAAATTATAATTTGTAAATATTTTAAAGAATAAATAAAACTACAATTAAACAAAAGTAATGTTATGTTTTAAAATGAAGTCAATATGTGGCCCTCAAGAATCTTTACATAAGGTTTCTTGGCCCTTGTTTCTGAGTTTTGACTCCACTTGAGTAGAACATTCACCCATTCAAAATATATGGATTGCATGGTCAAAGGATTTGGAAACATTCTGCTCTTAGTTGAAATGTTTCAGTTGATACTGAGAAATATCTTCACATTAAGGAGTCTGGTGATGATAAAAAGCAGAAGAAAATAAAAGGCACCAAATTTGATATTAACTTTGAAAACCTCCTTTGATAATGCAACTGGTATTGCCTCTAATGGAAAAGAAGAATGTACAGAAACTACTTACTGCAAGCTCACTATGCTAATTTAATTATATTAAAAGAGACTTTTATGGTTCCTTTTTTTATCTGACTCATTTCCACTCTCTTTTCTTCTTATTCTTCCTTGAACAAGTACTACATATTGTCATATCATTTGCTAAGCTTGGAGTACCCCTTTTTCAATTCTACCTTCAAGGCTTCCTTATTCCTTGAAATCTTTTCTGACTTCCCAGGCTTAGAAGGATTACAGAACTTGTTATCTTTCTTATGCACTGATCAGTCTTTACTTTATATAATGTTTATATGATTTTTCTTTTTTTTTTCTAGAGCATGAATTCTTGAAATAAAGACATTTTATCATTCATACCGCTTTCTTAGATCCCAGTCTTCATCTAGCATGGCATCTATACACATTAGACACTGATATGTTTATAGAATAAATAAAAAAGGCAGCCAAATGAAGCAGTATATATAGAGTGCTGGGCTTGGAGTCAGGAAAGCTCATTTTCCTGAGTTCAAATCCAACTTCAGACACATGGTAGCTGGGTGACTTTGAACAAGTCACTTATTCCTATTGCCTCATTTTCTTTATGGGTAAAATGAGCTGGAGAAGGAAACTTAAGTATGTTTGACAAAAAAAATTCAGATGGTGTCACAAAGAGTTGCACATGACTAAAAATTTACAAAACAACCAAAAAAATAAATAAATGTCCTCTTTTATATAAAATGGTAAGAATTTCAGGAGGACATGCTCTTGTTCTAACTTAGTCCTCTAAATGTGATCCCAGAAATGAGAACAAATTATATTCCTCAGAATTTATGTATGCTAATCTATTAATCAATAAAGTACCTAAATATTTTGATTATGAATTTAAGAGAAAATAGAAGCCTAGAAAAAGCCTAATTGATTTTTTACAAAAGTAAATTTTAGTTATAACAGAGTAGATATTTAAAAACAAAACTTTTATTGATATGTTTTTTAACATCATATCTATTTCCATCTGCCTCCACCTTCTCTTCAGAGAACTGTCCCTTATAACAAAGAACACAAAAGAAAAGAAAAGAAAATATTTAATAACACATCTAAAAAGAAATCTGATGCTATATGTGGTACTTCATACATATAAGGCCCCATTTAGTTCCTTCTCTTTTTTTTTTTTTTTTTTTTTTTTTTGTGGAGAGGACTGAGGTAGGAAATATATTTTCCTAGCAGTTAAGGTTGGGTTTTTTAATTTGTTTTTTGTTATTATTCTTTTCATTTACATTGTTCCAATCATTTTGAAAACAATAAGGTAGCTTAATGGATAAAGCACCAATCTTGGAGTCAGGAAGACCTGAATTCAAATTCAGCCTTAGATAAATACTAGATGCGTGACCCTAGGCTAACCCTGTTTGCTTCAGTTTCTTCATTTGTAAAATTATCCGAAGAAAGAAATGGCAAATCATTCTAGTATCTTTGCCAAGAAAATGCTAAATGGCATAAACTTTTTTAATAGATGCAAAAAATAGGTTTTTATTTTTATAGATTTCACTGTTAACTCCTAAGATAATAAACAGGTCACTGGGTGCTTTAAAAGTTAATGTGCAAGAAATGAAACTTTGGTTACATATTGCTCCCATTTATTTAATGTTGTTAGTGTATTGATTAATAGGTTTTGGGCTTTTGTTGGTTAATTTAAGGAACTATACTTGTAGTTCTATTTTTACCTTTCTGAAAAATCCTTGTAGATTTTTTTTTTTTTTACAGTTTCTATAGATTAATCACAATCCCTGAAGTATTCAACTTGGATTAGGGCTTCTATTTTTTAAACAGTAAAAGAATCTCTCTCTCTCTCTCTCTCTCTCTCTCTCTCTCTTTCTCTCTCTTTCTCTCTCTCTTTCACACACACACACACACGCGCGCGCGCACGCACACACACATGCTCACACACACTATTTTATTTTTTAAGAAATGAATTATTTTACCAAATGCCTTCCAAGATAGACCTTTTGACACAATTTTTAAGTGTTACAAGTCAAGCAGTGTTGTTTTTCTAAGGGAAAAATTTCATAAAAAATGTCCGTCTCTAGCTAATGTAGACTCTTTATTGCTATTAATAGTCATTCCCTCCCTTAAGAGTATAGTTCTTGCCCACACTGCATGCTTCTGTATGCACTTTTCTATCTCCCGTACAAGTGTGGGTAGGTACTTCCCTTCTTAGCTGTGGGAGAAAATTAACATGTATATCCATCTGTTTAACAAATCCTTTCAGCAAAAGACCAAGAGGATGCATGCAAAGAAGAAAGATGTACAAGAGCAGATTACCAGGGCTAAGCAGGGTGAAGGTGGGCTGCCTAACAGAGTCCAAGAAGAACTGAAGAAACTGGAGAATACTTTAGACAACATGGAGCAGAACAGGGAAAAGCAGGAGCGCCGTCTACAGGTGAGACTTAAGAAACCAATTGCCTCTTCAAAAGTTCTAAGTAAAAAGATGTTGACCTATTAATTGTCTAAATCTAGCCAGCTATTTTCAGTTTGGCAGGATACAAAACAAGGATAGATATTTTCAATCCTGATTTTTCTGTTGCAGTGTATAATTTAATTTTTGTAATCAGATTGCTATTTCCCTCCCCCCTTCCTATTTTCTCTTATTTTTGTTTTCATTCTTCATTATTCTTTGCCCCTCGATTCAGTAATAAATTAATATTTCCTATGCAGAAAATGCTTTACAAGACATCAAGTCCAGCTCATCTTTTTTCCCATACATGAGGCCCAGAGAAATTAGTTTCTACTAGAGACTAGACATTAGTTTTTTCTTAGGATGTCAGTGTATTAAATTGGCAACTGACTAAAAGTACATGGAATTTAAAGGGTTGCAACTCTCCAAAATAGGGTCCATGTGAAAAATGATTCCTTGGTAGTCTTCATTAATTTATAATTTATTATATTATTTAACTTTTTTCCCCTGTAGGTGACAATAAGAAAGTGGGAGCGCTTTGAAACAAACAAAGAAACAGTGGTCAGATACCTTTTTCAAACAGGTTCCAGCCATGAACGTTTCTTGAGTTTTAGCAGCTTAGAGAGCCTGTCTTCAGAACTGGATCAGACAAAGGTATAAGTGATATGATGTAGTCCTTTGTTAAGTGTTTAGTCTTGGTATGTTGTTTCTCTCCCTCCACCCCCCACTTTTTTTTTTCAGGAAAAAGAAAAACAGCACACTTTCCAAGACAAAACAATGAATGGTTGTTAGTACTCTATATGGATATCAAGAAACTAGTTATCACTCTGGCTAGTTGATGATGTTCTAAAGTACTAAGTACTAAGGTAATAAGGTACTAAGTACTACAATGGTGTTACTAGGTATTAAAAGCAGGTACACCTTGATTTATATTTTATGGGATTGGCAGGGTGGATGCTAAACTGGCAATTGGGGTTAAGTGATTTGCCCAGGGTTACACAGTTGGGAAGTGTTAAGTGCCTGAGGACAGATTTGAATTCAGGTCCTCCTGATTTCAGGGCTGGAGCTCTAGCCATTGTGCCATCTAGCTGCCTGCCTTCTGTTCATATTTAAATGACATATAGAATACCTTATTTTTAAGAGAACTCAGAAACTATCCTTCTCAATTCATCCTATGGCTAAGAATCTTCCTTTGCTATATAACTGACAAGGAATTATCCAGCCTCTTCTGTAAAACCTCTAAGGAGGAGGAATGTTCCACCTATCTAGAGGTGGAATAGAGACATCTATTATAATTTTGGATACCACTAAACATTAGAAAGATTTTCTTTGCATCAAGCCTAAATCTATTTTGGGGGGGGGGGGAACTTGTACTCATTCTGTCCTTTGAAGTCAAGCAGAACAAGTCCCTTCCATATCACAGTCCTCCAAATATCTTTTCTAGCCTGAACATACTTTGCTGCTATAACTGAGCCACAAATGGTATGAATTCAAGGACCTTCCTTATCCTAGTAAATAATTAGATTCTCTCCATATTATCAATATCCTTCCTAAAATCAATTGAGACAATATTAGTAAAGTGCATAGTACAATTCCTAACAACCACTAGGTACTTAATAAAAGTTTTCCCCCTTTTCTTCCTCCTAAAATATGGAACCCCAAATGGGACATGGTGATACAGATATCATTTTACATGGGCAGAATATAATAGGATTATACTATAGCCTGTGACCTACCATAGAGGCATGTGAATTTGTTAGAACAAAGACCATTTTCCTTTCTCTCTAAATATTCCATTTGCTCATTTAGTTACTATTAGGAAGTTTCTGTCTCTCTATCATTAAAAAGTTTATATTAACACTTTTTTTTATAAAACTCATGGAGATTTTTTTCACTTATAGTTCTATTTTTACCTTGAGGGTGTATAGGTTTTTAATTTTTCATTTCACATTCCACTATACTGTGCCATATTATACTATATCATATTATACCCTGCCATACTGTACCATGCTGTAACATATGATAATAAACATACCATACCATACAATGCCATGTTATATCATACCATGCCATATTATCCTATCGCAATATCATAATTATGCCCTGCTAATTATTATTAACAAAATTATTCTGTGGGGAAAACTATGGTGGTAAATACTATTTGGCATAAAGAAAGAAAAAAAAGGCTTATATATTATTGGGAAGTTGAGGTTCTCTTTTGGTTCAAGAGTCAAATGATACTACCAGATGTGATGTTCTGATTAATCATAAAAAATAAAAATGACTATATCTTAATGAATCTGAAATTATTGATTAAAGATATCAGTTATTTCAGAATTAGCTCTTTGTAATCAAATCATTAATTACCTGATTAAATAGCTAATAATTATGAAGAGCAAGAATTGGGGGGTACTGTGTGAGACTACAGCAATTATAAGCTTGGCCTCTACAAAAAAAAAAAAAAAAAACAAGTTACTTTCAAAGAACAGCAAAACCAAACCAAAACAAAAAAGCCCTCAGTTTTTTTTTTAAGAAGCTATGAGACACTCATGTAATATAAATGCTAATTGTGATAACACTAGTAAAAATGGGGAAAAGAATTCAAGATGTTAAATTTATCAACATTTATTTGAGAAATTTAACCAATGCCCAAAATTCATTACTTTTAGTAAGTTAAAAGAATTCAAAAATGATGTCACTCAATAAATACTTAATCTTTTTTTGAAGCGACTTGGGAGATAAGCACAAATTTATTTGAAAAATATTATGAAGAGGATAACATCAGAAAATAGCAAGGGAGAGGATATCCTGAATAAAGATTAGGGTAAGAAACCTAAGAGTATATGTCAACAAAATGGAAGATAAGCAGACTTAAAAAGAAAAACATCTGCTTCCATCCTTATTGCCTTATATTGTTTTTAGCAATCATAAAACCTATGATACTTGATTCTGTCACCTGCTTTTCACATGAACTATGTTTGAAAATGCTAATAGCACTTGAGACTCATAAATAAGTAAGATCACACCAAATACATATGCTAGAAATCTGTGTTGAAGTTGATACTGATTGGGAATTTATAACAAGATATTCTGGAGATACAAAATTGTAATAGAATAGTAAAGATCCTAGACAATTTTTTATAGAATAAAAATGATGAAAGAAATATCACCAACATTGAACCCTACATTTGTTTTGCTCATCTATAAATAAGACTGGTGTGTCAACATTATTCTTGCTAATAACATGAAAAGGCTTCTTCAGATTTTTCCACATTCACCATTTTATTTGACAATGAAATGAGAGGAATAGGGAATATATGATACCACATGTATTTTTTTTAAAAATCACAAACGATAATTATAAAAATAATAATCAACATATAAGAATGATCTAATATATTAAAAACCTAAGCACACTATACTGTATTTTTTTAACCAAAAGACATATTAACAAATGATAAACAAGGCCAAAACTGTATTTCTTCTGCATCCTTTCCTGAATCTATTTGAAATTCCTTTTCCTTTGGTTTTCATTTATTTTACAAAGTTTTATTTTACACACACAAACACACAAAAACAGATTTTAATTTTTCCTGATCTTTATTTTTTCATCACTTCTCTTAGATATGTTATTTCTTTGAACTTATATTTATCATCATATAGTTCAATAATATTCCATTATATTGATATAACATAATTATGTTGATATAACATAATTACATTGATATAATTTATTTGGAAATGCTTTCATTTTATACATTCATACATTTTTATACATTTTAATTTTATACATTTAGATTCTCAAGTTTGGTAGAAACCAGTTAAAAGGAAAAAGAGCTGGCGTGATTACTGATCTTTGTTTTTTTTTTTATTTCTTTGGCCCTCATGATCTCTCCTTTCTACATTTTACATTTATTTAATTTAGTTTCTTCTTTTCTTTTTTATTATTAGATTTGTTTACTGTTGATCTATTTTACTGTTATTTACAAAATTTTTTAATTCTTGGATAGATGTATAGCTCCATTTATTTAAAAAAAATTTACAGTTGTATTACTATCTGTTCTGATAGTATAGCTATAGTTTTTTTTTTTTTTTAACTAGTTGCATTATTCCTTTCCTTGGAATTTAAAGTGTACCCTCAATTCTTTTTCAAATCTACACAGTCAATCAGGGCTCTAAATTTTCCTTAATATTGCCTTGAATTAATATCATAGATTTTGATATGTGGTATATATGTTGTTACTATATTTGAATTCAGTTTTATTTTTATAATTTCTTCTTTCAACTGGGGGATTATTTAATAGATAATTTTCTGTCTCCTTGTATCCAAAACTTTTACGTATTGTATTATTATTCACTGTTAATGCTTTTTTGACTGATTTTTACTGCATTATGATATGTAAGCAGAATATATAAAATTTGTGAGTTTGTTTATTGATCTCTAACTTCTTCATGTCCTAATGTATTCATTTTTTCTGTAATTTGTGCATGTACTGAAAAGATTACATATATTATTTCCTCTTCTAATTAAGGTATTTCAATATGTCTACTAGATCTAGTTTGATTAATACTTGATCAATATTATATATATTTCTTTCTTATCTTCTTATTAGATTTATTACATTCTAATTAGTAGAGTATTAAAATAGTCTATTATTATGACTTTATTTGAGATAAAATGATTGAATCAATATAATATTTGTGGATTTTCACATTTTATAAGAAGTTGTTTATTTTGATGGTTGTTCTAAGATTTTGTGTGCCCCTGCTATCTTTTCAGAGACTAAATTCTTTAAAAATGTATATCTCTTAACTTTACATAGCATATTAATTTTGGGGGAGGGGGTAGATGAATTCTTTGTTCATGATCACTGCTTCTAAATATTGTTTATAGCATAGGACAATTAATTTTATTATTAATCTGCCTTGAGAAGTCTACTGTGATCCTGATTATTGTTCTTTGGTGTATTATTCTTATTCTTTCTTTCTGTCAATAAGATTTTTCCCCCATTGGAGTTGGCCTATAATGTTGGTTATTCTTGGTTTTCCCCTTGGTTTAGATTCTATAGCGTTTTCTTGTTTTGTTTTTTTTAATGTTTTCTCTTGTATTTGTTAATTTCAAAAAGTTTCATAAGTAACTTGTCAGAAGAGCGTATTCTGATTCCTTTGCTTTTCTAAATTCTCTGGGATCAAATAATTTGAGATTTCTGTATCCTTCCTTCTTCTGTGGGTTTGTCATTTCAATTTTCATGATTTCCTTTTTTTCCCAAAAAATTATGTCATTTCCTAACTTTTCCCACTCCATCCACCTCCAGTGGATCTGAATTATTTGCAATACTATTTTCTATTATATGTAGTCTGATACCATTGACTGCTCTTTAATTTTTGAAAGTTTCTTTCATATTGGTCATTTAAAAATTCTTCTTTTCCCTTTTAAGGCTTCTTTGAATTCTATGTCAGTGATTTCTGTGATTTTTTTTCTAATTTTTTTCTAATATTTTGATTTCTTTGCCAATGTCATTTCTTTTAAAATTTATTTGCATGTGTATTTATTTGCCGAGGGACATTTCAGTATATCTTGCATCATCAATTTTTTTTCCACTTTTAATTTCTGGCACTTTATCTGAAAGTGACCCTACAGTATACTTTTATTGTATCTTATTTACTTTGATAATTTCCTGTTGCCAGATGATTTTTATTTTCACATTGTGTGTGTGTATTTTAGCTATTTTTCTTGCTGTTTCTACTTTTGTTTTTTGGGGAGCTGGTCGTTTATTCAACCCTAATTTGGCCATCTTAATAGAAAACTGTGCCTATTTTTACATTTAAAATACAGCATTTTTATCTCTAGAATAAAATTATGGGCTACTCAGTGACAGATGCAACTTTAGGAATGACTTCATTCAAAGAGCTTTTGAATATTTCTGTTAAGTGAATTGAAGAAGGTACTAATTGGGAAATTCATTCAATCCAGTGTTTATTTACTTAATTTGACAATGCTGATTTACTTAAATTCAACAAACTTTTATTGAGTAACTCCTATGTACAAGGCATAGTGCTTAGTGCCAAAGATACAAACACAAAATGAAAAGCATTCATAGAAGATGTCATGTGCTAAGTCGAAATAAAATGATTTCCTATTGAAACTGATGGTCTATAAATCACATCATCTTTTTTTTTTTTTTTTTTTTTTTTTTTTTGGTAAAATACTTGGCCTAATGCTAATTGTTTCAGGTCTGAAATAGTACAAAACTTCCTTCTTAATTCTGCAATATGAATTTAACTTAACCATGCACACTGGAAAAAACAAAATGTGTGGAAAAAAATACATTGCCTACACAGTTGTGTGTGTGTATGCATGAGTATGTGTGTGTGTATGAGAGAGAGAGAAAGAAAGATAGTGAGTGTGTGAGAGAGAGAGAGAGACAGAGAGAAAGAGAGAGAGAGAGAGAGACAGAGAGAGAGAGAGAGAGAGAGAGAGAGAGAGAGAGAGAGAGAGAGAGAGAAAGAGAGAAAGAGAGAGTCAAAGAGAGAGACAGAGAGAGAGAGAGAGAGAGAGAGACAGACAGACAAGAACTCCAAAAGGATATTGAACAAAGCCCAAAATGGAAGAGAGGATTAGATTGTCTTGTACTTGAAGAAAATTGGAATTTTTTATAATTCTGCACACTTACTTTCTGTAGAAAAACCCATTTTTTAAAAATACTATCATTCTTCCAGTGATGACTTATTGCTTTGGAGCATGAAACAAAATAATTCTGAAGGAATTAAAATTTGAAATACCATAAAACTCCATGGGATATTTGATTAGTAGAATTAAAGGACTGTATATGAAAATCTGGCTAAAAAAATGTTGTCAAAAACATGGATAAACAGGAAAGAATTGCTCCCAATATAACAGAAGAAAAGTTAGACTGGCTACATTTGTACTCTTCCCATTTCCTCTCTTGACATTAAAATAAAAGAAAATTCTCGAACATTTTGGATTGATCCTTTATAGAAGATTTATGGAAAAACATAAACATAATTGAATGGGATAAGCAGGCAGAGAATAAGTATAGTTTCTAACAGTGGAAAGAATACCAACATGAAGAAAGCATGTCTCTAAGTACTAAATGAAAAAGAAAAAATCTAATTTAATCTCCTGCATTACAGTCACAAAGTACTTTATATTCATTATTTCAAAGCACAACACATGAAGAAACAGGTCAAGTTGATGTAATTATCTGCACTTTAGGGTTAATGTGAGATAATGTTTGTAAAGCACTTATACATTGTTATACGCACACAGTAGGTGTGTATTACAATATAGTGGTAAATGTTTATTCCTTTCCTCACTCCTTCCCACCTACTATTTTACATGCTTTCCATATTTTACCTCAAAACACAGTGCAGTACAACCACCTGAGGAAGCAAATCATGTTAGCATTATTGTCCACATTTTATAAATTGATTGATCAATAATCAATAAGCACTTATCAAACACCTACTATCTGCCAGGTACTGTGCTAAGTGCTAGGGATACAAAGAAGCAAAAGATAGTCCATTCCCTTAAGGATCTTACAGTTTAAAGGCTGAGACAAGATGTAAACATATTAAAAAAAAATCCTCCCCCCAAAAAATGACTAATCCAATATCACATATCTAGTAAATAATAGAACTGGAGATTCTTTTTCTATTACCATATGTGACTAGCTCCAGATCATCCATAATTTCCCATATTTATTTGATTATGTGCTTTGTCCTTAATTTTGCATTTGTTTTCTTTTTACCATATTCAGTTTTCCCTCAGTTCAAAAATCAGTTTTTATGTAAGTTTGAATATACACTAGAATTTTTTAATATCCTGTAAACTTATCATGAACTATTCACACATAACATTGAAGTTCCCTATTTCCCATTATCATAAAGACATTCAAATATCAGCTAATTAAAGCAATCTGACAAAATAGAACTTTCCATTGCTCTAAAATTTATCTTTTGTTCAACAAATATTTAACTACATACCAACATATGTGTACATATCAGCTTGTACCCATGCTTAGGTCAGTTATTTTTGTGGGATGGTATGTATGGGATATAGTGCCAAAGGCTACACATATAGGCTCAGTGGTGAATTGTGCACAGTATTTTTAATGCCTTCTCCCTAGAGATCTGTACACAGCTTTTAAATATTAATTTTTTGATGATAAATTATGAAATGTAGCTACAGGTAAAACAAGTTTCATATTTCCAATTTTGTTATTAAAATTCTTTGTTCATAATCTGCTATCATTTAGGCAAAATCTAATTTATTTCCATAATCACTCTAGCATATTGCTGATTTGCAAGTTGTGATCTCTAACAACTACTCTATAATTAGTCCTTTTCTTCTATTTTTTGGTTGTCATTTTAATAATCTTTCATGCCATCTGGCAATACTTGAGTGCTTATGATAACTCTTTCCTTGAAATAGGATTCAGCCCTAAGAGTTTGTTCTATGTGAATGATTTGTTTTTCTTTTACTTAATTATCTATTTCTTTAAGATTCTCCAGTCTTATTGCATTTTATTTTGAATCCTGAAAAAATAAAATTTATAATTACTCAGGATACATGTTCTTCCTTGATTTAACTACTTTATAAGTAATAGCAACACATACATATACCAATAGTGAATCTTTAGGTGAAATAGTTAAATTGCATATTTTGAAAGGAGGGCAAAAAATAATCAATCCAAAATAGAATAGTATTGATTTTTACTTGACCCAAATGTAAATCTTTCTAGCAAAACTACAGATGGATTGTAGCACAAACTTTATTGTCTTGTCAAAGGTTTTATTGCAGTAGCAAAACAAAATAAAGTCTTATTTTAGTTCTTTCTTAACCTATATGTTAAACTGTCTCCACACAGTTAGCTAGTGCAGTGAATAGAGCACGAGGACCTGGAGTTCAATTGAAGTGAGTTCAAATGCAGCTTTAGACATTTACTAGCTGAGTGATCCTGGGCAAGCCACTTAAACTCATTTTGTCTCAGTTTCCTCTGTAAAATGGAGATCATAATTGTACCTCCTTTTCAGGGTTTTTGTGAAAATCAAAATAAGATAATAATTGTAAAAGCACATAGAACAATACCTGGCACATATAAACACACACATGTGTGGGTATGTATGTGTGTGTGTATGTATATATAAATATATATATACATAATCTATGTATATTAGCTACTATTATATCATGAGTCTTCAGCAAATTATTGATTGGGATTTTGATGGTCTAATGTCATTTGAAAAACTATTCTACATTCTAGTATTTCTTAGATAAATATTATACCTATCATTTACTGTGAAATGGCATAAACTCTGCTCTGGAAGAAGTTTCTATATTTTCAGAGTTAACCATTCCATCTCTAATGAAATTCAAATTATTTTAGCAAACATTTCATTTGCTTCTGTTGCATAAGATAACAAATTCAATTGGTTCATGGCTCCTGCCTTTATGTGGCTTTCAATCACCAACTCATATGAATGAACGTAAAAGCATTTATTGAGCATACACTATATGTCAAGAATTGTACTAAGTTTCTTCCCTCCTTTTTTATTATCTTCCAAGGATTCTGTATAAGCCTTGTTTGTACATGATTATATGCATGTTGTTTCTTTCCTTAGTCTGTGAGCTCTTTGAGAGCAGGGATCTCAACCCCTGCTCCCTTTGTATTATCATGTCTTAGCATAATGTCTGGTATATAATAGGTACTTAATAAATGTTTGTTTAATTGACTTGGGTTACATATAGAAAAAGTGAAGCCATCATTGCTTTCAAAGAGTTTATACTCTAATTGAGAGAGACAACACATTAAAAAAAAGTAACAAGCTCAGTTTCAATGCAGATGGAAAAGTCTCTGGTCCTAATGGTGAAATAGTAAGGATGGAAAAATATAGCAGTCTTTAGATCAGAAGACATTGGCAGAAACCTCTAAAACATAAAAGCAAGAGAGATGATAAGGTTTGGATCCTAGGAGGTAGTGATAGAGCTGGTGTTCCTTCATTTCATCAAAAGGAATAGTTAATTGAATCCCTAAGTAATGTAAGCAGTCAGGAAAAAGGAAGATAAAGTTGTACCAGGTGATTGTGTGTATGGATGTGTATACACACACACACACACACACACACACACACACAATGAAAATAGGTCAAAATAAGTTTTATTGGTTTAGAAAATTAAATCAGAATATGTCTAAGGAGAACATTATAGATTAATTGAAAAATTTCCTCAGGAAACACATAACTAAAATAAAGACAGCATTTGTTCATGGAATACTAACAGTACAAATAAGAAATTTGCAAGAAAGATTACCTCTTAGTAATTCCAATGCTTTTTTTCAGGCCTTTTCCAAACGTACAGAAGCTATTGCAGTTCAAGCTGAGAATCTTGTGAAGGAAGCATCAGAGATACAGTTGGGATTGAAGACTAAGCAGACACTTCAGCAACAGGCCAATTCAGTCAAGGAACAAGTTAAAAAATTAGAAGACACCCTTGAAGAAGAGTATGTGCTTGACAAGTCGTAAACTTTCTTCTCTGAGATAGTTTAATATAATCTTCCCTGTATTTTGTGTTTAAAATATTGCTTCAAAGTATCTGTGTATTATAGCATGTTCTGAGATAGTGACTCAGTATCAGGAAGTGTCACTAAATTAGAAGCTAAAACTTCAAAAGCAACAACAAAAAAGGGGGATGCAATTTTTTTTGCAGCCTAAAATGATTCTATTTACAAGAAAAAGCCATACCTATTCAATTCTGTGGCCTTTTGTACTTGTTGAACCTTTGTGACTGAATCTCAAAATTTTACCAATCACTAAGCAAAGTTTTTACCAGATTACCTGACTGTTAGCAGATTGTAGAAATGCAGTTCATTTTCAGGCATGATTTTACATTCTAAGACTTTTACCACAACATGTAGACCAGTTGCTAATAACCCAAAAAAAAAAAAAAAATTTGCAGTGTCTCACCGCCATTTTCAGTGATATTAAATTGTCATTAGTTCATCTGCTATTTTGTGAAGCCATTTATAGGAAGTCATTGCATTTTTTGTCAGGCTTTTGATGTTTATTTTTTGGGCAAAAAAGGACTATGGGCTATTATGTGATTTGCTCATTCCTAGGATTTAGGGCAACATCTGCATGTTCTGCAAATGGTCTCCACTATAAAGACGTGGAATTCATGACCACATATTGAATAACCATCATAACTTTGTCCTGAAATATGTTTAAAAAATTTCTGAGACAAAAATTTCAAGAGAGGTTTACAATGTTTGTCATAAGGATAAAGATGACCATTTTGCTATATTATGGCAAACCACTACCAAAATATGTTCTATAACATATTCCTCACTAATTTATAGATATGTTACTGTTGTCTAGATGAATGTTAATTATGTTAAATGACGTAGCATGATTTATGGATAGAGCTGACTCTGAAACCAAGAAGACTTGGCTATGTGACCCTCACCCAAGTAACTTAATCTCATAATGCTCAAGATAACGCTCTAAGAGATTTAATTTACAGAAAAGGTGCTGACTTGCATTGATGAAAGCAGTTTCTTCATAGACTGTTTATCTTAGTCTTAAAATGTAGTTTACATGAAGTATCAATTTATCAATTAGTGTAAATAGTGAACCCATGAACTATTGGCATTATTCATATTTACACTTCATATTTCAATTAAACTGGAACCAATTATTTTAGTTTGAATAAGTGGTCTATGTAATTATAATTGGAAATAGAATATACTGAATGTATTCAACCACTTCATACGTTTTTGCATGAAACCCTTTATTCATATCCTCATCCAAATTTTGCATTTGTCTGAAACTTAATGTAACAGTTTGATTTTCAAATGTTTTTTAAAAAGCAAATAATAAGTTAAAACTTTTCATGGATATCACAAATTCTCTTACTATCCAATATAATAGACTATTTTATTTTATTTAGTACTGTGTTGATTTAAAATATGAAACCACAACAGGGTATTTACATATTATAACAATTATAACAATTACATATATAACAATTATAACAATTTTTTTTTGCCTTCATAAGGGACAAATGTTATAAAAATCACTGTTACCCTCTCACCTCCTATTGCATTTAATATAACTCCCATAAACTCCAGAGGGATGAATGTAAAATCATGCTGTAGTAACTGGAAGCCACATGATCATTTCAGTTGCCCAAGAATAATTTGTTTTTCTTGATATCTTCAAGTGCCTTTTGGAAAGTAGGGAAGTCCTTTAATCTTGGTTTAACTTGACACATTCTTAAACAGATTCAATTGGTTGCTTAATCTTTTTATAGACAGTAAGACATAAATATAAACATGTTTACTAAGTTACAATAAGAGTGTTAATGTGAACCAAGAATTCAAATGAAAACATGCACTTCTTATGTTCATAAAAAATGAATCCTAGACTATCTATAAATAGTCAGTGATTCCTTAATAACAATAGCGTCTCTCCAAAAAGAGTTTTGTGGTCAGAATGCCACAAGAGTATAAAAATATTTGGTGTCATAATATTTTAGGAATTTTAGGATTTGCTGCAAGGAGAAAGATCATTTTCTTCAAGACAGCATGTCCTCACTTAGATTTTAAACTTTTTTTTAATGATACTTAAAAGCATATTTCATGAACCAAAGTATAAAGATGTCTTTAGCGTGAACATTTTTAATTTTCCTTAAAACTTAAGGATTTTGTGATGTGAAAACAAATCATTTTAAAGTGCATTGCAGTACAGTGGCTTTTCTTTCCATTATTAAGATCAGAGGATCATATAGTACTGGAAAGGACTTTAGACACCACTGAATCCATTTCCTTATTTTATTTATTAGTAAACTAAAGGCAAAGATAGATTAAACAGACATACCTAGGGCCACAGAGTTAGTGAATGACTGAGGCAGGATTTGAATTCAAAATTTTGTCACTCCAAGGCCAGAGCATTATCCAATCTACTGCACCTCCTAGAAGTTTCTCTTCCTTCTCCTTTCTATATAGATTCAAATACTCTGAATTATGGAAACATTATTTTGTGCGTGTAGGTGTTGGGATTTGTGTGTGGGGATAGTGCCATTGTTGCACAGTATATTATAAATTGGTTAAGTCTTAGTATCATGGTTCTATTTATTTTGCATGTACCTATCATGCAAAATCAGTTACTTAATGGGGAAGATGAAGACCTGTCACTCCTGTTTATACAGATAAAATGTGCCTCTCCTTTAAGTGGCCCAAAAGTCAATGGGGCCAGAGATATCTTCACAAAATTTCACTTCATAATTTAAAGAAAACATTAATGAATATCATTATTAAAAGATTGAATTTTATTTACTTGATCTGGTTAATTTTAGTATTAAAACCATGGAAATGGTGAAAAACAAGTGGGAGCATTTTGGCAATAATTTTGAGGCCCTCTCCGTCTGGATTACTGAAAGAGAAAAAGAGTTGGATGCCTTGGAAACTTCATCATCTCCCTGGAACATGCAAATCAGCCAAATTAAGGTGATCTATTCACACGTTACATTTATAATTCATACATATGTAGCTTTGAAGAAACACTTTAAAAAATTCCTTTCTTGCTATTGAGGGCTGATATTTTGATGTGTGATTGTACTCAATTTGTGTGTTACATTTGTAAAAAAAATACTAAGCTGGAGGGTTTTGATGGAGACTGTGCAAAACTATAAATTAAGTTGTCTTCTATTAGTGTTTGGTTTATACATAAACAATTCACAATGTATGTGATACCATTAAAATTATGGTTGCATAATTCTTTCTTTGACTTTGAATAAAACCCTTTAGGATATTCTGCTCTATTCATTTAGGCAACACACAGGAAAACATTCATCTTTTTAAAATATTATCTAAAAGAATCACTTCAAACATGTTAATAATGTAATAGTTGCTTAAACAACCACAAGGAGGCGATCAAGCAATTCTATTCTCAAACAGTTTAAAATTCTACTCTTCTTCCCTAATGCAAGACAAAAGGATTATACTCAAATCACTTAACTCTCTAGATCCTTTCCTGTTTAAAATAATGCTGTTATGTTATCATATATTATTGTAGCTGAAAATATTAAAGTGGAATATAAACATTAGCTCATATGACATACACTATCCTTGACCCCAAAAAAAGAGGAAATATAATTCCACAATTAATATTGTTGAAGGTATCCCCTTTTATCTCATGATTTACACATTTCCAAAATTTAGTTACTCATTTTTTCACATATTTAATTGTTCTTTATAATGCAAGAGTCTCTGTCCTTTTATCAGGACAAATTTGGACACCGGTGGAGAAACATTAGTTATTAACATATTATAGAACAAGAAATAAATATGTACATAGAGGTGAAGGAAGTGACCCCCTACCAAGTTGGAAATTGATTTATTGCTAGTCACATATGATGTTCCACTATCATGTACATATATACATCATTTACATACACACACACACACATACAGCCCATATATATATATATATATATATATATATATATATATGCTATAGTTTCCAAAGTTTCCAGCTGATTCCACATACCTTGGACAGATTCATAAAAAGATTTTTAATGCTCAAAGTTGTGAAGTATAAAGAAAGTTGCTCTTCATTTCACTAAATGAAGTTTAAAGTATATAGTTGAAGTTTAAAAAAAAAACATAAAACTATTTTACTTTGTGTCTCAACTTTGTGATCACTTCTTTACTCTATTTCTGAATTTATGTACCAATTTTAACTTAATTTTTTTCATGAGTTTACTTTGATACTACTAATCATTTCATAAGAATTCTCCAGTTATGTGTCAAAGATCTTATCACATTTTAGAAAAAGAAATACTTGTTTAATTTAAAAAACTATGTCTTATTGATCAATATATTTTAGAAATATCCAGATAGACAAGCAATATATTTGATCCCTGTACAACATTTTGCAAAACTTTATGGAATTTCACGAGACTTTTCCCTGTTTGTTAGAGTCCTCTTCTTATCCTTCCCCCCAAGAAAATAGTTTGTATTTATTCTGAATGTATTTTGTATGCATTCACTTAGATCTCTACATAGTTGTATTTTTTTTCCTTTCCAAAGGGCTTTAAGATTTTTGTTGAAAAGGATAGATTCATTTTTGTGTTTTCTATGCACAGCATTTATTACCTGGTCCATAGTAGAAACTTAATAAAAGGTTATTGAATGAATGAATGGATGGATGATCTATGTTTTAATGTAGAAAACAAGGCAATTTCCCCCAAAGGTGTGTAAATTGAGGACACATTTTCTGTAAAAATACTCACAATGTCATTGAATTAAGTATAAATCAAATTAGCGCATTAGAATTTTCACCTATAAAGTAGGTCAGCAAAATGAACTCTAGAGCATTGAAGTTCTAGTACTTACATGAAGATAAATGCTTTAAACTGAGATCTTGTTAATAATCTTTAATCCCTTTTTTAGTTTTCATTAAATATGCAGTTTCTAAAATATAAACTATGATATGTGTTCCATAGAATTTTCATAATATAACTGCGATCTCAATTAAAAACTATCTTGACATTCTACATAGAACTATCAAACTAACTCATCTTAAAAAAGTCTTTAGAAATACTAAAAATACTTGTTTTCTTAAAGATTCTACTGTAGATATGTACATCTGGTTTAAGAACAATGACATCCTCGATATTTTGGAATAAATATATCTTGAAATTTAGGTACTATTTGATGTATATGTATATATTTATATATCTTAGTAGGAGAAATCCCAGTATTTTCACCTTAATTATTTGAACATCAGATTTCTATCTAAATTTTTGGCTTTTCTTTTGCCTATTTCTTCAGAGGAGTACAAATGAATTATTTGGGAATAAACAGTCTGCTATATTTGCAAGTGAGGCACCATGAGTATTATGCAGCCACAATGTAGTGAATTTCCTTAGTTTGTTTTGTTTTGACTTTGTGAAGAGCCTATAATTCCTCCATGTTGGATAGAAAATCTCTCCACTAAGGTAGATTGACTACTCTTTTGTAACTTTGAGTCTTGGAAAGTGGCCTGGAGCATTGTGAGGTTAATTGAATTGGCCTAGTTCACAGTTAGTATCCTGACTTCATGTGTCCTAGTGACCTAGCTTCAAGACTAACCCTTTATCCAGTATACTACTGTGTACTTTTCCCCATAAATATCACATTGTACTTCTCATATATAGGAGTCATACAACATACCACAGTAAAGCTTGAATTTACAAAAGCACTAAAGTTCAGAGACATCTTTGTCTTCTGTAGTAGTATAAGTGTATGGAACACATATATTTGATTTCTTCACCATTTTACATTTATCCTTTGAAGAAATTGAAGAGATGCCATGATTAGCTTTCCTGTAGATAGTAGGATTGGAACTTTTCCTTTTCTCAAATCTGTAAATTTAATATCTTAGTTAAATGAGGTAAACCACAGATACTATCCATGATCTGAATTGTATCCCTGAACACAACACATAGTTTGTTTTAAATTAATTTTAAAATTTTAATTACTTTTTTAATAATTTTTAATTTTAATTTAATTTTTTAAACTTTAATTAATTTTAAAAATAATATTTAAAATTTGATTTGACTTGAAATATGTTGTGATATTTCCATACTAGCTCATTTTATTTTACTAAGCCCCTTGTGATTACTTTACCACATGTAGAGGCAGGCATTTTCAATCATTGTATATTCTACCATCTTTTTCTTGCAGATTTCATGATACAGTTACAGAGAAGGAGAAAGAGAGAGAGAGAGAGAGAGAGAAGGATGGATGGAAGAAAGGAAGGAAGAAGGAAGGAAGGAAGGAGGAAGGGAGGGAGGGAGAGAGGGAAGGGAAAGAAGGGGAGGAGGGAGTAAAGAAAGGAAGAAGGAAAGAGAAAAAAGAGGGAGAGGGAGAGGGAAGGAAGGAAGGAAGGATAGAAAGAAGAAAGGAAGGAAGGAAGGAAGGAAGGAAGGAAGGGAAAGAGGGAGGAGGAAAGAAAGGAAGAAGGGAAGTGATAAAAAAGAGGGAAATGAAACAAATATTATTATAGTATTTCCCAAATTATTCCTGAATATATCACAACTACAGTTCAAGAAAATTTTGACATTTTTCTTAAGACACTAAAAAACTCCTTTTCAGGAAAAAGTAAATCAATTTGGTCTCTATTGTTATTTTATTTGAAAACTTAGGTTATTCTCGAAAGAATAGAAAATAATCAAAATGACATTCCAAAACTAGAAGAAGAAGCTCAGTCTTTTGCTCAGTTTATCACCACTGGAGAATCTGCTCGAATTAAAGCCAAATTGACACAAATAAGGAGACATTGGGAAGAGCTCAGGGAGCGTGCTCAGTGTCTGGAAGCTACCCTTCTGGAAAATGAATCTCAGCAACAAAAGTTTGAAGAAAGCCTCAGAAAGGTATAAAATTATCAAAATCAACTCATCTTCTTTACCTTATATAATTTATAGAGGATGGAGATTTTTATTTGAAATATATTGCTCCCTTTCTGCAATGTTCCTGTTCCTGGATCACCTACAGCAAATATTGAATTATTCTAATTTGCACATTTCCACAAATTACATTAGTTAGAAGGCTTAAAGTAATTTTACAGATCAGCTTTTGTAGTAAATGTTTTATACTTCATTTAATTTAGCTCTGACTTTGAATGAAATTTCTTTCAAATCATGCAGGAGTTAAAAAACTGTTGATTTTTATTTTATTTCAGATTTTTCAGTCTCCAAATTTGTAATCAAATTGGAAAAAATTATAAAATTATTAAAATTATAAAATATTTATATACCAACAAATGGTATATTATTCACTACTTAATAGCTGGACTAGGTTGTATGGAGGGTTCTTTTTCTTTTATTTTAATCCTTATACCTGCATCTTCATTAATGTTTTAGGTCCAACAATCTGTGTCTGAATTTGAAGATAAATTGAATGAACCAATTAAAGTATGTTCTTCAGCTACAGAGACATACAGAGCTCTCCAAGAACATATGGTAAGAAAATGTTTTATATTTTCTGTTTGATTATCAACTTAGAAATGTGAAATACAGCATTGTTGTACTTTTTATTGCACTTAGAAATTTTTCTTTGTTTCCTGAAAGAAAGGAATCAAGATTTTCTATCACTTTAGATTTGAAGTTTTATTACAAAATTTTAAAAATATTATGATTTTAAAATTTGAACACTACTACATTTTAGTATAAATATTTCATAAGAGGACTGCTATATTGATGAAACAACTTATGATCAGAAAAAATGGGGTGAGAGGGAGTGAGAAGTAAGGATGAAACAGAGTTTATTGTGAATCTAACACTTTAGTGTTAGATCTTTATCTTTACTTTTATAAGCAGGAAAAATCACTTCATATCTCTGGACTTCAGTTTTCTCATCTCTAAATGAGAGTACTTGGATTATATAGTATTTGATGTCCTATCAAGTTCTAAAAGATTAACTCCAGGATGATTTCTCCCCCTCCCCCTTTAAGGAAAGGGGCAGAGTAATTTTCTATTTATTTATATGTCTACAATATCTAAATGATACAGATAAATGAAGAAACTTTTGTTCTCATTACCATAGGCTGTATTTGCATATTTGAGGGGGTAGTCTGATAATGCTATCTTTTATAGAAAAATTACATTGGATATTTCTTAGTTATTTTTTTAAAAAATGTGATTGTTTTTTTCATATTTCTTTTCGATGATTGTCAGGATCTCTGTCAAGCTTTGGAAACAATGAGCAGCACAGTTACCTCCTTATCAGTAAGTGCTCACAAAGCTATTAACAAAGATTCATCTGTTCATGAAGCCATGACTCTTCAGCAAAGATATGAAAAGATGGTTGGTACCACTAAAGAACAACAAATGATGCTAGAAAATCTATTGACCCATTGGCAAAGGTAAGTCCATTGTTATAAGATTAAATGGCATGGCTTTTCATGAGCTAGTGAGAAATGTAGGGAAAATGAACTCTTATTTTATATGGCAATAAATAGACAATTTCCCAAAAAAGAAATATAGAGGGTGAACTTTGGAGAAGTATGCTTGAAACAAGGTGTTAATTCAGTGGAATTGATGAGATGATTGTTCTCTAGTTCACAGATATACTTAGTACTTAGCATGATGATGTAATGGTTCTCTAAATTCACACATAATCAGTATGCTGTAATGATGTAATTACAATAAGGTATATAAGGACTAACAAGGACTAGAAGAGAGACATTCTATCTTTGACCAGCTTCATGGTGGCTCTCATGCCTCTTGCACTAAGATCAAGACTGGGCCAGAATAAAGAATCTAGACTCTATTCTTGACCATTCTCATGGTGTCTATCCTGCTGAGACCAAAGCCCTTCTAGAAGACCTCCAGAAAGCTAGTCTGAATTTTGGCACCCAATGTGGGGCCTACGGATAGACATTGGAAAGTGACTGTGGCTATGTCACCTTCAGTAATCTCAACTGGATGACCGACCCTGGGATCATCTGTGGGAGCAGGAGTGAGAATGTGATCTAGTATAATGCCTTTGAAAATGTCTTCTGGATCTCGATCTACAGGACAAACTATCCATGGTCATGATCATTTGGACTGATGCTCAAACCTGCCTTCCCCTTCTCCCACAAAGGAGGCAGAGCTGTCTTTGTAGAATCAGTCTTGGAATGGACAAGACTCAGACCTGGACTTCTAATCTGGGATCTGGATCTGGAGCACTGGGAATCTTCCTTGGAACATGACCTTGCAGGGGTGTGCCTTGGGGATTTCCCAATCCATGGGTACTACCACTTCTGAAAGTAGAATGGGATTCCTGAAATTTTCTTAATGAACATTATCTCTTTGCTCTTCTCAAGAGGGTAGGAAAATATCTGTTGGGCAGGGACATCTTAATAATGGATATAGTGGCTGCAATCTTTTTAGTTCTTTTCTTCATTCTTCCTTTATAAATTCTAACTTCTTTCATCTTCCCCACTTCACACAAACTGCTCAATATTCTATAAGTGAGACTTCTGGTATGATAATTAGCATGCAATCTTTTTTTTTTTAAAGTTATATTCAGGCTAGCTTTTTGGAGTTCATCCAGGAGGGCCTTGGTCTCAGCAGGATAGATACCATGAGAATGGTCAAGAATAGAGTGTTTATTCTGGCTCAGTCTTGATCTTAGTGCAGGAGGCATGAAAGCCACCATGAAGCTGGTCAAAGATAAAATGTCTCTTCCAGTCCTTGTTAGTCCTTATATACCTTCTTATAATTACATCATTAGAGCATACCGATTATGTGTGAATTTAGAGAACCATTACCTCACCATGCTAAATACTAAGTATATATGTGAACTAGAGAACAATCATCTCATCAATTCCACTGAGTTAACACCTTGCTTCAAGTATACGTGTTTCAAATATACTTCTCCAAAGTTCCACCCTCTACAAAGAAAACACACATTATTAATAATGTTATAAAAGATTCAACCTTCAGATAAAAATTTTAAAAAATTAATTCATATCATTCAAATATTCAAAATATCTAAAAGCAATGAATCTTAATGTTTCCAGAGCTGTGAAAGAATGGGCACAGTTAATAGTTTCTGTTGTTGGAACCTTTTTGGAAAATGTTCTATTCAGTAAATATTATAAACATCACAGAAATTAACAATAAATCATGTGTTTTGAATCAATTATTGCAATTTTGGGAATGTGCCCTCAAAAAGCAATAAAACAATGAAAAAAGATTTGTGTTTAATTTTAGATTTTTGTTTTTTAGTAATAAATGTGACCTCCCTGATGTTCAATTGTTTCACAATTTTGAAGTGATTCTAACAAGGAAATATAAAAGGACAGAATCCTTCAGCTACAAAATCTAAAATAACCTGCCATGCTTCTATCGATGGGTTAAAAAATTCTCTATCACAACTTTACAGACTTCAAAAAATTAGTTCTTCTAACATGGTAAATTTAAAATAATTTCCCCTGAATCTACTTTCTTTAGGTTAGAAAAAGAACTATCCACCTTTCTGACCTGGTTGGAGCGGTGTGAAGCAGGAGCCAATTCCCCAGAGAGTGGCATTTCTGCAGACAGAGTCAAACTGGAAAGCGAACTCCAATTGGTACAGGCAAGTTTCAGAAAACAAGATGAGAAGAGAAGTATCTTTGAATGTATTGAAGATGTTGGAAGTTATTGGTCAATATATAGATTGCCAGGATACTTGGGATTTTCAGGTTGCCTTGGAAAGAAGTGAAAGAATGTTACTAAAAAATGACATCTCTCCTTATTAGAGCTTGATGCAAACCTGGGAGAACTTATGGGAACATTAAGTTTCATTGCTTTTAGATATTTTGAATATTTGAAGGATATGAATGGCAAGACATGATATTTCTACATAAATAATATTTCTAAGGAATATTGAGAGATGATAGCTTATATAATAGGAAGAATGAAATAGAAGGTTTAAATAAGTATGTTAAAGTTTCTTCATTACTGTTAAATTTAAATGGATATTTCTGAAATAGATGCTCTAGATAGCTCTAGCTGAACAAACAGAGAGTAATCCAGTTGAGTCCAGTTGAGTAATGAAAATGGTAAGTAAGCAAGCTAATAGGGCTATTGAGTTAGGAAAGTGAAATGGACTAGGCATAGACTTTTAATTTTCTTATTGTTGATGCTATAAAAGGATGAAAGATTATCATTTATTATTCCTGATATACAATTATGAAAAGCAAAGGAGAGATGAGTAGTTAAGAAGCAATTTTGTTAACAGTCTCTAGTGGTATGTGTTCAAGTTCTTGTGGTAGGCAGGGAATTATCCCTTCTGAGAGGGAAAATTATCAGGATACGTCCCCAAGTTGTTTGGAAGTATAGGTGTAATTACTACCTATGGAGTGAAGCATATGGTGAATGTGTGTATCTGAGTTACATAATTATCTGTGGTCAAGCTATTCTTGAAAGGATGTTACAGACAACAGTAATGATTTCTGGAAGTTAAGGAGTTTTAAATGGTTGTTCTGTCTTTAGCAGAAGAGATGTATTCATTATTCAACACTTGTTAAAATATCTACAGACTAAAAATGCATTGATGGGTGTTGGGGATGGTTTAAAGAAAGGAAAAAATACTGTTTCTGTCTTTAAACACACTATTCTTATACTCTGGAAAGAAGTGAGATACAAATATGGATAAATGTAATATATAATATTAGATGGTAAATATAGTCTTCCTCATTGGCAAAAGACACTCCTCATTGGTAGCTCCCTATACTAATGAAATCATATTTGATCGTTAAAAAGTACCAAAATAGCTCTAAAAATAAGATATGCCCACAAGAATGTACAATGATACTCTAAAATGTATTTACCCTCCCCCCACTAGATAATATGCTCCATATGAACAGGGGCACTGTATGATTTAAACCTTATTTCCTATCTCTTCTCAACATGATTCTACCCATCCACGCACATAGCACCTAGCACAGTTTTAAGGTACAAGAAGAAGGTTCTTGCCTACTTGGGCAGGCAGGAATGTCTTCATGGCATTTGATCTGAGGTTTAACAGGTATATCTGAATTTAGCAGGCAAAGAAAAAGGAATGATATTCTAAGCACAAAGAGTACTATTAGTCAAAATGCTGAAGCATAAAAATGCAAGACAGATTAAGGGGGAAGAGATGATTCTAGTTTATCTAGAGTTTAGACCCTCCAGAGGGTCATTTTAAGGTAACAGTTTGACAGGTAGAGTGATACCATATTGAAGAAATTAGAGGAGCTGCCATAGAGGTATTAGCTGGAGCAAACAACAGGGAATAGGATCAAGAAATCACAAGTAATGGGATTAGATTTATTGAAAAGAGAAACTTCTAGCTCTATGACAAGAGGGATGGAGAGAATGGGACATGATGTTTTATTCTTAGAAACAAAAGAGGAAGTAAGGGAAAGCAGTTCATAGAGAAGAAAATTATGTATGTATGTATACATATATATACACACACATATATGTATATGTACGTGTCTCTCAACCTTATGTGATATTTTTTTAAAAAATTGGAACATATGAACTCTTCAATCCAATATCCAAATAGTTCCCACTTTTGGAGTTTTGAGGAAAAGTTTATCTTTGACACTAGATGCTAGGGTATTTTTCTCCAATCTCAAAGATTGCCCAAAACTTGGCCTCCTCAGAATTTCTTCACACTTCAGGTATTAGTGATATAATAGACTCTTCTGGACACTTAAAATAAAGACAAAATGAAAAATACTTTCTGCTTTCATTTTATTAGGAGATAAACATTTGATCAGCTAGGTGTGATTAATTGGTGGAAAGATAGACCACTAACAATCAGAAGCTTCAGGAAAGTACCTCTTTATTGAAAGTAGTACCTGAATTGAGTGTTATAGAGTTATAACTTCTAAAAGGCAAGCAAGTGATTATGGAAACACTTCTTTAACAACTCGAGTAAAGAGGAACATATCACCTCCTAAGGAATTCTGTTTCAATTTTATATAATATTCAAATATTTCTTTACATTAAGATTGAATCTGAATCTTTTAAAACTTCTGCTCCTTTCTCTTGATTCAGACCTATTAGGACAAGCAGAAAAAATGTAATTCCTCTTTTATATAACCTATAACCTATTAAATACATAAAGGCAGCTTCCATGTACTCTTTCTTCAGGTTATATATCCCCAGGTTTTTTTAGCCATTTTGAATCACCTTGAGATTTTTCAATTCCCAATAAAATTCTTCTGAATATTCCCCAGTTTTCACTATTATTTCCTAAATATGGAATGTTGAGCTGAACAAAATATTCCAGATATAATGTTTCCCAATTTTCATCCATCATGACCTTTTTTGGGGGGGTGGGGGGTTTACACTTTTGACTACATCTGTCTTCCTGTATACTCTCTTTTCTCAGTTTTGTGACATTGTTCTTTTTCACTTATTCTCCTACCTATATAGCTGCTCCTTCTTAGACTTCCATATTTCTTCATTTATTTGCCTTTATTTCATACTGGAAGTGTTTCACGTAGTTACTTATTGTGCTTTTTTTTCTTTATATTCTTTCTTCAGTAGCTTCCATGGTCAAAAATAATTTCCATACATATTCATCCCAATCTTCACACATTTTGGATTCAGTGTTTTCTTGCCATCTTAAATTCAATGTGTCTCCATTTTATTTTCCCCTAAACCCACCTCTCATTATTGAGAGCACCAGCACATTTTAATGACTCAGAATCACCACCTAGGAGTCATTCTTAATTTCTCACTCTGTCTATCAGAGGAAGAAGAGCTAGGAGTAGTCTAAGAAGTTGGAGTGAGATGAGGATGGTGGTTGGAGTGTCAACTATATGAATGAGATATGTGAAATGAACTAGATGGTTTTGGAACCATTTACAGCTTAGATCTTGAATTCCCAAATACTAGTTGTCCTTCAGAAAAAAAAAATTGTATATCTTCTCTTTTGTTTACAGGCACTGCAGAATGAGATTGTATCTCACGCCTCACTATACAGCAATCTCTTACAGTTGAAAGAATCTCTCTTCTCTGTAGCTTCAAAAGATGATGTGAAAGTGATTCAGTTACAGCTGGAGCAGCTGGGTGAGAGATGGAGAGTTTTACCTCAAATAATTAGTAAAAGGTTTGTTATTCACTTTTGCTTGATTGTAGATGATGAGCTTTCTAAATTAAGAAATCCAGTTATTATTTGAACACTGATCTAGAGTCAAAAGATAAGAAGTTTTGTGACTATTTCTTTCACTTCATGATTTTGGATAATTCACTTTCCTTTTCTGGACTTTAACTCCCCAACTTGTTGATATGGATGACAAAACATTGGGGTGTTGTTAAGCAGTACTCTTTATGTTCATAGCCATAAGTTGATCTAGTTAATTTTTATATTTTTAACCTTTGAAGGCAGAATGTTGTATTGGTGGTGGTGGAAGGAACTTAACTTTGATTTGGTTGTGGACTCTAAAATGTACTATTTTTTGAATCTTGATATGTAACATTCTCTCTTCCTTAGTTTCTCATCTATTAAATGAGGATAATACTGCTTGATCTAATTCACAGAATTATAAGAATAGTAACTAGTATTTGTGTAATGCTTTAATGTTTTCAAAGGATTATACAAATATCTCAAAATAGCTCTGGAAGGTTGGTATTATTTATCCCCATTTTACACATGAAGAAACCGAGACAACAGAGATTAAGTGAGTTGTTCAGTGTCACACACTGAAAGTCAAATTTGAACTATCTTCCTGTTTAGTACTTTATATAATATGCCACCTAGCCATTTTATGAGGAAAGTAAATTGTAAAATTATAAACTTTTTATAAATAGAAATTACCTCAGATTAATTTTTGAACTTTAAACATGCTCTCCTCCTTTCTTTTTTGGTATAGAATTAGTTTTCTCCAATCTGTAGTTGCTGAACATCAGCAATTTGATGAATTGCTACTTTCATTTTCTGTCTGGATTAAGCAGTTTCTCAGTGATTTACAAAATACTTCTGAAATCAGCATACTGGACCATCAAGCTGCTTTAGTTCACCATAAGGTAAAGCACCATTTCTTTTTAAGCCTGAAGGAAGATCAAACACATTAGTGAAATTCTGGGCAACAAACATTCATTAAGATTCTGCTATATACTAATACTTAATTTTATGCTGCTATTATGTACAAGACACTATGAAGGTCACTGGGTATAAAGAAATAAATCTTATTTGTTAAATGTCTTCTAACTTCATTGTAGTATATACAATTTAAAAAATGCCTCTTGTTATCTTAAGATCTGAGTTCTAATCCCATCTCTGATTCTAAATACTCTTTGAAATTCGTCAGATCACTTAGCCTATGTTAGCCTTATTTTCCTACCTTGTAAAACAAGGAGTTGGAATTGTTGGTCTCTGAGGTATAGTTTTCTGATCTTTGATTTTAACTTATATAAACTTATAAATATAAAAAAGATATAAACTCATCTAAATTTTGTTCTCTATGTTATGCAAAGTTAAACAGGCACAGTCCCTCTACTATTTTGTTGGTTAACAGAAATAGCAGTCCTGTGTCTTGTTTCCCTGCCACCCCATCCCACCTTCACAAACCCCAGTGTAGATAAAATAGATTTTTAAGGTAAAAGTTTATTATTATATTATTTCTCTTGTTCTCCTCTAATTAGAAAACCAAGACTGATGTCTTGGCTTTTACTTTACCATTTACCATTCTAAACTCTTAGTTTGAAAGTGATTTCCTTCACATGTACTAAATGTGGTTGTTTTTTAAATTTGTTTTTTTTAAGTTATTGAACATTTTTCTACTGATAGCCTGTCATAGCACACTCCACAGAAATATGAACACCCACAAGCCATTGACCAGTATTCCTATTTTCCCTTACAGTGGTTCAGGAAGAAGAATTATCACATTACTTTTTTTTCATTGCTGCTTCTTTATCCTTTTATCTGCCATCATTTCTCAGGAATATTTCCAATATGGACCATATTTATCATCTAGTTCAGAACCTCATTGCTTTCATTTGCATTAGCTGTCCCCCATTCCCCACATTATGCATGCAGTAAACTTGCTCCTTAATTCTAACTCTCATTAGAGAGTTCTCATATCTCTTCATAGTTTAACTCCTGTGTCTTTTCCCTTTTCCATTTAAATCTTATGTGTCTTCATCTGATCCTTTCTTCCCCTTCCTCACTCCCTCACCAATGTTATACTAATTTGGATTCATTTAAAATGAAAGCCCCTTGAGGGAAGATAGGAACTGTTTAACTTTTCTCTTTGGTTTTCTAGCACTTAGTAGAGAGTATTAAAAAGGTAGACATTTTTGTACATATACATATATTTGTTGAATTTAATTTGGGGGATATATGTATATGTGTATGTATGTATATGTATATATATATAAAATCAATAGTTATAGTGGTATTTATATGGGATAAAATGTGCTTTGAACACATTAGATGAAGAATATTTCTATTTTTTAAAAAATTCTATTTTACTAAAAATTCTCAACTTTATAAAATGAAGCAATTATAGTCAATAGCAGATTCAGGTCATAATGTCATCCAGAGCAACTCTAAAAGATTCAAGAATTTTTCACCTGTTAATATGTTTTGTTTGCAATATTTTCATTGAATTTTAATATTTTGTTTTAGAAGATCAATGATTTAAAATAAAATTTCTAATTTTCTACAATATTATAGGCTACTAGGGGATCCGATCAGCTTTTGCATTTTGAGCTTGCCTCTCTCATATATAATAGATTAAGTAGATTTGAGTCCACACTAATATTTAAGCATTTTCAAGTTTTTTCATAATTCTTCAAGCATTTTGTTAGAATAAAATATTTCTACTTTTACATAAAATTCCATTTCATGATTACCTTAATCCTGACTCATTCTGTAAAATTTAAATTGTGTGAAAATCTGGATTTAGACCTTTGAAAATAACTGCTTTCTCTGAAAGTTTTGAAAATATTCCTGTTTCATTTAAAATATTATTTTGGTTTTTAATCCCTCTTTATGAAGTTTTCTCTCCCCATTTCCCTAAACTATATTTCTGTGTATTTCAGTGACATTAAAAAATGTTTGTTTATTCATTCACCTATTCATTAATCAACTTATTCATTTTTTGATTTAGATGCATTTTGAATCCCCCTCTCCTATCAATATCCTATCAGTTAGCTTCTTTTAAGCAGAGACTGTTTCTTCTTTTAATTTACCTTTCTAGCCTTATAAGACACATTCCCTATCACATACACTATGGTGACCCCAAATGGCATTTTAAATTTCTCTGAGATGTGATATTCTTTCTCCATTTAAAGCCTTTTCATTGGCTGTCCCTATATCAAAAATGTGCTTATTCCTCACCTTCACCACTTAGAATCCTTAGTTCAAGTTTCACCATCTATATAAATCATTTTTTCTAAGATTTGTTCTGAAATTACCTTAAAACCATTTTACTTGTGTATTTGCACATACTCCCTTTACTAGATTGTGAGCCCCACTTTTGTCTAAATCTCCAATATCTAGACTTGTTAATTGGTTTTGTTTTGCTTTGTTCCAACATCCACTAACAGTTCAGTGCCATGGACAGAGCAATGGTTAAATGTTATTGAAATGGATTTAAATTGTAGAATAGACCCATTGTATAAATATCTGTTTGTCTAGACTGCTTTTAATTATTATTATTATTTTTTAGGACCACTCAGCAGAAGTTGAGAGCAAGAAGGAAGAAATGCTTCAGCTAAAGGCTCACTTAGGAAAGTTATGTTCTTTCAGCAGAGGAGAGGACCAACACATTCTTCAGGGAAGAGCAGAGGATTGCTTCCAGTTGTTCCAAGAGGCCAGTCAGATAATTGAGAGAAGGCAACTCGCATTGACCAAGTTGACCCAATTCTTTCAAGCTCATGCTTCTTTATCAAATGTTCTCCACAGACTAAGGCAAACTGTGGAAGCTACTAGTAACATGGATAAAAAACAGTCAGAATTATTGGAGAAGGACTTACATGATGCTATTATGGATACTAAAAATTTAGATCGTGCTGCAATTAGTCTCGATGGAATTCTCACAAAAGCCCAGTATCACCTGAAGAGTGACAATTCTGAGCAGAGAGCTTCTTGTAGGAGAATGGCAGATCAACTTGGTTTAGAATTAGAAAGCATCCAGAATCTTCTGGGGACCAAGCAGAGTGAGGCAGAGGCCTTTGTAGCCCTGAGAAAAGCTTTTGCAGATCACAAGGAAACTCTCTTGAAGAGCCTTGAAGATATTGAAGAAAGGACTGACAGAGAACGGTTAAAGGAGCTTAGCCAGCAAGCTGTGCAACAAAGGTAGGAAAAAAAACCCAAAAAATTTGTGATCAGTTTTTCTTCTTTTTTAAAAAAAATAATTTTGTTCTTTGTACTAGAAATTTTTTTCCTCATTTTTTGTGGTACCCAACACCTTCACATATGGATCACCAGAAAGCTTCTCCAGCTTCAATTCTCTGGATTAATACCTGCTCATAATTGTAGCTCAAAAACACCTAATTATGTTTTTACTTTTATTTGGCTAACCAGAAGGGACATTCTTCTAAAACAAAATACATTTATTAATAATTAATAAAATTACTGAAAAAAAAAGATCTCACACTCATCCATATAACTCCCACCACACAAGTTACATTTCTTAAATGTTCCTAAATCACTTAGGGAGGAAACTGAGGGACATATATGAATGGGAATATGTTAAGGAAGATGTATGACTGGGTAACTAATCTCACTGATACCTTATAACCATAGATATCCTGTAGTGATAACATTACACTGCTTTCTCATGGGCTTTTATAATTTTTTTGGTTGGTTGTCTCTGCTTTGTGTTGGTTTTCTTCAGTTCTTTCTCAAAGGAAGAAGCCTGCAAACTCATTAGTATATCGCTCTTGAGGGTATATTACCTCTCTTTAGATGACTAACATAGGTTTTAGCCACCATATCTGCCTAAAATAATTTCCATAGTCATTTTAAATGTCTTTTCTCCTTTTCTCTTATGGCTTTCCAAGTTCATTCGGTCTAAATTTTTAGTTGTCTTAAAGTCAGAATATTTTTTTCAACCCCTTTCTATTTCCATGATTCCAAGTTAGGGAGAATGTAGAAGAGATTTAAAGGGGATGGGGATTTTTGTCAGACTAACTTTATTCTGTTCTCCTATTGACATTTTTGTTTTTCCTATATTATATAGATTCAGCTTTCATATGATAAGTGTCAAATGAACTTTACTAAATTTTATGAAATAGATCTTTCTTAATATATTAGGTAAAATTAATAATACAAATGATTTTAAATTCATGAAGCCTTTTACCTAATGTTATCTGGAGGGGCACTATCAGGTTGGTTAGAGAGGGAAATCTTTTAAACCAAATACCAAGTCCTAGAGGAGTTGTAAATATACTGGTAAATGGGAATACCCATACAAATAAAATTATAGATCATTTAAATACAAAGTCTTTGATAAAGTTGAAAAGGAGGGAAATTGAACATTTTCTTTCATAGGTTACGAGTTTTTAATCAGTTAGAAGATGAGTTGAATTCTCATGAGCATGAATTGTGGTGGCTGAAGGACAAAGCTAAACAAATAGCTCAAAAAGATGTGACTTTTGCACCAGAATTTGATGAAGAGATAAATCGTTTGGAAGCTACCTGGGGTGACACAAAGAAGTTAATTCATGAAAAGTAAGTCAAATCTTGTTAAAATAGTTGGATCATTGCATGATGCTGTGAGTATAGCACATAGTGGAATTTAATGTCTTTTCAGTTTTAGTTATTCCATGTTCTTCCAGTCATATCTTCACCATCTATTGATTTGTTTTTTGAGAATGGGAATTTTTTAAAAATTTTTTTTTTAATTTAAATTTTTTTAATTTGAATAAAAAACTTTTTTTTAAAAAAGTACCTAAATGTCATTACTGTTCATTAAATGTCATGGAGGTGTTGAAAAGCAGAAATAAAACAGTCAGTCTCTCTCTCTCTCTCTCTCTCTCTCTCTCTTTCTCTCTCTCTCTTTGATGGCTCCTTAATAAAAGAAAAACATTTTAGTAGGTTCCTTGAAATTTCCTATACATATATATATACTTACTTTTCCCCTCAATTACATGCAAAACAATTTTAATTTTTTTTTTTACATTTTGAGTTCTGAAATCTTTCCTCCTTTTCTCCCCTCCCTCTCTCCATCCCTGAGACAGTAAGCAATTTGAAATAGGTTATATGTGTGCAATTGTGTTAAACTTATTTCAACAATAATCATTTTCTGGAAGAAAACTCATGAAAGAAAAAGGAAAGAAGGAAGGAAGAAAAACCTTGCTTCAGTCTACATTAGGATGTCATCACTTCTTTCTCTGAAGTAGGATAGCATTTTTTCATCATGAATCCTTTGGGATTGTTTTGGATTGTTTATTGCTAAGTCTAGCCAAGATGCCAGTTGATCATCATGCAGTATTGCTGGTACATTGTATAATGTGGGAGAAACAGTTCTAACAAAAAATAGTGGTGAGAAGTGAAACAGGATGGACAAAATCAGCATATGTTTTATTTGAAATTTCCTATATAATGCCTCTGACCAGATAACATAAGTTGACAAGCTCTATCATAATTTAAGGCAAATATTTTAAACCAAAAATATTAAATGTGAATGAATAGCATCACTGCTACTATAAGTAGCAGAGACAAAGTTATGATTTTCATTTAGTCTCCTAATTGTTCCTTTTTATATATTTTAGACAGTTTTCCTTAGATTTAACCTTAAGAAGAATTTCCCTTGTGCTATCTTCCTAAAAAAGTGATATTCTTCTAATTCTTTTTTTGTCTGTTACTGTTTCAGTCAAGGTCAGTGCTGTGGACTTATTGATTTGATGAGAGAATATCAGAATTTGAAGTCAGTAATCTGTAAAGTCTTAGAAAATGCCAACAATGTAACGATGACCAGATCTACTGTAAAGGATCGGGAAGACATTAGATGGGCCTTATCTAAGGTGATTACTTGACCAATATTTGATTTTTATCAAAATTTCTATAGATATATATTTTTGGTCATGCAGGATTTCTTTGGCTGGAAAATACTTCGATATGTTAGAAATATTGAACTCTAGATCTTCATTGTCACTTTGTTCTAGAAAAGATTTTGCTCCAGAATTCTGAAGAACTCTTCAATAGGTAATTTATAATGTTCACTATCCTACTGTATAGACAGAAGTGGATTTCGATACTTGATTCACATCTTGAGATTATTAGCTTTTTTTAAATAAAGCTAAGCTTAGCCTAGAGTTTTTTGAGATAGAAACTGATCAAAATATGTGCATATATACACAAATGCACACATACATGCATACATATATGTATGTTTATGGAGAATGTGTTTAACCACTGATTATTTTATTAAATTAAAGAAACGTTTATTTCCACAGCATGAAACTGTCAAGAATGAAATGAATGGGAAACAAAAGGAACTGGATGACTTTACAAGTAAAGGAAAACATTTGATATCTGAATTAAAAAGAAGTCAAAGCAGTGATTTCATTCTTGTGAAAACAGACATGGATAGCACTGTGGATAGATGGCTAGATGTAAGAACAGTCACTCTTTTTTTTGTATTAATACTACTAATCATTAATTTTCCTCACAGCTTAGTCTACTCTATAGTGGGTAGTATTATTGGAAGAGTCCGAGAAGTAGATTTTTTTTTTGATATAGGAAAAGGACCGAATGTCTAATTTCATTGCTATAAGAAACTCCCATGTGACAAAACTCTCTACCAATGTAGATTGGCACCAAGAACACAGAGAGATTAAGCAACTTTTTAAACTTGTCTTCCCCTTAAATAATATGTATATATACACATATTGCATATGTGTACATGTATATACATATATAAATATTAAGCCCAATTAGAGGTAGAGATTGAAATTAAGTATTCCTAGATTAGAAGCCAGTTTTTTTATACACTTTGCTACTCAGTATTTCATTGTGAGCAGAGTATTACCTTATTAAAAAAAATTTTTTTAGCACATAGAATGAAATCATGTGGATTATTCCTGTGAGAATTAGCATTGATTTCAGTGATTTTCATTTATTAATTTGACTGGGGAAGTTTTCAAACATTTATTTACAAATATAGATTTAATTGAGGAATAGAGAACCATCTGTTGGGGGACTTCTTTAGAAGGAATTTGGGGCAGTGCCAGTACATATTTAATGACAGTACATTTTCTTTTTTCTTCCAGACTTCAGAGAAAATTGAGGAGAACATGGATAGACTTACTATAAGCCTTTCTCTTTGGGAAGATGTGCTTGTAACTAGAGATGAAATTGATGGCTGGACAAATAGCTCCATACCACAGTTAACAGAAAAGATTAGCAACCTCAGTAATAGCTTCAGAACAGAAGCGTTACTCAAGGAATTTGAGGTCAGTGGGCCTAATTTGTTCACATACAGTATAAAAGGCATATGAAAAGTGTGTCTCTCTTTCTTTTCTCTAGGCTAAGTCTAACACTTATCCAAAGGCATCATGACTATTCCAGGGCTTTCCTAAACTTAATGTCACTGCATTGAGCATATTTGTGAGAAAAGCAGTTATCCATCTTTTTTTTTTTCTTTTTGTTGCACCTTTCTACATGCATTTCTTCTTAATGTGGAAAATATGAATAAAAAGAAAATGAAAGTTAGGGAAAGTTGCTAGCTATGTTTGATCCCTTGATAAATTATGCCTTGAGAAAAAGTAGGGGAGTCTTATAATGGTCATATGTTCCTCTTAAAGCTTTGAGGGAAGCAATATATCACATACTTGTGACTTTGAAATCTTAATCCCAATCTAAATTCCCAATACCCCACAGTACTAAGATATTGAAGAACTATATTTGAAGTCACTTGAAATGCTTGAAATAACCTGAATGATTTTGTGTATTTCTTCCAAAACCCAAGCTTCTCCAAAAGAATAACAACTCTAATTGGGTTCAATATTCAGCTAACATTATCATAGAAACAACCCATATTTGAATAATAATCCCCTCTCTAATATCCTGACAAATGGTTATCTAGCAAAGCCTTTATTGTGTCTGCAAACTATACTCACAGATAGGATAAATTGTTAAGTTCTTTTTTTTTTCTTATGCTGTACCTTCTTCTGCAACTTTTACTCAGAACTACTCTAATGAGATAAGTGAAGTGCTTTCTGGGAGTCAGGCTATTGAGAAATGACTGAAGTTATATAGAATTCCAACAAGTTATTTAGGTTCCAAAATGGATCCTTCTTGACCCAAAATAATTACCTTAGATTTCAAAGTGTTTAATTTATTCTATAAGTAGCAGTAGTCTTACAGTATTGTCATCCTTAATCTTTTCTCATCCTGTATTTTTAAAATACAGCTGCATTTAAATTTACAAAATGATAGTTTCCTAGACACAACAATTTCCTAATTGGATTTGACATCCATAAAAATAAATAAATGTTACATGTAGCAAATTTAAGTGATATACGAATTATATGTCATGTTTTGAAAAAGGAAATGCTATTCTGAGAATTTAATTAGCAACCATAGTAAACTATTCTATTTAGTCTCCATTGAATAAAGAATTTTGGTTTGAATTTATTTTTTCCGAAGGGATTTCTTTCCTATAATAAAATGAATAAAAAATGAAAAAAAATCCATAGGAATGTCTTGCATTTCATTAAGTGGAAAGCTAATAGTAACATTTCTAGACTCATAAATAATGACTTTTCTTTGTTATTCAGAAATTTACATTGGAAAGGTTTTTAGAAATTGACAAAAATGTCTTGTATATGTTTAGAGAAGTCTCAAAACTCAGTATAAGCAATTCATATTCCCACAGTTGTGGAAATAAGAATGTGGTAAGTTACTTGTGAATATATGTTGACATATCTATCAATCTATATATGAATATCAACACATTTACATATTTCTTGTTTTTTTTTTTTCTGTTTGGGGACAGTGTGAAGTTAAAAACAAAGGACTTAAATTGGAAGAACTTCATTCAAAAATTTTAAATCTTAAAGAATTGACTAAAAATCAGGAAATACCACCAGATCTTCAGGTAAGATTATTTTTAACAATAGTAGATAATGGTTATAATAGTGATATGATGTCAAAAGAATTTATTGAGATCTTATTATATGCAAGTCATTGTACTAGGTAATATATATAGAAAAACAAACCTCTAAGTAAATGAGATGGGCCTGGCATTGGGCTTAAAATATCAAAGTCCCTTGATTAGTTTGGTGTCATGTTATCAATATCTAATGACACATATATGCTAAGTATCTGCCAAAATAGTCTGAAAAGTCAGGGTTCTCTTAACATCAGTGTGGGATGTTGGGAAAGCACTTTGTGATATTTTGAAAAGTTTGAGAGACATAGTTTCTGGGTAATTTAATAATTTTTAAAATAAGGACAATAGGAATGGTTTGGCCATCTGTAAGACCAAAGACAATTATGGAGGTGATTTCACAGTTTATATATCCCTCCAAAAAGAAGCTGATGTCATCCATCATCATGTCACCATTGGACAGAGAAAATATCTCTATATATTGGACCATTTCCAGTCATGGACTATCTAGATCAGGACTTCTTAAATATTTTTCCATTAAGAAACCCTTTTCATTTGAGAAATTGTTATGCTGCTCTATCTTGTCAAGGCCTGTAGTAATCTAGTATTTGCATAAAACCAAACTCTAAGTTTTATTTACTAGTTCAATAGTTTTCTTAATTTCTATTTTATTAATCTCTCCTTTAAGTTTCAGAATTTCTAATTTGGTATTTAATTAGAAGTTTTTAATTTGTTTTTTTTTCCTGCTTTTTTAGTTACATGCCTAGTTCATTGATCTTCTCTTTCTCTATTTTATTCATATAGCTATTTAGAGATACAAAATGTATTCTAAGAACTGCTTTAGCTGTATCCCATAGGTTTTGATATGTTGTCACATTGTGGTCATTCTCTTGAATGAAATTATGGATTGTTTCTCTAATTTGTTGTTTGACCTACTCATTCTTTAGAATTATATTATTTAATTTCCAATTGTTTTTAGTCTATCCCTGGCCCTTTATTGAATACACTTTTTATTGCATTGTGGTTGAAAAGGAAATATTTACTATTTCTGCCTTTCTGAATTTTATTGTAAGGTTTTTGTGCTCTAATAAATAGTCACATTTTGTGTAGATGCCATGTACTGGTGAGAAAAAGTTGTATTCCTTTTCTTTCTGTACCTATTCAATTTACTTCAGAGGTCTATCATATCTAGGTTTTCTAGGATCCTATTAGCCTCCCTAGTTTATTATTTATTTTATGGTTAAATTTGTCTGATTCTAGAGGAGAAGGTTGATGTCCCCTATGAATATTGTCTATTTCTTCCTGTAACTAGCTTAAAATCTTTGCTAGGAATTTGACTGCATTACCACTTGGTGCATACACATTTAGTATCATTATTACTTCATTATTTATGCTACCCTTTATCAAGATGTACTTTCCTTCCTTATTTATTTTAATAAGATTTACTTTTACTTTTGCTTTATTTGAGATCAGAATTACTACCTCTGTTTTTGTTTTTGTTTTTTACTTCAGATGAAACATAACAAATTCTGTTTCAGCCTTTTACCTTTACTCTGTATGTGTCTCTCAGTGTCAAATGTGGTTTCTTGGAAACAACAAATTATAGGATTCTGTTTTTTTTTTTTTTATCCACTCTGCTATTAGCTTCAGTTTTATGGGAGAGTTCTTCCCATTCACATTCACAGTTACTATTGCCAGCTCTGTAGTTCCCTCCATCCTGTTTTCTGCTGTATATACTTTTCTTCTATTTCCACCTTGTCCTTAATGGTGTGTGTGTGTGTGTGTGTGTGTCTACTCACTCAACCCCACTACTTTATCTCCTATCACCCCTCCCACTTCTCTTACTAGTCTTTTTTTACCCATCCTACCCACTACTTCATCTCTTACCACTCCTCCCTCCTTCTTTTAGTAATTGTTTTTCAACCCATTCCACCTACTACCTTGTCTTCTATCAATACTTTCCTACTTCTCTTACCTTTTCCCAGTGTTTCTGCCTCTCTTCTATCCTGTCCCTCCCTTTTCTTTTGCTCTTTCTCCTAATTTTTTAAAGGGTTAGATAAATTTCTATATCCAAAAGAATGATTAACTTATTTCCTCTTACAGCCAAAAATGATGAGATCAAACTTCAGATAATGTGCATCTCCCCCCAGCCCCCCCGCTTCTTCCCTCCATTGTAATAGATCTTTTGCAATTCTTCATGCAAACTAATTTTCCTATTATACCTCCCCTTTCCTCCTTTTCCAGTACAGACCTTTTGCTACCCCTTAATTGTGATGACCGCGTATTTTAAAATCAGCCGGAGTCAGGAATTCAGGTTAGGGGAAAATCGTCAATCTTTATTCTTAGCAGAGATGAAGAAAGGTTGGAGGTAGAAGGGAATTGGCAATAGCAATGTCAGCAGCTAAATCAAGAAGCTAGCTAGACCAGAAGCCACGAGACCAGCAGCTACCAGAAATGAACCCAGGCAGCAATCTCTCTGAGCCTCTCTTCCTGTCTCCCTGTCTCCACCCACCAAAATCATCATTTCCTATACAACACATCAGGACTTGCACAGAGAGTAGGCGGGGGCCATTCTTTATCCAAGCATGTATATTAATAGAGTATAGTCCAATTACTATTTAGCCTCACGTGCTTGAAACCTCAGTGCATCAACTCAAGCCTCAGCCCATTACACTTAATGTCTTTTTCTTTGATGCCATCACATCAGAATCCAGTCACAACCACAGCCCTTGTCTATGTGATGCCTCCCTTTGCCTGCTCTTGTGACAGATACTGTTCTCAAGAGTTACAGATATCATTTTCCTACCTAGGGATGTAAGCAGTTTAATCTTTAAATAATATATATTTATCATATATGATGTAATATAATTATATATTATTAAATATATATAATAAATATACATTAAATATAAATATAATAAAATAGAAATGAATAATGAATACATATTTGTATATTAAATGAATACATATAATAATAAATATATATTAAATAATATGTATTCTTCCCCTGTTCACCTTTGTATGCTTCTTTTTATTTTCAAAACATATGCATAGATAATTTTCAATATTCATCATTGCAAAACTTTGTATTCCAAAATTTTTTTTCCCTCCTTGTTCCCCATCCTGACACTTAGATGGCAAGTATTCTGAAATTTAGCTATGATATTCCTTGTAGTTTTCATTTGGCAATTTCTCACATGAGGTGATAGGTGAATTCTTTCAATGGCTATTTTACCCTTGGGTTCTAGGACATCAAGGCAATTTTCCTTGACAATTTCCTGAAGGATGATTTCTAGGCTCTTTTTTTCATCATAGTTTTCAGGAAGTCCAGCAATTCTTAGATTGTCTCTCCTAGATCTATTTTTCAAGTCAGTTGCTTTTCCAATGAGGTATTTTCCATTTTCTTCTATTTTTCTTTTTTTTTTTTGTTTTTTTGATGATTCTTTATTTCTCATTGAGTCATTTACTTCACTTGATCAATTCTAATTATTTAGTGAATTATTTTCTTCAGTAATTTTTTTAAAATCTCCTTTTGCATTTGGCCCATTGAATTTTTAAAGTAGTTGTTTTGTTCATTAGATTTTTTTTTCATTTCATAAATTCTGTTTTTGAAATAGTTGGCTTCTTTTTCAAATTATTTTGTAAGGAGTTACATGCTTTTTCCTTTTCCTCAAATTTATTTTGTAAGGAGTTTTCTTCAAATAATTTCTGTGTTTCTCTTTTCAAACTCTTCTTTAACATTTTCATTTCTTTTCCCCATTTTTCTTCTAATACTCTTTTAAGATCATTTTTGAATTCTTCCAAGAGAGCCTTGCAAAATGGGCACCAATTCATATCATCCTTTGGGGCTTCATGAACAGACCTCAAACTCTGAGGACACTAAAGGTATTTACCTTTAGTGTCCTCAGAGTTTGATGTCTGTTCTCTTTCTCCATAAAAGCTATCTCTTGTCAGAGTTCTTTTTGCTTTTTTTGCTCATTTTTTAAAGGTTGAGGTCTGCTTTTAGGGCAAAAGGGAGATTTTCCCATTCTCCTTCTATAGGCAAGCATTTTTGCTGCCTTAGGCAGATCCTGCTGACTTCCTTCCTGCGCTGGGTAGATGTGGACAAGTTCCATATTATTCTGAGGATTAGAAGCTCACTATTTGCCTTTTATGTTTGTATTGGATGTCTCTACTTTGCTAGGAATTTGACTGCATTACCACTTGGTGCATACACATTTAGTATCATTATTACTTAATTATTTATGCTACCCTTTATCAAGATGTACTTTGCTTCCTTATTTATTTTAATAAGATTTACTTTTACTTTTGCTTTATTTGAGATCGGAATTACTACCTCTGTTTTCTAATTTGCTTCCACTGGCTTCAGAACCTGAAAAGTAGCCAGAACTGCTGTGTTTTGGGTAAGAGTCACCTGGTAGATTTTCTAACACAGATCCCATACTACCCTGATTCACTGCACTGTGTCTGCCCTCAGCTGCCTTTCCCATGCCCAATTGGAAACAAATCTTTTCTGAAGTTCTTTCAAAATATTTTCTGCTGGAAATTTGTTGCACTCCAAATATTTGTGGGTTTTGTTATTACAAAACCAGTTCAAATACTTGATCTGGTATTGATCTGAGGGATGGCAGGAAGAGCTTAGATAAAGACCTTTCTACTCACCACCATTTTGGTTCCGTCCCCTAATTCTGTTTTTTTCAATAGAAATGATTAAGCATCTCTAACTTCATTGAAGATCCATCACCTCCCCTGAAAGATGATGCTGAATCTCACTAGGTAGTTAATTCTTTGTTAGTTCTTTGCTTTTTGGAATATGATATTTTAGGCCCTCTGATCCTTCATTGTAGAAGCTGCCAGATCCTGGGTAATCCTGACTGTTTCTCCATGATATTTAAATTGTTTTTGTCTGGCAGCTTGCGGTATTTTTTCCTTAAGATTGTAATTTTGGAGTTTTGCAACAAAGTTCCTTGGAATTTTCCTTATGGGATCTTTTCTGAAGGTGATTGATAGATTCTTTTAATGAGTATTTTCCCCTCCATTTCTAGAGTATTGGGACAATTTTCCTTAATGATCTCATAGAATGCTATCCAGGCTCATTTTTTTTTTTTTTTTTTTTTTTTTTGGTTGTGGCCTTCATTTAGGCCAATAATTTTTAAATGTCATTTCTTGATCTATTTTCCAGGTCAGCTCTTTTACCAATGAGGCATTTCACATTATCTTCCTTTTTTTTTCATTCTTTTTAGTTTGTTTGATTTATTCTTGCTGTCTTACAAAGTCTTAGCCTCCATTTGTCCTGTTGTAGTTTTTAATGTGTGACTTTTTTTTTAGTTAGCTTTGTAACTCTTTTTAATTCTATTGATTAAGGAGTTGTTTTCTTCAGACAATTTTTTTCCTTCCTTTTCCAAGGTCTTGACTCGTTACTGCATACCTTTCATTTCCTTTACCATTTTTTCTTTTACTTTTTAAAATTTGCCTTTTAAAGTCTTTTATGAGCACTTCCAAGCAGCCTCTTTGGCCTTAAGACCAATTCATATTTTGATATTTCTTCTGTCTACATTCAGCCCTCATCTGAGTTTGTGTTTTAGTCTCTCCTGTCACCATGCTAACTTTATATGGTCAAGGTTCTTTTCTCTTTCTTGCTCATTTCTTTTTCTTTGTTTTAGTACTCCCTCTTTTTTATTACTTTTGTGGTTAAGCTCTGCTCCTAGGTTAAAGGAGGCACTGTCCTAAGCTTCCTATGCAACTTTGAGCACAGGGGTCCCTTGTATTTATAGGGGGTAACTTTGCCTACTCTTTTCAGGAAACAGCCTAATTTCCCAGAGTTTGCCTTCTGAGCTGGGAATAGAAACTGCTCTACTGATTTGCTTCTCTATTGAGCCAGGATCTTAGTTGCTGATTTGCAATGTTTAAAACTCTCTCACTGGCTTTCCCAGAGTTTATCTGAGCTGGACTAAGCACCCTTTTTGCCCCAGTGATTATGATCTTTTTTGAAGTTTTTTCCTGTCTATCTTGAACTGGAGAGTGATTTCATTACAACGGGCTCTGTTCAGAGGCTTTGTTTCATGTGGTTTTCAAAGGAAACTGGGAGAGCTTGAATAGCTTCCTGGTTATACTCTGCCATCTTGGATCCACTCTCAGAAAACACCTTGGTTTAATACATATTTAATTTTGAATTAATTTTTGCTCATTTCATTCAGAAAACTTTTACTGTTACCAAATGTTTGTGACCCCCACATTCTGTTATGTGATCTCATATTGTGTTGCAACATATTTAAATCAGGCTAGAAATTCTGCCTGCAAGGGCACTGGGATGTTTAAGAGAAGTAAGGGGGAGGGAGGTAAAGGCAGGGATTTGCTGAGCTCTCCCCCAAACTTCTCCAAATTGTTTTAAATAATGAGTCTAAAATTATTTAAAGCCACAGAACATGAAAAAAGACTGAATGGAACAATTTTCCAGTTGAAGACAACTTAGAAGTTCAGCAGGAAAGATCTATGGCATCAGGCTGGGAGTCCATTGTGCAGTCTGGGTGCAAACCATACCAGTGCAGCTTTAGCCCTAGCTCTAGCAAAGCAGAAACTGGCCTTAGACCAGTTATTAGACCAGAATAAGCAGAAGTAATGGCAGTTTTCAGACCTCTTAGCCCAGAGATATCAAAGATGACTTGGAAGGTGAGCAGGAAATGTTTGTCAGATGGTGAGAGACCTTTGGAAAACCATCAAAGCAGAAATGTGTGTGAATGCCAGATGTGGCAGCTTCCAGAGGCTTCAGCTCATAGGTGGTCTCTACTAATACTGATGAAGGACTCTGTTGCTTTAGCACATTAGAATCCACAGGCACAGTGAAGCAGAGATCCTCCTCACAGTTTCAGGGTAAAAAACAGTGCTTCTGATCAAGTCTCTAGAAGGATCTCTGAAAACAGCTGCACAAAACCCCTGAAACTTGGAACAATGCACCCTCCACCCTGGAAAGAGAATGCTGCTTTAACAAAGAGTTAAAATTTGAGTTAAAATCTTGGGGAAATGAGCAAAGAATAGAAAAAGAGTCTGACCACACAAAGGTACTCTGGGAACAAGGAAGCTGAAAATATACCCTTAGAAGAAGATAGCAAAGTTAAAGCTCCAAGAAAAATAATAATAAGTCTCAGATCATGTAAGAGCTCAAAAGAGATTTTGAAAAACAAGTAATAAAGATAGAGGGGGAAATAGAAAGAAAATTGATAGTGGTACAAAAGCAAATACAAAAAAGCTAATGAAGAGAAGAATGCCTTTAAAAATAAAATTGGCCAAATGGAAAGGAGATACAAAAGCTTACTGAGGAAAATAATTCCTTGAAAATTAGATTTGAGCAAATGGAAACTAATGACTTTATGAAAATCAAGAAACAATAAAAAAAAAAACCAAAAAAAATGAAAAAAAAATAGAAAACAAGGTGAAATAACACATTGGAAAAACAACCAATCTGGAAAATAGATCCAAAATAAATTTATTCTTATTTACTTAATCACTTTAGTTTTAATCATCTCCTTGGAATGAGAGTAAACCTCAACAGATCCCAATGCCTGACTGACTTAGATGAAATAGTGTTTTTATGATCCTTTCCATTGATGCTTCTCCTATTTCATTAATCACAAAACATTCCATTTTGTCCCTACTAATTCTTTACTTTAATAGAAATAAGTTAAGGAGCAATACAATTCTTGTGGTTGTTTTTATGTGTTGTGTTTGCCAAATTTTTGTGTACATGACTGGAGGCCACTAAAAACTCTCTTTTCTCTATTCATTGAAAAAAAGTATGAATATTTCAACATATAATGGAATGAGAACTCAAGGAGTATATTCAAATGACACTAATATCAATCTGTCTTATTTTTACTTTTAGTTCATTGAAACAGGTTTGAGGCAAAAGCTGGAACATGCCAAAGAAGTAACTGAAATGGCAAAGGGAACCCTGAAAGATTTTAATGAGCAAAAAATGCAGTTAGAAAAATTTATTCATGAAGTTGAAAGTTGGCTTACAAAAATTGAAGAAACTTTATTGAACTGTGCGCAAACTCAGAATTGTGAAAGCTTAAAAAAAGTAAAAGTGAGTGATAAATCTCTTTAAAATATCTTGTTTGATAATCATATTTGAAAAAAAAACTCATTATTGCTATTAATCCTATTTGTAAATTTTTGTATTATGTAATTTCATTCAGTATGATAAATCATTCTTGAGAGACTATGTTAATATTGAGAACAAAAGAACAGATTACTTAATTCACAAACACCATGTAGAATAAAGATCAATTCGGGAAAAAAAAAAATTCTTCTGGCCAGAGTTTCAGTAGATTAATGCACAAATCAGAAAAACCACTGGTAAATATCGAGAACATGTGACACTATATCTGCATTAGAGTCTGCTAATAGTTTCTAATTCTTTGTTTCTATAAAATTACAAGACTTTCAGAATCTGTTTTCATATGTCTACATAGTACCACATTATTGCAGTTATTCCTTCCACATCATAGAGGTTAGGAGTACAACACTCTCATAATCTGGAAAATCTATGTAAAAATTTTCATCCCTCTCTTTATATCAAGGATCATCACAAAAGTGATCTTGAAGGCATAAATCAGAAACAGCAGCCTTTGCTGCTCCAGAATTCATCATAAATCACATTCCAGTAGTCCAACTGGAATATTCACAGCACACAGAAAAGATCATGATAGCCACAAGGGCATAGATCACTTTGCTTTCTCCTACCTTCTCTTTCCAAGTATAGTATGACTCGATAAGTGCAAATATCATGAAAGACAAGTTTTTGGTCATCACCATTGGAAATCTTTCATCTCCTTGTTTAAATGCATTGGATAAAGCTGGCCTCAGAATGAATGGGAAAAGAAAGATGGTATTTTCTCATAGCTGCTGATGCCTTTTCCCTCTTGTAATTAATTTGTATTTATTTTGTAAGCTTCTTGAGACCAGTTTTGTTAACCTAGTGCCTAGAACTCTGCCTTATACACAAAACAGATTTTATTTCTTTCTACCTTTAAAAAAAGGGTTTTGTTGATGCTTATTTTTATGTTGCATACACTTACAGATTATTATCACTTCCTGAGATATCTCATATTAAACAATTAAGTAAAAATAATAATGCAGTGATTTCATCTGAAAACAAAATTTCATATTTGTAGCTGTCCAAACCTATAAGGTCTGGGTTAGTCCAGGAACAGCTGGAGTCAGGATAAATAAAAGTCCCTTGTCTTTAGGGGAAGAAGTGAAGGAAACAGACAAACTGCCAGAAGCTTGCCACCAACCTCTCTCCCTCTAGTCCTGTTGAAAAGTGAGGTCTGGCTTGTTTCATCTCACTCTCTAATCCTTGCCTACAATTCTCTAAACCACAAACAACGAGCCATTCTCACATTAACTGTGAGAAGAGCAATTCCAAACATATGCTAATAGAGTCATTGGCCAATAGGTAATTAGCCTTAAGTGCTCTGTTGTCTGATTCAAGTGCACTTATTCAAAGTTTTAGCCCTTTACGCCTACCCTTCTATTTTTTAAATCTATTTTTTTCTTCTCCATAGTTTCTACCTCACTGAAAAAAAAAAAAGAAAAATAAATTTATTCTTAGAAATATACATAGTCAAGCAAAACAAATTTTCTTATAGGCTTATATATGTATACATATACATATACTTGTGTGTGTATGTGTATGTGTGTGTGTGTGTGTGTGCCTGTGTGTGTGTATGTATACCCTTTTACAGATATCTCTAAGCTACTTGACTGGAATTACCAGTACAATCTTGACTATGAAATACAGTACCATAATTCCCTGGCCAGAATTCAGAGATGTAGATATAAGATGATGGCATCCAACAATTGAATTCTCTAACCACCCAAAGTAATTAGCTCTTAAGGTCAAGATTGCTTTGTCTGAATCCATATAGGCTAGTTATGTCATTTTATTTTTTAATTGTCACAGTCAATAACCCTAACCCTGGCCAACCCTCCCATTTGCTGATCTATATTCATTAAATTATGTGAGATCAAGGGGAAATGTGGAATTCCCAAACCACTTTCATTCCTGTGTGGTGTATGTAACATTCATAGTTTAATTTTCTTCTTTAGGAAATGCAAAAAGAACTTCAAAGTCAGCAGAGCAGCATCAATTCAACACAAGAAAATCTTAACAGCCTGTGTCGTAAGTACCATTCAGCTGAACTGGAGAGCTTGGGAAGCACAATCATTCTCCTAATAAAGAAACATGAAACTGTCAGCCATCTTGGATCCAGAATACAGGCCAGTCTGCAGGATTATCTGGAAAAACATTTCACTGGTGAGCCATTCTAGGTGTTATAATGGGAACTTAGTTCAGAAGAAAAGTAGTAATTGAAATACTGTCTCAGAAACTGCCAATGGATGCTTGTAATAGAATTGCAAAGGTATTTTTTGAAATTTTATATTTCTTGGAATTTTTAATAAAAGTGTTATGAATCATGTATACATCGTTATGATTTTAGTTATTCCACTCACCATCAGGAAGTGGAAAGAAATTATCCTTCTTGTGGAGGAGATAAAAGTGCTCTCTTTTCACTCCTCCTCATCACTCATTTAACTAAAGGAATTCCTTCCCTAAAGCTAGCAACCTCCATTTCCAAGGGAATAGTTGCAAATCACACATTTACTATGGTAAAATTAATAGAGGAAGAACTTGGTGAGCTAGAAAATCATCACTGATGGGTAATATGAGTTCTGCCTCTAGGCTATGTAATTTTGGTTATGTTCTAATAGTTCATCATTAAGTAACAGTAAGAGGAAATGTTCTCTCTCCTTACTTTATAAAATCTTCCTCAAATGGTTTTGGAGAATTTGAGTTTTCCCCTTAAGATAAAGAACTAACTAACATATATTTCAAGGCACATTTTTTTATTCTCTCTTTCAATAAAAATGTCTTCTTTCTTCCAATAGAAAAGAATTACAACAGGAAATAATGCATTTCCTATCATTATAATACCTATTTAAGATTTCATGGCCATATTTTAAATTCACTGTAGTAATTTTTGGAAGCTTGTTTCATGTCTTAACATTTATTTTTGCCTTTTGTTCTCTTTCAAAAGAGTCTATGCAGGCATTCCAAACATGGTTTTCTGGTGTGAAGGCAGCAATGAGAGAATCATCAGATAGATCTGGGGACAGCAAAGTCATAGAGGCAAAGCTACAAAATTTACAAGTAGGTACCCCTTGAGCAGTAAAAATTGGCAAACGTAGGTATTCTTCCTGACAGACTGATAATATCCCATATTACCAAGTCAGAATTGACCATAGAAATATAGAATCTCAAATCCAGCTCTTTAATTGCAACTTATATACTTCTCCCATCTTCTGTTACTTTTTTTCCCTTTTCTCTCCTTCTCCCATGGATTAAATTACCTAATTTAAGCAGTGATGGGCATAACATAAAGGAGAAATTTAAAAATCTTTATGACACATATTATTTCTTTTTTAATTAAAAGTTTTTCCAGTTCTATTTTTTTCACTTTTCCTTCCCTAAGCCCTACCCATTGAGAAGGCAAGAAAAATAAAGCTATTTTAAATGTATATAGAGACTATTTCTGACTGTTTTATCATTATTTTTTTCTGTTCTACTATTATCCTCTATAAAAACTTATTTTTTTTTTTATCTGTGGCCTATAGTTGGCCATATCTTTAAAACATAAAAATCCCACTTTTAGTAAATGTATATTAAGGGCATCATGAAAGAATTATATGGCAGAAAGATAAGAAAGAGTAATCATGGAGATAATGAAGGATTACAGCTCACATGATCCAGCAGTTGGTGCACTCTTGATGTCAGGGAAAAAGTAAGAAAGTTCCTCCAAAATATTGGGAAAACACATTTGACAGTCTTTTGGGAGGATATGGTCAAGAGTACCACCAGATGGCCATGCATGAATCGATTGCAATTTACATTATCAAATGGAACTCCAAAGCTGATGAGATCACAGAGTTTTTGAGGATATAGTTGCTACCAAGCAAAGTACTATAGGACAGGGTGGGGAATGTATGTATAAGAAGCAAAATATGTAGATTCGTTTTAGAATTTACAATGTAGTTGGGAAGATACCATAATACTTAAATGAAATTAAAAGCAACACAAAGCCATGTGTAGGCTAATGCTAGATCCTAGACTTTGTGTTAGTGAAAAAAAGTATGCTGTAGGAGTTCCAGAGGGGAAAAAATTTGTGAGCCATACTTCTTGGGAATCCTGGATGAAACCAAGAATGATCTTGTACATTGTTTTGTTGTTGTTGTTTTCTTTCAACAGGGCATTTTGGACTCAATCAATGATGGCCAGAACAAACTTGATGTAGTGACTCAGGAAGGACAGAATTTATATGCTTACTTATCTAAACAAATTGTGAGTAGTATTCAGGAGCAGATTACAAAGGCTAATGAAGAATTTCAAGCATTCCTGAGAGATTGCCTTAAAAATAAACAGGCTCTTCAGGACTGTGCTACAGAACTGGGGAGGTAAGTGATTCTGAATGATGTGGTTTTCATTTGACTTAAGGAAGGGTACCATTGGGAATGAACAAGTAAGACTCAAAATTATGATTTTTAAATAAGAGAAATATTTGCTTCTTTCAACCAGTAAACATTCTTTTATTTGTTATAGTAAGCCAGTTCTTGTGCTTTAAAAAGAAAAAAGAACAAAGAAAAGAAAAGAAACAGTTCCTATCCTCCAAGAACTTATATTCTATCCATGTTTACCATGGCTTAAATTAGAATTGAACTTATGACTTCTCTGATTCTAGGATAACAACTGGTCTTGTGAATCTGAAATAATTATTTGACTCATTGCAAGAAGTTAATTTTATTGGCAAGTATGAGTGGTATAGATACATAAAGACTCTATGTGTGTGCTTGTGTGAGTGTGTGTGTGTTTTTGTGTATGTGTGTAGTTAACATTGGATTAGTATAAATGTTTTATAATAAGTAAATAATTATAACTAAATAATTCATAAATTAAAAAATATATAATTTAATTGCAGGGTTGTTTTTTCTTTGGTTGTTTTAAATAAACAATTTGGTCAATGGTCAAAAATATAAATATCTACATCCACTGTTCTGATGACAAATGTCATGTGTCAAATTCATTATATTTCTGCTAGGTTTCATTAAACTGGATATTAAGTCCCTCTTTACCCTTTAGTTGAAACAGAAAATACAGGAGAGAACCAAAGTTCCAATAATTTAGAATATTGAAGGTGACAGAGTGTGGGAATTGGCTCCCTTGCTACTTGGATTCTTGAGAACTTGTGTGGTACTGACTTTACTGCAGCCACATTGAGATTCCAGCAGCTTCTTCTGCCTCTTCAACCTTCTCCTTGTTTACATTCAGTGATGCTTGTCTTTGCCAATTCTGGGATTCTAGTAGATTACACGGTGATTAACGAGTTCAATGTTATTGGGAATAAGCTATTTTTTCTGCTTTCAAGTTTTTAACTTGATGAACAATCTTCTGAGCTTGCTTTATTTATTATAGATTAGATTTGCTGACCATTTCTCCTTAAAAATTTCTTTTTCTTTTAATTTTTAATACATTTTAAACCAAATAATTAATTAATGAGAGACAATATTTGATATTGGAAAGAATAGTGAATTAAGAATCAGAGGACTTGGGTTCAAATCCTAGCTCTCCTACATTATTTATTTGCTTTGCAGTAATGCTTAAGTTGCTTCACTTCTTCCCCAGTCTCTTCCTATCTAAAATAAGGAAGTTTAATTAGATGGCTGGTCTAGATACTATGGTCCTACGATTTGGACAGGGTTATTCTTAATTCTCTTTTCTCTAGTTTTCATAGAATTCTCCAAAAATATAAATAGACAACTGCTCGGGGAGTTAAGGGGTTTCTTTTCATTGGAGTTCCTCCAGTAGTAATCATACTTGTTAACTTTTACAATAGGGATTCCTTTACAGGTATATATTAAACTAGATAGTTTTTTTGAGATCTTTTTCAGCTCTAGAATTTTATGATTCCCTAACTTGGAGTTATAAAAGCTCTTAATTTCCTGTTCTGTATAACTAAAACCATTATAAGAACTCATTGCAGAATATAATAATAAATATTACAGAATATTATAGTAGAAATCTAATAATTTATTTTTCTAAAATGCTTATTTTTTGATTTTATAGTTTTGAAGATCAGCACAAAAAACTCAGTCTGTGGATTCATGAAATGGAGGAAAGATTGAGCACAGAAAATCTTGGAGAATATAAACAGCATATTCCTGAGAAGAAAAATGAAGTTCATAAAATTGAAATGTTTCTGGGAGAACTGCTAGCGGCAAGGTATAATGGAAAAATCTGTACCATTTACTGTGAACATTTCCCCTTATGTATCTGATTCTAAATGTGTAATGTGCAGCTAAACTTTACAATATATCCTTCGTGAAACTGCAGTAATATTGAAAGATTATGTTAAATAGGAGATCTAGGTTCTTCTCCTGTCTATAACATTCTCCTTGACCTTGAACATGTAACCTGTCAGGGTGTTGGTTTCCCTGTCTGTAATTATGGGGGGAAATCTGAAGCAAATTTCTCTGATAAAGGCTTCATTTTTCAAACATATAAAAAATTGAGCCAAATCATCAAAGTAAGAGCCATTTTCGAATTAAAAAAAAAATCATCAAACCATATGAAGTTTTCAGAATGTAATGCCAGAGAAACTGAGCAAGATAGATATTAGAGAGTATTTAATCATTTATTAAATGGGAGAGATTTACTGGAACCAAATGGATCCATGATTTGGTCCCAGGGCTGAATGAGACTACCTTCTCAAAGAATCCAGCCATGAATGTTGGATACAGACTTTTATAAGATAACAAGAATGATGACATAATGGGGGATGTACCTGGATGGGGATGACCTAATGGGGGGAGGAACCTAGAATGAGAATGACATAATGGAGGCAGGCCCCTAAGATGACAAAATGGAGGGAGGTACTAGAGAGGTTCCTGATATTCTAGTGATGTCTAAAATGGATAAAGACCTTTTATCCCATCAAACATTAAGAGGGAATGATTATAGCCTAAGGTCTAAAACATAAGACCTTTATCCTATCAAACATTAAGAGAGAATGGGTATAACCTGAGGCAGAGTAACTGAATAGAACAATTAGGGAAACTGTGTCAGGACATTAAAAGGGAACTGTGGCACAACAAGAAGAAATAACCATTGCTATCTACAACTATCACTAGCCCTACCAAAAAAAAAAAAAAAGTTCTCACTATTAATTTGAGAAATGCAAAATAAAACTATTCTGAAGTACCACCACATACCTGTTAGATTGCCTAGTAGGACAGAAAAGAAAATGACAAAAGTTGGAGGTGATGTGGGAAAAATGAGACATTGAAGCCCTGTTGGTAGAATGGTGAATTGATTCAAGTATCTGTAGAAAAATTTGGATCTATGCCCAAAGGGCTACAAAACCATGCATACCCTTTGAACTAGCAATACCCCTACTGGATTTGTATTTTAAAAGAGATAAAAAAACAGAAAAGGAAAAGGACCTATATGTACAAAAATATTGTGCCAGGTCTTTTCTGGGAGCAAAAAATTCGAAATTGTGATAATGCCCCAAATTGGTATATATCTGAATAAATTGTGTTTATGAATATGATCAAATACTGTTGTGCTATAAGAAATGATAAGCTAATAAAAACCTGGAGAGACTTTCATGAGCTGATGCAAAGTGAAAAGTATTGTGTACCAAAGTAATAGCAACATTGTAAGCTGAACAGCTGTGAATGACATAACTATTCTAAATAATATAATGGTCCAAGATGAGTCTAAGGGACTCAGAATGAAAAATGCCAGCCATACTTATATAGATTTATCTCTTGATTGGATCTTTAAGTTTAAGTTTGTCTGAGATCAATAATTACTACCCCATCTTTTTTCCTCTAATAAAATTCTACTCCTGTTGTGTTTGTATATTGTGTTTATGTATGTCTTTTATTTTCTGTCCCTACTAACTCTTCTAATTTTGTTCCCCTCCTTTACTTGCCTAGCAATACTTAACTTCCATGACCCATGGATCTCTCCCTTATCTTCTCATCACCCCAGCTTTTCCTTCCCTCTTTATCCCATTCCTACTAATCTACATACTGCATCCCACTCCCATTAATGTAAACACTTTTCTTTACTCCACCTTATCCCCTTCCCTCCCCACTTATTTCTTTATTGCTCTTGGAGGTGCTATATTGTTTTTTGGGAGAGAGAAGATATGTGTGTATTTCTATCTATCTATCTATCTATCTCTTTATATATGTGTATATGTATATAGGTATGCATGTGTATATATGTATGTATATACTTGCATACATATACACACACAAACATATATACACATATACTTATATATGCATATACATAAACGCACTCTGTGTGTATTGTTCCCTTTTTAACCCATTCCAGAAGCAAATAGGTTTTAAGAACTTCTAGCCTCTGTCTAATTCCTGTGTTACTTCTTGCTCTCAAAGCTCATTCCTAAAGCATAATTACAATCTTTTCTTTTTTTTATCTGGTTTTTCTTTTTTAGAGTCAGATTATATTCATCTCTGCCCTAATATTTCTTTTGGATTACACAATTATTTTTTTTTAATTTCTCTAGTAAATTTATTTATTTTTAATGTACATTTATATGTACTATGAATCATGTTGGGAAAGAAAAATCAGAGCAAAAGGGAAACAACACAGGAAGAGATAAAAAAACAGAAAGAAGAAGTAAATATAGCATATGCTGATATACATTAAATCTACTTAGTTCTTTTTCTGGATGCAGATGGCATTTTCTATCCATAGCCTACCTGAATACTGAAGTCAATTTTAGACATGGTTTACATTTCCTCTTATAAAATATAAATAATTTGTCCTTATTAAGTCCCTTGAAATTAGTCTTTAATATTGGCTTTTACAGGTTAAATTTTCTATTGTTTGTTTGTTTGAGACAAAATCCTGAAAATCTAACAATTGTTTGAATGTCCATTTTTTTCACATTCAATATTCTACTTAATTTTGATGGTTATGATATTTTTGACCACAACTCAGGTTCTTTTAATTATTGATCTATGGTATTACAGAACCTAAGTTCATTTCTTGTAGCTGCTGATAAATCTTGTGCAATTCTTATTGTAGCTGCAGCATATTTAAATTGTTTTGTTGTTGTTGTTGCTTTTTCTCTTTGATGTAGGAGTTTTTAAAATTTAGCAGTGATATTTCTATATATTTTCCTAGGTAGAATTTTTTGAGGTAGTGATGGATGGATTTTTCAGTTTCTACTTTCTTTTCTTTTTCTATCACTGCAGGACAGTTTATTTATTTCTTATATTATTATGTCCAGAATTTTTTTTGGTTATAGATTTAGGGTGGTTGAATCATTCTGATGTTTTCTCTTCTTGATCTATTCTCCAGATCTATGCTTTTCTTTTAATATGTTTCATATTCTTTCCTATTTTTTTTTCATTCTTTCTATTTTATTTGATTATTTATCGGTCTCTGATAATGTCATTGCCTTCCCCTTGCCCAATTGTAATTTTCAAAGAGTCATTTGTTTTTTCCCTTTCAGATTCTGAATTTCTTTTTCTAGTTAGATGACTTTTTTTTTTGTTTCTTCTTGTTTTTCTTGATATGTTTTAGTTTTTCTTCAGTCTCTCTCACTTGACTTTAAAAGCCTTTTTAAAGTTCTTTTATAAATACTTTTTAGTCAGATATCTATTTAATATTACTTTTTGGGAAAGGGGAAGCTTTTTTTTTTTTAGCATCAGTATTTTCCTTTGAAAATGAACCCCAAAGTTTTCTATTCCCATAATAATTTTCTATGGTTGGGTTTTTTCTCCTTTGCCTGCTCATTTTTTTTAAAAAAAATAAGAACTTAATAATGTAATCGCTGACCTCCTGGGGTGTGTGTGTGGGAAAGGGGGCATGCCTGTGACTTCATTTCAGTTCTCCCCTCTGGCCTGGAACTAAAAAGGAAGAACTCCACCTCCCTCTATGTGCCTGAAGTCAGCAGCTTCATTAGCCCACTGCTTCTGCACTCACTGTATATGCTGGGTTTTTTGTAATGCTGGAGAAACTGAGGCAAGATAGAGATTAGAGAGTATTCAATAATTTATTTAAAAGGGAGAGATTTACTGGGACCAAATGGATCCATGGTTTGGTCCCAGGGCTGAATGAGACTATCTTCTCCTAGAATCCAGCAAACAATGTGAATTCTCAATGACATGCATACACATGAGACAGGGCGAAGTCAAGGTACTGAGAAGGGGAGCTGGACTCTGACAGGGTGGCATAAACTACCGGAGATGGGGATGATATAATAAGGGGAGGCACCCCAGAGATGGGGAGAGGCATCTTGATAAAACGGTATCTGATATTCTGATAGCTTGGGATGGAGAGAGGCATTCTGATATTCTAAAATATAAGATCATTTATCCTTATTAAATATTCTGATTAAGAAAGTGGTGTGGTTTTGCAGGATTGAGTAGAACAATTATAATCTGAGGTAGTACAATTAGGGAAACTGAGTCAGGATAATTAGGAAAACTGAGTCAGGACAATAAAAGAGAACTGTGGCATAATATTTTCTTATCAGGACCATGTCTCAGAAGCACAGCTGAGTCTGGTGTTTCTTATCAACAGATATTCCCCCAATTTTCCAGGATTCATAACACTGACTCCCCATGTTGTCCTGGAGGTGAAAGTTCCTGTAGTTGGGAATGAGGTTGCCTCTGAACCCAGCTAGCCTCCCAGCTTCTTGTTTGCTGTTTTAGGGGAGCTATTTATATTTCATACCAGTTCATCTTCCATTCTGAAGTCTTTCTTTGAGGCTTCTTGGATTGTTTTAAGAGAACCCCTGTTTTGCCCCAAATCTTAATTATTTTTCACCAGTCTATGCTCACCCTAAGGTGAAATTTTGTTTTGTTTGTGGGGTAAATCTAGAGTGCTTAGAATTATCAGACCTACTTCCCACAATTCTCCCTTGTTGCCTATTTTTTATACCTTTCCCTGACCATTTAGGCCCACAGTGGTCTCCCTTTTCTCTAAACACCAGGATACTTCTACATGCCACAATCTGAGAATTAATTATATATTTCCCTATGGCCCTTCTGGTGCTTTTGTCCTTTATTGTTAATTTTTACTTAACCCTGTATTTTTATTATTTCTATTTATGCTTGGAGAGTCAGTATGGTTTAGTGAATAAATCTTATCTGAGTTCAAATTTTACTTTGATACTTATTAACTATGGGGCTATAAGTTACAACGTTCTGAAAGCTTCAGTTTCCACCTTTGTAAAAGAACATCTCCTCTTTCTCTTCTTTTTTCCCCTTCTACTCCTCCTCCTTCTTCTCTTTCTTCTTTTCCTTCCTCTCCTTTTCCTCCTTCCTTTCTTTTATTTACATTTCCCCCCACTAGAATTTGAATTTCTCAAGGGTGGGAAATATGCTTTTGCCCCTTTTTTTTGGAATCCCCAAATCTTAGCATGATGCCTGGTTTACCTCTTAATAAATGATTCTTGTTACAGCACAGTGTCCAGTACTGTAAATGAAAAAAAGGTGTTGGAGTAGGTAGAGTGGCTGGGCTTGGAATCAAAAAGTTCAAATGTGACCTCAGACATTTGACTAACTAGTATGACCCTTGAAAAGTACTTTAAAGCTTTGTTTGCCTCAGTTTCCTCCTCTGTAAAGCAGGGCTATTCATAGCACCAACCGTGTAGAGTTGTAAAAAACAAATGACATATTTATAAAAAATTTTACCCAGTCCCTGGCACATAAAAAGCACTTAATGAATTCTTCTTTTCTTTTTTTCTTCCTCATAGTCTGACTAACTTCCTCATTGCTTCAACAACATAATTGCCTGTATGTATTCCTGAATATAAATTTCTTTCCCCCTCCCCCATATTTTTAGAGAGTCTCTTGATAAGCTTTCTCAGAGAGGGCAGATTTTAAATGAAGAAGGACATGGGGCTGGAAAAGAAGTACGTCTGGCTGCACAACTCCTCACTGGTTATCAGAACTTGCTCAAAATTACAAAGGATAAATTAAGAACTTGCCAAGTAGCTCTGCAGGAACACCAGGCCCTGGAAGAAGCCCTTCAAAGCATGTGGTCCTGGGTGAAAGATGTTCAAGACAAATTGGCTTCTGCAGAGAGCACTATTGGCAGTAAAGCCACCTTAGAGAAACGACTGTTACAAATCCAGGTATATGATTCCTCACAAATAAAAACACTGCACACATACAAATGCACTCACACTTAGCCAGTTAGCCAACTATCTTTGTATTTATTCTGAAGAGTCAACAAGCCAACAAACATTTATTAAATATTTACTCTATGCCAAGAACTATGCTAAATACTGTGGTTACAAAGAAAGACCTCCCAAAAAATGTCTTTTCCTTTAAAGAACTCACATTTATAATGGAGGATACAATATGCAAACTGATGTACAGATAAAATATGTTAGATAGATAGGTAGGAACTATTTCAAAGGGAAGGAACTAGCATTCAAGGGAATGCAAGGAGAGAAGATATAGTTAGTTGTTTTCTCCCATTAAAATGGAGTGTATTTTAGGTTCTTGGGCACTTTTTAAAACCAAATTTTCAAAGTGCATTAGAACTTACTTCTCCCTTCTGCCAGTGATTTCATTCTATACTCACATTCTTATTTTTGAAAACAATTATCAAATAAATATTTAATAGTTTATCTTAATAGCTTTAGTCATACATATCCACTTAGTAGATCATTTCATCGTGAGAAGTTTTAGTCTGCATTGCTCTTTTAAAATCTTGAATAGTAAGTTGTTCTGTGACTTGATACATAGTATAGTATCCTTTTTTTCTGCTTAAGAATTATGAATATTTAGACAATGAAGAACTTAAATGTAAATACGTGAATAATGTGCTTGAAAATTATTGCAAGTTCTTTTAAATATTCATTCTCTTTTTATAGGAGATACTTTTGATGAAAGGTGAAGGTGAAGTGAAGTTGAATATGGCCATTGGGAAAGGAGAACAGGCCTTGAAAAGTAGCAACAAAGAAGGCCAGAAGGTGATTCAGACTCAGCTACAGACACTTAAAGAAGTATGGAATAATGTCATGGTCACTTCTATCCATGCTCAGAGGTACTTTTGTTTTTTCTTGCATTTGTTGAAGTTCAGTAAGATAGAATTAATTGAGTATGATTATGAGTTGAAATGAACATGTTTTTGGAAGATTGTGAGCAGCTGAATGACTTTGCAGTGTGTCTCTTTTTCTTTGCACATTGCATAATATTACAGCACAAATTGTCTATCAAAAAGGAATCACAGAGCCAAGCTGGCATTAACTGGAGCTACTAACATGGATAAAAAGAGCAATTTCTAAGAGTATATAAGAGTTATTTGTAAGTCTGAGACACTACATTCAATTAAGCACAAATACCCAATATAAAAATATCAGTCCAGTGCTTTAACATCCAATTTTGGATCTAAAGCTAACAGTATTTTCAGAAAAGTTACCAAACAGTTAAATCTCTAGATTCCCAACAAAATAGAGACCATTTGGGTGGTATTTCTATTCTCTACTTAAGGCAAGTAAATAGCTTCATGTTTTGGATCTACCTATCAACTAAGGATGATTATCTGGGATTTAATTTACCAGGTGTTCAGGGTAAAACTTGGTAGAATTTCAGTAATTTTTTTGAATTACTTAAATTTTTAAATTACTTAAAATTAAATTTAAAAAAATCATTGCCATGTGTGAAATATTAGATAATTCTGCAGAGAAGCAATATGCTTCATCTGACTTATGCAGAATTTAATCTTTTTAAAAAATGATTTATTTTATTTTTCACTTATGGGATAATACAAACATTTCCATAACATAATATAATTTAAACATTTCTTTATATGAAATTGCAAATCTACCAGATACAACTTGCTATTTGTAATGGGCTGAAGTTTGAGTTGATGCACTGAGGTCCCAAGTACATGAGGCTAAATAGTAATTGGACTATACTCTATTAATATACATGATTGGATAAAGAATGGTCCCTGCCCACTCTCTGTGCAAGTCCTGATGTGTTGTACAGGAAATGACGATTTTTGTGGGTGGAGGCAGAGAGAGGAATAGGAAGAGAAGCTGGGAGAGATTGGGCCTGGGCCTTTTCTCCTAGCTGCTGGTCGTGTGGCTGGTGATCTAGTTAGCTTCTTGACTCAGCTGCACATATTGGTATCACCAATTCTCTTCCACCTCCGATCCTTCTTCACTGAGAATAAAGACTGACGATTTTCCCCTAACCTGAATTCCTGACTCCTGCTGATTTAAAAATACACGGTCTTCACAGCTATTCTTTTAAATATATAATAAATTTATCATGTAAATATCATTTTTTCTTTTTTTTCTTGCTCTTTCCATGTTCTTAGAGATGGCTGCCAACACACACAAATATATGTGCGTGTGCATGTGTACATAAAATCATTCTCTACACCCTTCTATTTATCAGTTTTTTCTCTGGATGCAGATCGGATCCTTATGTGCCCTTTGTAATTAATGACTAATTGTAATAGTCAAAATGACTTATTAACTCAAATTAATTCTTAAAACAATATTGCTTACTGCATATAATGTTCTCTTGGTTCTGTTCATTTTGCTCTTCATTATTTGGCAATAATAATAATAGGGTTATAGTCCTTGACTTTCTTTGTGTTTCTAGTAATTAGCACAGTGCTTGGCATATAGTTAGTGCTTTAAAAAAATTATTGTTTGTTTTTTTTTATTTTAAACTAACAAGAAAATCAACTATCAATTTTTTTGTTTGTTTGTTTTAGCTCTTTGGAGTCTGTGATTATCTTGTGGAATGATTTTATGGAGAAGAAGATCCAATTGGAACAATGGATGGAATCTGTGGATCACAAAGTGGAACACCCATTACAGCCCCAGAAGGGACTAAAGGAGAAATTTTCCCTTCTGGATCACTTTCAGTCTATTGTTTCAGAGGCAGATGATCATGTTGCTGCCCTTCATAATGTAACTGAAAAATCCATAGAGCTCTATGAGAAAACTGAAGATGATTCACTTAATGAGGCTGCTCAGGAGGAACTAAGAATACAGTTTAATGATCTCAGCACTGTTGCAAAGGTAGATGACATTTTTTTTTTAATCAACCAAAGAATTCAGAGAACAGTCAGCTTTGGCCAACTTCCCCTTCTTAACTGGAATCCATAATGGCTGAATATTAGGAAAATTAGCTAGTTTTAAAACCATTAATATCTTCCTTGAGCAAAATATTATCATGAAATTACTATCATGTATAAATTATATATGTGTTGAAGTACACTCCTAAACTTTGGAATAACTCTGGCTTTTGCTTTTTTTTTTTCTTTCTCTTCTTCAATTTCTTTAACTTTATGCTATATTAGGGGAAATTACATCAAGCAGTGGATAGAGTGCTGGGCCTGGTGTTAGGAAGACCCATTTTCCTGAATTCAAATCTCAGACACTTATTGGACAGCTAGGTGGCCTAATGGATAGTGTACTGAGTTTGGAATAAAGAAGACTCATCTTCATGAGTTAAAATCCAATCTCAGATACTTCCTAGCTCTAGGCAAATCACTTAATCCTGTTTACCTCAGGTTTTTCATCTGTAAAATGAGGAAGAGAAGGAAATGGCAAACTATTCCAATATCTTTGTCAATAATACCAAATGATTCATAAGGAATTGGATGTGACTGAAACAATGAAATAACAAAACTATATTAATTCAACCAACTCTATAAATATTTGCTAAATGTCTGTTCAGCATCTTTTATTTCCAAAGAAATATAATTCTTACTTCCTGAGAATTTGCAGTTTAACTGGGGTTATACAGTATAAATAAATGAATCATGGTAGAGCATGATAGGGAAGAAAGAGAGATCCCAATAAATATTCTTGATATGATGTCTGACATAAATAAACAAGTGCTTAAAAATGCTTTATCAGTCTATCTTGGCATACTTGAGAAAGAATAAACTACTTTAAGCTGAGGAAATTGGAAGAGTTGGCATTTGCAGTGAGGCTGACCTGGAAGGAAGGGAGTCCCTTCCAGCTATATGAATTTCTGGGCTTCTGTGAGTTGTGCTAATAAGAAAAGCAGATGTGCAATTTTTCTATACATGTTTCCACATTTATGATGCTGCACAAGAAAAATTAGATCAAAAAGGAAAAAATGAGAAAGAAATAAAAGCAAGCAAACAGCAACAAAAAAGTGAAAATACTATGTTGTGATCCACATTCAGTATCCATGGTTCTTTCTCTGGATGCAGATGGCTCTCACTATCACAAGTGTATTGAAATTAGCCTGAATCACTGCATTGTTGGAAAGAGCCAGGTCCATCAGAGTTGATCATCATATAATCTAGTTGTTTCTGTGTACAATCTTCTCTTCAATCTACTCACTTCATTCAGCATTAGTTCGTGTAAGTCTCTCCAGGTTTTTCTGAAATCATCCTGCTGATTGTTTCTTATAGAACAATAATATTCTATAACATTTATATACTATAACTTATTCAGCCATTCCCAACTAATGGACAATCACCCAGTTTTCAATTCTTTGCCACTACAAAAAGGGCTGACACGAACATTTTTGTTCCAAATTCCTCTCCAGAATGGTTGACTAGTTTACAATTTCAACAAAAATGTATGTGTCCCAGTTTTCCCACATCCCCTCCAACATTTATCATTCTATTTTCCTGCCATCTTAGCCCATGTATCACTATCATTATTAAGTTAATAATAATGTATAGTGATATCACCTGGGTTTCTTGAATCTTTCTGGGACAGTATATTTTTTCATTGATACTGGGAGTTTTCATTTTGTGATCTCTTTCAGGAAGTGATCAGTGCATTCTTTCCATTTCTATGTTATCCTCTTGTTCTAGATTATTGGGGCAATTTTCCTTGATAATTTCTTGAAAGATGATTTCTAGGCTCTTTTCTTGATCATGGCTTTCAATTAATCCAATAATTTTAAAATTATCTCTATTGGATCTGGTCAGTTGTTTTTCCAGTGAAATATTTCACATTGTTTTCTTTTTTTTTTTTTCATTATTTTGGGTTTGCTTTATTATTTCTTGATTTCTCACAGCCATTGACTTCTGGTTTTTTTCAATTCTAATTTTTAAGGAATTATTTTCTTCAGGGAGCTTTTGTACTTCCTTTTCTATTTGTCCAATTTTACTTATAAAGACATTGTTTTCTTCAATGGATTTCTTTACCCATTTGGCCTAAAGAGTTTTTTTTTTCTTAATTGAATTTTTGTGCCTCTCTTTCCATTTGGTCAATTCTGCTTTCTAAAGCATTTTTCTACTCATTGAATTTTTGTATTTCCTTTACCATTTGGCCTTGTCTATTTTTGAGGTTTTATTTTCTTCAGTATTTTTCTGTTTTTCCTTTACCAAGCTGTTGACTTGCTTTATATGACTTTCTTGCATCATTCTCATTTCTCTTCCAACAAAACATTTTCTGAGCCCTTCCATAGCCTGAGACCAATTCACATTTTTCTTGGAGGCTTTGGAAGTAGGAATTTTGACTTTGTTATTTTCGGAGCATGTGTTTTGATGTTTCTTGATGATTCTTTCAAAATCACTTTCTGTAGTTTGCTCATTTTCCCAATGTGTTATTTTAAGTCTTTATTTAAAAAGGACTCTGCTTCCAGGGTAGGAGATACATTGTCCCAAGCAGAGTTTTTGTTTTCAGCTGTTGTTTATCTGTTTTTAGAGATATTTCTAGGGATCTGTAAGTTTTCAATTCTTTAAAAGTGAAATGAACCAAGGAGAAGTAATGTATTCCTCTCCTGAGTAGTCTGGTCTGTGAGTGACCCCAAGCATTCTCTGCCCTGGAGCTTTTTAGAAGAGTCCTTGTTCATCTATAATTGCAACCTCTGCTATGCTAGTGCTCCTCCTTGTCCTGGCACTGCCATCTAGGACTGCAACCTGGAACCAAATATGGAAAAAGCAAAAGAACCCTGTTCAGTGCTAGCAAAGAGACTCCTGTAATTTCTTTTTTACCAATTGCTTGACCTTCTTACCATCTGTAGGCTAAGCGCTATGGAAATAGCTATTGCCAGTGCTGATGCAGTGGCTCCCACTTTGCTGGGGCTAAGACTGTGTAACTTCCCTTGCTTCTTAAATTTTCAAGGATTCCCTCTATTCTTTGGGATAAAATACAAACTACTCAATTTGGCATTTAAGGCCATACACAGATTGACTTCAATGTAACTGCACTTCACATTCTAGCTACATCTCTGATTTAATTTATATAGAAAACTCCTGATATGGAGATTCCCTTCTCTGAAGCAGAAATTATCAGTAATTTATAGTCTTATTGATTTCCTGAAGCCCTGACATATTAAGTGAAATAGCTTATTTATTAATTGTATATTGTATATTTAATATATATATTAAAACTAGAACTTTTGCTCCTGGCTTCCTGATTCCAAGACCATTAATATTTCCACTATATTTTCAACTATATATTATTCTCTTCATTGGATATCAACCAACTTCTATTAAATATATTTATTTTTTGTCAGTCTTGTTATTGCTCATTAGAACAAGTTTTCTAGCACTTAGTAGGTAAGAACTGATTATGTAGAAAAAATATTGTCTCTTCCTCAAATCTTTACATTTGCATCCTTTATCTTGAGATATTTGAGATATCTGCAAAATTTTTTCAAAGAAGATCAAATGGATAGTTTATTGAGATTTGTTAGAAAATATAAACAAATATATTTGGTTAATTCATTAATCCCAACCACAACTTATTATTCTAATAAGTTTTCTCTTTCATTGTCAGGAAAAAATGAGGAAAGTAGAAGAGATTGTGAAGGACCATCTCATGTACATGGATGCAGTTCATGAATTTACAGATTGGCTCCATTCAGCAAAAGAAGAACTTCACCGCTGGTCAGATGCATCAGGAGATTCTTCTGCCATCCAGAAAAAGTTATCTAAAATTAAGGTCCATATTCCATGAATAAAACATGCCTGAGATGAAGGGTATAATTTTTTAAAGCAAGTTTCATAATAGATACATTTCCATTTTTTTGAAATCACATTGCACTTACCCAATTTAAAGCATAGTTTTCCCAGTGTCAGATTACTAATGAGTATGCAGGAGAAAAAGGGAATTAAAAAGACATTACATGTGTGAACAAAACACAACATTGTTCCTTTATGTTCCAGTATGCAACAATGCTTGTTGGAAAACTGTGGTGTGAATAGCTGGGAAAATAAATCCACTTGGACCGGCTGAGAAATCCAGATACTGTTTCCATGCACAGTGAAAGAAAACTCTTTGTTAGGTAATCTAATAAGTGCAGGTGAATAGTAAGTTGGTAATGTCCCTGTAGATGTCTGGTTTTGCTACAGTAGCCAACAGTGAGATACCATATAAAAGATAGTCTCTTGCAGGGTATCAATATTATCTTCTAACATTGACGTATATATTTATAGTGCAATCTGAGAGAATCTGCCAGTCCTTGATCACACTGTGAAGGATTTGAAGATTCTTCACATCCTTTTGACTTATTGGGTAAAAAATAGTACAGATATAGTGTAGAAAAAGGGGTATAAAGGTCAACTTTTTTCCTGTTTTCCCTTGAAATTGAAATAGAGGATTTTCTGTAAGAAAAACTAGTCCAAGATGGATTCATCAATGATTTTGCCAAATGATTTATTATTGTGAGGACATGAATGAGATGAGGCAGTAAAGTGGTTTAGTCAAAAATCAGGCAAGGTCAAGTTTTGGGTGTAAATGACTATCCTTTGCAACTCAGAACATAGAAGCATTGAAAGTCCCTGAATAGTAACTGTAACCACTGCAATCAAGATTGCATTCCTTTAAACTCCCTCTTTTAACAAATTCCTTTGAAAATCTGCTCACGTCTTAACTATTAAATATGATTTTCACTATTTTCTGAAAAAGATTGCCTGAAATTCTTCCCAAATATCTTAACTGCCTACTTAAAAAATAAAATGCATGGAAGGATTTTGAATTTCAATTTGGAGAAAGAATGAAGGAAACATGCAGATATATACACACATACATATATATATATATAAATTTAAACCAAGTAGTTTAAAACATGCCTGACCTAGTCATGGGAAGTGTTCTTTGTTTAGAAAAGACTCCAAGGAGGAAGACTATCCAGCCCAAACACAGGATTCACAGTTCTTTAGTAAAGTATGAAAAACTGTAAGTTAAAATATAAATCTATTTCAAAGAGGAAAAAACGTTACCTAAATAGGAGGCTTGTAAACTGTATATCATTTAAAACTATCAGTTATAGGAGCAGGATTCCTTTCAACCTTTATATTTCTTATGATCAATTATTCCAAGTGCAATTTGATTAGAAGTAGAGAAAAGGGCAATTATGGAGGAGATTTTTAAAAATACTGGATTACAGTATTTTGATGGAGAACGTAACTGAGAGAATCTGTATCATTGTGGGAAATTTGTTTCGATCCAGATTTTGAAAACTGGCAACCTATGGTCTCTAATTATGAAAATTATTTATGAATGAAAAGTGACCATTAAAAAAATGAAGTGAAAAAATATGCCTCTCATTTATATAAATATTGTGTCTGTTTCCCAAATTGTTTCCTTAAATGCTGTAATAAAAAGAGGGGCAGTGTAGCTCCTCAATAAAAGTGTTGCAAGGAAAGGCCCAAACTTGATATATGTTAGAAACTGACTGTTAAATCTGTTTATGACTCTTTATACTAATAGAGCCTAGTATATATAGTATAATGGATATGCTTGTATATATACTTGTATATGTAATATAATGGATATACTGGTATAATTGACAAGCTCAGGTTTCAAATATTGACTCAGAAATTCATGAGTGTTAAGCCTTATTTTTCTAACATGAAATAATTTTATTCAATGATCTGTAAAGTTCTCTTTAACTCTAAATCTAGGATCCCATAATCCAGCATAATAGTTTCTTATGTATATTATTATCATTTGACATGATCAGTTTTATGCAATAATGTATGTGTAGCATGTGTACTACCTTTAGAATATAGGTTTGGTGATACTCAATTTTTTTTCTGTTAATTTATAACTTCCACTCTAATTTTGATCTTATTAGTAATTTTCTTCCCATTTGGATACAGCAGTCATTTGAATGAATGACAAAAAAGAAAAGCATTTATTAAGGTCTCACTATGTGTCAGTTGTAGTGCTAAGAACTGGGTTATACTTTTTTTTTTAAACACAACAATCTCATCTCTCAAAGAGCTTATGTTATAAAGAGGGGGAACCATACATATAGAAGAATAGTAGCTAAGGAAGATTGTTCTGGTTTGGGAAGTCACAGAGATGGTGAGTGAATTCATAGTTTAATTGATAGACATATGCTTTCTAGAAATGGTAGAATTGGTTTGATTATGATTCTCAGATTTGGAGGAAAGGGATGGAAGTTAAGATACCATTTTAGGTCTAGTTCATAAGGAGGATTTATAGGAATTTATAGGAACCCTGAACTCCAGGTCAAAAGCAAAATGTTTTTGTTAGAGTATCTCCCTTAATCCTCACAACAGACATATTGCTATAATCGTTACCTTATTTCATAGCTGAGATTACCTCAGGTCTCATCCTATTATTAATTGTTTAAGGAAAGATTTGAAACCAAGACATCCTGAGTCTGAGTCAAGTAGTGTATAGTTTCTACCCTGCTGCTATCTTAAGAATCATTTTAAGAACAAAAATTCAAACAATTTAGCTGACAGTAATACTGACCAAGGCTTTTTTTTTTTTTAATCACCTATATCTTCTTACTCCACTTTTTATTGTGTTTCATCTGTACAGTTTCCCCTAAAATTAACATTTGGATCTCCAATTTCTTAATGGGGACTGAGAAAAGCATGTGAATATTACAAATCAGCTCCCTTTTAATATGTTATTCTGTTCCTTTCCATCATTGTAGAGTTGTTTGGCATATGAATTAGGAAGTCATGAATAAAAGTAAAAAGAGCAAAACAAGATCCAGTAATTAAAGTAACTAATGGAAAACAACATAAATCATATAGATAACCACTAATCTTGGAAACAGAAGATCATTTTACCCTTGTGACTACAAGGACCTAATCCTCACTAAGTCTCACTTTTCTCCTTTTTATAATGGGAGAAAGGTGAACTAGTTAACCTCTAAGGCATCTTTTCAGTTGTGAAATTTTTCTATATGGCCAATATTTTTATAAAAAGAAAAGTGGTAATAAACCCAGACCAACTAATGATACTGAACTTTTAGCTAAATATTTCTATTGATTTTTTTTTATCTTTATAGTTCTCGAAAAATAGTTCACTTAGAAAAGAAGTGTTTTGAATGAGAAAGTCTACTTTATAATTTGCTTATTTCTTTTATTGCCTGCACTATATAGGCCTAAGTTTTGCTTATGATTTGCCATGTGAGTGTATGACTTTGCTTTCCTGTAATGTCATGAAATATGATATGAGCTGCTGTCTTGTGAAGTGAGATGAGACTGCAACTCAGACCAAGTGCAAAAACACTGGTTCTGCCATTCCTATTTATATGTCCTTCAACCCAGGAAAAAAAAAAATGGTGCAGCTTTATTTACTGATACAGAATGCCACAAGGAAAGTATTTTAATCACAATCAAAACATGTTTGAATTCTTTAACAATGTTCTGTTTTCAGGGTCCTTGCTTTGTCTATTTCAGGATATCAGAGCTTCCTGAAGTTATATTTTTAAAGTTTCCTCTCAAATGTTGACAATCTCCGCCTACTACAATTTAAGGAGTGGGGGAGGAGTGGATAGGTGGGTGGATAAAATGCTTCCCATTCCCTATGATACACTTGCTAGAAGTTCCTAGCAGGATGGGGGTCCTTCCATGCACCAATTTAGAAATGTTCAGCCTAAGTGAATCAGAGCCTTCTTGGTTACCATGGCAATATTCCATTACAGGAGTTGATAGATTCCAGACAGATTGGTGCAAGCCGCCTAAACAGAGTGGAGTTGCTGGCTCCTGCAGTGAAACAGAGCACAGCTGCCAGTGGGTGTGAACTTATGGACACAGAGATGCAGGCCCTTCGCTCTGACTGGAAGCAGTGGGAAGACAGCATTTTCCAAACACAGGACTGCTTGGAGAATCTCGTTAGCCAAATGGCCCTATCGGAGCAAGAGTTCACAGCCCAAGTGGCCCAGCTTGAGCAGGCCCTGGAGCACTTCACTACCCTTTTGGAAACCTGGTCTCAGCAAATAGTTCTCTTGGAAGGAAAGAATACAGACCAAGAAATAGTGGATTGCTGGCACCAAGAAAAAGTAGGTTTCTCCATCTGGTGGTTATGTTACAAATGGGTTAAGTTCTCCTAGGCTACAAATAATATTTGCTAGCAAAGAATTAAAATAGACTTTGTCAGAATAAAATATTTGGATGCCAAGCCAGATAAGTTTATGTGTGGTGTCCCAAAAGTCTTGGTGCGGTTTAAAGTTTTGAAACTTAACGGTTTTGAGTTTTAAATAGTTTTAAATTCTTGAAACTTGAATGCACACAAAGACTTTGGGGACTTTCAGACATTCTCATAAAGCAAACTTTGTTACAAAAAAAGTTATTTTTAGAGGCATCATGTGTCTTGGGAAATTAACAGTAAAAGCAAGTTACTTCTCCTGTGATAAAAGGTTGTAATATGTTCGATCATATAAAAATGGCCTCTCTGAAGAGGCATAAATAGACTAATGGTCATAAATTCCTGATGTGTGTGTTTACAGTGTTAGAGTACTGAATTGTAACACAGAATGGACAATTGGATTCTTTTAGAGATAATAGAGAGTGATTGCCCTGCCAAGTGCCCTATTTGTGGTTTTTGACAGCTAGTAATTGAATTATTCTGTTAAAAGAACTCCTTTTATGCCCACTCTTTCTCTCCCTTCCTGTTTGTGGGAGTGTGTGTGTGTGTGTGTGTGTGTATGTGTGTATGTGTGCGTGCATGTCTGTCTGTCTGTCTGTGTCTGTATCTGTCTCCTGTTTTGCTTTAATTATTATTTATTTGTGCTAAAAGATAGAAAATAGCAAAAAAAAAAAAGATTATGAACTTTTTAAAAAAATGAACTTTTACCATTCTTTCATTTCTCCATTTTGTTTTACTACTAACTAGATTCTATGAAATTGAAATGTGCAGTTTTGTGTAATAATGAATCATAGCTATCCTTATAAGGAAGCTTAAGGAAACTTCTGTGTTTCCATTTCTATTACTTCAGATATTATCAGAGAGGAAAGGAATATTTATAGCTTTATTTTTGATGGAAGAGATTAGTCAATCATAAATAATTCTACAAATATTGATGTTAATGATGTTAAAAGTACATCTCTTCTTTTTTCTCCTCTTTATTCTCCACTTGAGGATTAATTCACTAAATAAATCACTAAACAAGACTTTTCAAGTAACTCTTTCTGCTTCCTTTTTAACTGGCTCTTTCAAACCTTTTTTGTCATTCAGATTTTAGGGGCTATCATTCAGTTCAAATAAAGCGACTAAGGAAATTGCTATATCATAAATAATCCATCAATGTTAATGTAGTCTTAATAAGGAAAAATGGCTTGATTTAATATATACTTTCTGTTACATTTGATCAGCTTTATTAAGTAAATTAACTAGTCTCATTCTTTTGTAAAATAAGAAAATTCTATCTAATCTTGGAATAAAAAGTTTGTAAGAATTCATTCATACTGAAATTATCATTACCCTTTCATAATCAATTGCTTTTATAGATAATATTGCTAAAAGTAGTATAGAATGGATATGCTTCATGGAAAGTACAATAAGAAAGATTGATCTTTAAGAGCACAAAAGAATGGAGAGAGAACTAGGTTTTTAATCTGTTTTAATCTGTGCTTTCATCTAAAAACATTTCATGTTGAAATAACTGAGTCTGAATTATTTTTTAAAGTAAATTGGTAGGCAGGAACAATTTGAAAATAAATTTTAAGTTATAAATGTTCATTATTAAATTACATTTTAGAAGAACCATTAGTATTCTTATGTGGGGAAGTTATTCTTAAAAATTAAATAAGCAAGCATTTTATCTCTATGGTATATTTTAAATTTTAATTAGTATTGCTTTTGATTCGTTATATGTATAATAGAATAGTCATTATTAATACTTTCAACTCAAACTAAAATATAACAGTAAATATGAACATAATAGCTCAAATAATATTTCTAAATGAATTTCTAAGGTTTATTCCTGTGTTCATTTTATATACACCATCTGCCCTTCATTAGCTGAAAGACACGATTTCCATTTTTCCACTTCAGCTCAATATAATTCATTTCTACTTAGGAAAATAATTTACTTTTTTTGTCATCCCAAGTTTCCTTCTCAGTGAGTCAACATTTGGATGTTGGCAGGGATTATGAACTTTTAATCCTGCTACAAAGGGAATATTTTTGCTTTGATGAATCAATCTGTCCATGAATAGTCTTGGCATTGATGTATAGATATAATATGTTTATATTCTTTGAATTTTTTAATTTTACACACACATTTCAGTAACTGCTAATTTTCATTTTATAATAAACATATTTTATGCTTAAAATATTATATATATTAAAAAATATATAAACTATTACTCCCAGTATTCTTGTATTGGAAAATGGATACAAATTTTGAGCTACTATAAATTTTTAATAAACTCAGAAAGATTGGATTTTTTATGAACTTATGTAGAAACATCCTGGGAATTATTTCTATCTATAGTACTAATTCCAAAATTTTTCAAGTTTTTATTTTTCTCATTAAAACAAGGCTAATTCTCCTATCACTTTTATTATATAATGGTTGGTAAAGTAAAACTGTATCCTGTATCCAGCTCAGGCTATGCCCTAAGCTTGGCACAAGCACAATTCTTTGCGTTTAACCTGTGGATAATTTTCAGCTATAGCAAAATTTCAGAACTGCTTTTGGTCATAAAGCCCTGCTACAAATCAAACTTAGTATATAGTTTCTATTACCCATCATTGTCAGGGCTACAGTTCATTGCCTAGCCATAGGTATAAGTATTAAGATCTCTCCACACTAAGTGTCTCTCCCCACCACTAGGGGTGGGTCTCCAGCACATGTAGTGCTTGCTTGTAAGTCATGTCCCTCACTTTGAAATTAAACTGCTGTTTCATTCCTGACTCTCCTGTCCTTGGTCTGCTTTGTTCACCAATTTAAAGATTAGTTTCAGGTCAGTAGACAACACACACACACACACACACACACACACACATCTTCATATATCTATATGTGTATATATATATATATATATATGTATATACATATAGCAGACTTTCCTAAAACTTGGCCATCATATTTCAAAAAGCATATGAACATTACTGATAACTCTTTTAACAACCACTGAATGCTTCTGTGAACGTTTTAGTAAAGTGGTTATAATTTGGTAAATCTGGTCCAATATTTGTAAAATGAAAATCTTTATTAAAATTCTTCATCTTTTATCAATAGTTTAAAATGTGGACTTACAGAACTCTTTGCCACAAATGTGTAAAATAGGTATACCTGTTTATAGATTAGAACAACTGATCCTAAATTAAAAGACAAACATGTTTTAAATATCTATTCTCTAGCAAGCTGGAGTCTGGGCAAAACACACACATATGTATATACAGAATAAATACAAGATAGTTTGGAAAAGATGGCAAATAGTACATGTCAAACAGGGAATTCTGGAAAGGCTTCGTGGCAAAGGTCATGTTTAACTTGTCTCTTGAAAGAATTGAGGGATTCTTAGAAGTTAAAGTTAATTTTAGGTCAGAGAAGGTAAATTATTTTCCCCAAAGTATCATTGTAAGGAAGTGTAAGGATCAGCATTTTGATTCCAGATTATTTAATTCTGGATCCTGTGCTGATATACTGAAGCCAGACTGTTGCTTGCCATTGATATCAAATAAATAACACTCCATCCCAGATTTTTGTGTAATTTTATTTGTAACTTATGGCAATAGTTTCTTTCTGATGTCCCTTTAAATATAGTTCCCATGGAGCTTACTGCACTGAATTATTCTCTAAGTATAAGTGATTTTCTAATATTCTATTTTGAGAATATTTTCATATTCTCTATTTGAACACTATCAAGAGAATAACCATTCTGATTTTTTTCCTTAAAAAATTAGAAGATTTCTTACGTAGATTGTCAGGGTCTTAATCAGCTTGTGTAAGAATGCAAGAAAAGTATTCATTTTCTGAAACCAAACCAAACCTAAAAAATTAGGTATAAAGGAAAATTCTATATGTACTATGCCTTTAACTTCTACTTTCATCCATAATTCTTATGAGCAAAAGATCGTTATGCTTATAAAGTGATGTCATATAATATGACTTTTAAATTATATAATTAATTTATATAATTTCCCATACAAAACATTTCAATCAATTCATCAATAAGCATTTATTAATGGCATAATAAAACCACATTTTAAAGCATGCTATTATATACTTTAGGCTATATTGTCAGTTTCTCCCTACACTTAATTATTCTAAATTGGCAAGGTCTTATTGCAGCAAAAACCTGCTTTTGATCACATAGTGAAATAAAATTTGGGGTACGGTTTCAGAGTCTATGTTTGAATCTCATTTCTGCTTATAATCTGGGTTAACTTCAATCAAATCCCTTTACCTCCATGGTCCTAATTTTCTTCATTTTTGAATGATGGGGCTGACCACAAGAAAAGTATATTCTGTATATACAATAACATGTATTTTAACAGTAACTCTACATATTCACAAGGGAAGGAAAAGGTTATTTGAAATTAGCTTATTCAGAAACTATATTTGTGGAAAGTTTTTTATGCATTTCATGATGAACTAAAGAGCTATTTATTCAATAAATAACTTTGTCAAATACTGGTTTTTTGTTAAAAAAAATTGTCTGTCCTGAGTTCTTGGACTCTAATCAAACATGTCAACAATAGTGAACAATATTATAATACTTATGTACAGCCAAATTAATAATAATCAAAAGATCCCTTTTGCTTTATGATTTTTTTCAAAATATTGTATAGTTGCCCCTTTCACATTTTGGAGAATATGGGTGTAGTTTCCCTGGAGCCTGGAAAATTCATGTAAAATTTTTTGGTCCTCTCTTCTTGCCAGAGATGTCCTAAATTTTTGTTGTTCTTCTTTTATGGAATGTTTATAGTACCTCCTTGTAAAATTCGAGTTAAGTATTTGGTCATAGGTGCTACGTCATCTTTTGATTTTTATATGTCATCTCTGAAACTCCCCAAAATTGCCATTTTTATGCCAACCAGTGTTATAGTAAAACCATGATGGCAAAAGTCAACTAATATGAAAAGAAAAAAAAAATAAGATTACAATTTTAAAGCAGTAGTTCATTGCCCTAAAAATAGAGGTTTATATTTTTTATTGGTACACATGAAGAAAACATTTTGCAGTATAACTAGAGAGATTATTTGGAGCTCAAAAGCTCTGCATTCAACTCTTAACCTTTAATAAATACTGGCACTATGACTCTATATATGCCACTCCTCAGTGCAAATGCATGGCCTTTTCAAACACTTTAAGTTATAGGAAAAGTGCTGATCTGCTTTGGGAGAGGGAACTTCCTCATCTAAAAATTAACTGTGTTAGTAAAATCATAGGTGTGCCCTGTCTTTTGGATATATAAACTATAAAAATCTAACATCTAAAATCTTTAATAGTACAATTTGTGTGTTAGATATTCTTAAATGTGAATGTAAAAGTACAGTTTATGAGTTGTCAAGTCATTGCTTTGTGTTGTTGCTTGTTATATTTGTTATTTTGTTGTTGTTTGTTTTTTTCTTTCTTATACTGGAAATCTGGTTCTTTCAATTTAAAGAGTTCCTTTATTTTTTAGTGTAATATTCCTTCTAGTATAACATAAATTTATTCTGTGATCATAGGTCATAGCACACTTAGATTATTGGGTATTTGTCCTTTCTTACTGAATCTTATTTTATTACTCATAGTAATCATAGTAGAATACAGATATAGCATAAAAGAGAAAAAAGTCTAAAATGAATATGATGTTTTTGCTGCTTACTAGTATGAGTAATGGCCAAAGAGAGTGTTGGATTGTTGATTTTGATTATTAGTTTTCAATTATTCCCATTTTGCTTTCTCTCGCCTGAAAATGGGCTGGATATTTTTTAAGGATGGAAATAATAACATTAAAATGATTCTTAATATTTTATTCCCCAATAGGAAATATTAGATGCACTGGTGAAAGCAGAACCCTTGACTGATGAACTCAAATCTCAGTTAAACGATCTTTGTAGATTTTCTAGAGACCTTAGTATTTACAGTGGGAAAGTTTCTGGTTTAATTAAAGAGTACAACAGGTAAGTATATTTATTTATGGATAAACATGCATTTGATTAAGCTAGATCAATTATGCATATTAATATCTCGCTTCTCTGGACTACTCTTTCAATTATAGTGAATATTATGCAGATTAACCTTGGAATTATTGTTTTAGGGTTTTATTATGTTTTTATTTTTTAGTGTTAATGTTTTATACATCTTTATTTTCTACAGGACCTAACAAAAAAGAAAATAGAAGTAGGCAGAGGAGCTTGATTTTTATGTTTCTATGATGTTTTCCACTAATTCATCAATACAAATATGTTTATATTGATTTCAGTACTTCAGCATTTATTTTGTATTCATAAATTGAATATAAAATGGCTAGGAACCATTTGAGAAGGCAGGATGATATAGTTGAAAGAATTCTGTACTAGAATTCAAAAGAGCTGGTTTTGTCCAATTTTGTCTTCCCATGGATTAGATGTATGATCTTGGAAAAGTACCTTACTCTCTGAGTTTTGATTTCTTCATTGGTAAAATTGAAGTGTTTATAATCAGTAAATTTCCTTCTATCATTGACCAATCTAACTCTATGGTTGTGTGATTTTTTTTTCCTTATGGACCTTTCTAGCTTTAACATGCTCTCTTGATGCTTCAATTTAAGGCAAATAATTTGAGGTAGGGGATGCTCATAAAGTTTCAAAGTGTGTATTTACTAGGCATAATCTTAATCTTTCTTTTTCTTTTTTTTTTCATTTTGTTCTCTGGAATGATTTATTTAGTCTTTGTTTGCAAGTGTCCAAGGATTGTCAGAATAAAGAGCAGATTTTACAGCAACGATTCCAAAAAGCCTTCAGGGATTTTCAACAGTGGCTAGTCAATGCAAAAATCACAACAGCCAAATGTTTTGATGTCCCTCAAAGTATTACTGAAGTATCAACAAGTTTGCAGAAAATACAGGTAACTTATTATTCAGCTCAGCTGAGTACAGTATTTATTATAAATTACATATTATCTGCATTGAGAAGACATGAATCTTAGCAAAAAGTCCTGATTTTTAAAAAAAGAAACGTCATAATTGAAAGGCTTAAGAATTTAAAGAGAAATTATTTTACATGTATAAATATACACATTTTTTCCTGAGTTTGGAAGGAAGGATGCATTGTGTGTAGATTTTCATTAAAATAATACCTTCATAAATATTTTACTTAGGTAGAATCTTTCACTTTAAATAAAAACTTTGTAGGCATCCTGCTAAGACAGCCTAATGACTAAATTATTGCAAATGATGCATTACTGAGTATGTTTGGTTATTGATGCTAGGCCCAGGGAAGATTAATTGTACTCCCATACCCCATCCGTGTTGTTCAGTCTCCACAGTGGCTGTCTACATATAATTCAATTCAAATCACTTTTAAAAACATGTTTTCAACTTGGAGAGAGTTTTCTGACCCAGAAAGTGGCATACACTTATTATTTGCTTGTCTGTTATTGAGTTTTTTTTTTCTTTGTGCTGAAAAAATCACAGGTTTGGGGGCAAGTAGAGCATTGGCCCTGGAGTCAGGAGGACTTAAGTTCAACTCAGGCTTCAGACACCTAACGCTTGTTAGTTGTGTGACCCTGGGCAATCCACTTAATCCCAATTGCTTTGCCAAAAAAGAAAGAGAGAAAGAAAAATTGCCAGAGTTCCCTATAATACTACTACTCCAACTTAATTCAATAAATCTTTATTTGACGGTTTGGTAATTTGGCACTTGATAATGCAGTCTAATTAGTCTAGGGAACACTAAAATCCAAGATAAAATGGTCCCATTGCTCTCAAGGTATTTATAATTTTAATAGGAGATAAAATATGTATACCAGAAAGAATATACAAAGTAATTTCAAGAGTAACAGGGTACAAATAATACTTGCCATTAGAAGATTTACTAAGTGAATAATTTCAAATTAATTTGTAAAACATTAGAGATGTCTTATTCTTTTGCAGAAATGTAATTTCAAAAAAAACAAACAAAACATGAATAAGGACTGTTTGAAAATCAACAATGCCATCACAAACTTTGATCTTATATGCCTATTCTCCCTACCCTGCCAAAATACATACTTATTTTTAAAAAAAACACACATTTTTAATGGCAGTTAAGTGATGTAGATCATAGAGTTCTGGCTTTGGAGTACAGAAGACTTGAATTCAAATCCTGCTGGACACTTTAAGCTGAGTGACCCTGAGCATACTTAACTTCTGTTTCTATATCTATAAAATGGAGATAATAAGGATACCTCGTGTGCAATACTTTGCAACCTTAGAGTGCTATATAAATGCTAATTTTTAAAATAGATACATACCAATTTCAGAGTGTGGCCACATAAATGTATTGTATATTGTCAAAATTATCATCATCAACATTAAGATCATATCATTTATTATATGCTAGGCATTGTGCTATGTGCTCTATAATTATTATTTCATTTGATCCTCACAGAACCTTAGGAGGTACTTATTATTTTCCCATTTTACATATGGAAAGCTGAGGCAAAAGGTTTAAGTACCCAGAGTCATATATCTGGTAACTATCTGAGATTAGATTTGAATTCAAGTCTTCCTGAGTTCAGATCCAGCATTCTATCCATTTTACTGACTAGCATTTTTTTTTTGGTGGGGGGGAGTTGTTTTTGTTTTTTGTTTTGTTTTGTTTTAAGCACCTACTATGTACCAGATACTGTGCTGAGCATTTCTACAAATTTTAGCTCATTTGATTCTTATAACAACCCTGTAAGGTATGTGCCTTATAGAATAAGATATCTGGGCTAAAAATAATTTATCTAATTAGTTTAGATTTGACTGAAAGTTAAATAGAAAAAACACATTGCTGATTTAAATGTCATTTCATTATTATTAACCTTTTTCTTTCTAGGAATTTTTATCAGAAAGTGAAAATGGACAGCACAAGCTAAACATGGTTATATCTAAAGGAGAACTTCTGAGTACTCTTATCACGAAAGAGAAGGCTAAATCTATCCACGACAAAGTTGTCACTGCAAAAGATGACTGGAAGGGCTTTTACTCCAATCTTTGCCAAAAGGAATCTACCCTAGAGGTATGGGACCAATCTGATGGAAACTTTGTTGTTGTTGTTGTTGTTAAGCCACATGTCTAATGATTTAAATTGTTCTGTCCATATTTTTTGGTAATTATCACTTACTGAAAATTGCCCAATAATGCCTACAAGTTCTGGGACTGGAAGTATAAATAAGCCTTCTCAAGAAAGTGAATTATAGCTGCATGGATGACTTACATTACAGATTTATTAGATCTCATCCCAATAGAAACAATAAGATTAGAATTTAAACTATATTATGTACTCTTTGAAACACACTTCCTTTGAAATATTAATCTTTGATTCAGAAATCCTGAAATATCTGAGATAAAAACAAGAAAACACTGAGCATCAGATCCATATTTTGATAAATAGTTGTAAAGTTTTGTTTAGCAGTAGATCTGAGGAAACTAGACATTATACAGGATTTGATAGATAGATATATAGACACAAATAGAGAGATGCAGAGATAGATATTTTAACCTGAGGCAAGATAGCTCAGTGTTGTTGTTGAATGGGGGATACAATAGTAAGATAATTTTTTTCCTCTAAATTCAAATCAGTTGTGTACATTTTAAGAGAGATTTTAAAAGGTGGTGAAGTTGTGATCTAGTACATACCTTTTGGATTCATGCCATTTGATTAATATCAGTAATAAGTGATACTAAAAATTTTAGAGATTAAAACTATAGAAAAAAGAAAAGGTTGTTGCTTCTGTTGTGTACTTTTCTTATGGAATTATCCTTTCAGCAAAGCTATCCTGAATTTACTGGTCTGATACTTAATTGTCAGTGCAAAGCCTGAACCTGATCAGAAAATGAACACTAAGAAATGACATATTTGCGACCTAAACATGTCATTTCTTAGTGTTAATTTTCTGATTTAATTCCAGGAAATACCTGGCTGTCCTATCTCACTTTTGTTTCTCTGAGAAATTGCATTGTTTTGTGGATAGAGCATAGGATTTGTCAAGACATATATTCAAGCTCAAACTCTTCTACTTATTAGTTGTGTGAACATGAGCAAGACACTTAAAACTCTGAAATTTAGTTTCCTTATCTGAAAAATGAGATTAATAATACTTGGATTATTTGTCTTACAGGATAGTTATAAGGAGGAACAGTTTGTGAAATATATTGTAAATATTAGATATTACTTTAGTAATAGTAGTCAAACTACCATATGTCCATTATTTAGGGACCAGCTTAACTAAGATTGGAGAAACTCATAATCAGAACATTGGATGCCTAGTGATTCATTCTTTTTTTTTTGGGGGGGGGGGCTGGAGGCTGGATATCATTTAATATTTTAGAGAGAAGTTACAATCTGTATCAGTAGAAAGTGCACTTACACACTGAAACCACAGATTTTTGATGGTTTGAAGCAATTGTTATAATTATTTCTCATTCACATGTACCTGTAACATGAGGGCCATCTACCTGGAAATCAGTCTTCACTTTTGAGGAAATATACATGCAGTCCAGATTAGAAGCCAATTATTTGTTTTATCAAGCACTCAGTTTTGCTTCTGATGCACACTACTATTCACTATACTATCCTCTAGCTGAGCCATAACTCTGATCACAATGGTAGTCTACTCCTTGTTATTGTCCCAGTTGACATGTGACAGACAGATAAATGCTTAATGACTGACGGTTATCTGATTTTTTTACTCCTAAAGAAGGAATAGTATCTTGTTCCTGTGTAGAACTTTTACCTTTGAAGGGTAATTTTGTACTCTTAAACTTATTGATACTCCATATTCTCATTTTATGAGAGAAAAGTATTGTTATTTCTAGCTTCCAAATTTAGATTCTTCTGGATACAATGTTCAGAATGATTACAAAGGCAATATAACAACTCTGAGCTTAGTGCAAAGTACTGGCAGATATGTCAATAGAACTGATTACTTTAGATGTAGCATTATAGTGTACTATCTTATGCAATTGTGTTTGTCTCTTAAAGAAGGTGTCTTAGAGATTACTTAATCTAATGTTCCAATTTAACAGGTGAGGAAGCCAATGCCTGGAGAAGGGAAATGACTAATATCTTGTCTCACAGCTAAGTAACAGAAGCAGAATCCAGTACTTTTAAGTATGGACCTAACGTGAATTTTATGAGGACCATGCAATATGAAGGAGGAATCCATTATTTACTTTTAGTTTTTGGTTTTTTTTCTTCCTTTTAATAGTATTTTGTTTTTTCTAACTACATGTAAAATAGTTTTCAACATAAACTTTTAGTAGATTCTCAGTTCCACATTTGTCTCCTTCCCTTCCTTCCTCCCTCTCTCCCCAAGACATCAAGCAATCTGATATTGGTTATACATAATCATATTAATTATCTTTCTATCCTAGTCATATTTTGAAAGAAGAATTAAAACAGCAGGGAGAAACCACAAGATAGAGAAAAAGTCAAAACAGTATGCTTTGATCTGCATTCACACTCCATAGTTTTGCTCTCTGGGTGTCGATAGCAACTTCCATCATGAATCTTTTGGAATTGTCTTGGATCATTGCATTACTGAAAAGAGTTAATTCCATCATAACTGATCATCACACAACATTGCTATTAATGTGTACAATAGCCTGATTCTGTTCATCATGTCAGTTTTTCCAGGTTTTTCTGAAATCCACCTGCTCATTATTTCTTATAGCACAATATATTCCATGACTTCATGTATCACATTTTGTTCAGTCATTCTCCAACTGATGGCATTCCATCGATTACCAATTCTTTGCCACCACAAAAAGAGTTCCTATAAATATTTTTGCACATATGGGTCCTTTTTCCTTTCTTGTGATCTCTTTAGGAAACAGATTTAGTACTGGTGTTGCTAGAGTGAAGGGTATGCATGGTTTTATAGCCCTTTGAGCCTAATTCCAAATTGTTCTCCAGAATAGTTGGGTGAGCCATCATTTTTAAGCCATTAAGCAAAATTACGGAGACAAAAACTAGCAATTCTTTAAAGTTAGTTTAAATTAGTTAACTCCAAAGTCCTCTTTACATACTGTTTAGAAGGATGTCACATTAGCTCTGGATCAAAAGAGGATCAAATCTTAGACATAAGGAAACTTTACCTAACAAAGCTATGTTCAGAAATAACATGAGTACTGTGACATTTTTAAAAAGTAACTATTAACAGTAGCCTATGGAGAATAATACCACTGTTAAGGTATAAAGGGGTGGAGGTGGAGAGAATTCCATATAAGACTTGAGAAAAATTAACTTTAAATTCTATAAATTGTATATCCATTGATAGTGAAAAAATCTTGCTTGATATTATTGATATACTTTACAAATAAGTAAAAATATTTGTATATATGTAGTAGACCTGTGATTTCATTAGCTAAGAAACTCCTGATTGAAGAAACTCCCTCTCTACAAGCAAGTTGGTATCTTTTCTGCAACTTATCATCTCAGAACATGGAGAACTTATGTGACTTATCCAGAATCACATTTTCAACTAATTTCTACTAGGATTTGAGTCTTAGTCTTTTTAACTTTGAGTTTGGCTATCTCCTGTGCCTTATATTTGATATGATTTAAATAATAAATCATATTTATAATATACATACATATATAATTATATATAATATAAATATAATTTGTTATTCATATATGATGAATACATATAAAAATAATAAAAATTCTTATAAAATAGAATATCAATTTGTAGTATACATCATTCCCAATGAAAATTATTGAGCAACTTCTTACTATATGTACAATATCATAATATGTAAAATACTGGGGAGGGGCTAAAGAAGAATATAAGAGATTCAGAGATTCACTAAACACTGACTCCTGCCTCCTCAAAGGAATTTAACTCTCATGGGTTTTATAGTCTCCTTGGAAAACAAATACTAATGTAAATAAAGAAAATTAATAATACTGCATAGTATTTGATAAAGGAGGCAATATTATATAATGGAAAGAGCATAGGCCTAGGGAGGCTGCAATGTGGTTTCTGACTCGAGATCCAGTTGGAGCTTGCTTATGTGACTAGGAAATTTAAATTCTCTGAGTTTCAGTTTTTTTTCCCCCTCTGGATATTGAGGGAACTTGACTCTATGATCCTTTAGAGATCTAGGCTGATATCCCATGATTGTATAAATGAAATATTAGAAAAAGCTTATTATTATAATATAATTCAAGAATCCACAATTATAAGCTTGCATGGTTAGAGACAGGATAATGAAGATAAGCTTAGTAATAGGCCTTGAAAGATATTTTTGGAGATGGAGAGAAGGAAGATATTATATCTGGAAGGAATCACTGTGGGAAAACAAACTCAGAGTATTTGGGCATGAGTGTCCTAGTATTAAATAGTTGAACATATAGATGGAAAGTTGACTTGGACCTGGATTGTGAAGGTCCTTGAAAGCCAAAGAATTTTGACATTTTCCTCAAAGCAGAGGGAAACATAGAAAGGTTCTGAAGGGCTAAATTTACAGGGATCTACTACTCTCTTTGCAGAACCTAAAGGTCCAAATGAAGGACTTTGAAGTAAGTGCAGAGCCAGTGCAGAACTGGCTGAACAAAACTGAGAAGATGGTCCGAGAAAGCAGCAGTCGACTACATGATCTGCCGGCAAAGAGGAGAGAGCAGCAGAAGCTTCAGGTGACAAGACCCTATGATCCAATTTTTTTTTCCCCTTTAGGATACTGAAAAGAATACATAGTGCATGCTGAGCCCAGTGGAGGTCTACTGCTTCAGTTTCACCATTCTTAGGATAAATTTATTCCCTTCAATTCCACAAAAATGTTTTATGTTTTCTGACTTCCCTGGGGATTTCTTCAATTTATTTTCTTCTCTTTCCTACTGTACACCAGGTAAACTTAGAAAAACTGTAGGGGCACTACAATTTATTTGTTGCTTGCTAGTGTTGATTTCTGCTATTTGGGCCAAAGCTCTGTCTGTGGCATGCTTCTCCCCTACCCCCCAATCCCTTAATAGTAAACTTGCTTGTGCTTTACAGTCTGTCCTAGAGGAAATAAACTGCCATGAGCCTCAGCTCACCAGGCTCAAAGAAAAAGCTCAGCAGCTGTGGGGAGGACAAGCTGCCGGCAAAAACTTTACGCACAGAGTGTCTCAGCTGTCTTCTCAGTACCTAGCACTGAGCAATTTAACAAAGGTAATAAATGCGGTATGTGCGCCTTCCTGTGGGGTATGTCAATGTTACTAGAACGAAAAGCATAATGTTTGATGAATATTTATATATCAGGATTAGAATGTGGTCTCCTGTCTTGCTGCTGTGTCGTGCTCTGTGTCTGATCCATCCAGTGTCCCAATGCTGCCCGGTGAGTGGAGAAAAGAACTTGTTAAGTGTGATTTTCTTGCCTTGTGGGCCAGCTGCGTCAGGTACAATGGCTTACCATGGCATACCTTCAAGGAACAAGGGACACTTCATGGAATAATTATAGCTAGCATTTACTTGGTTCTTACTTTGTGTCAGGAATTGTGAAACTGTGGAACAAGATGCTGTTATTGTCCCCATTTTACAGATAGGAAAACATAGGCAGACAAAAGTAAAGTAGTAGTAGTGGTGATAGTGATGGAGGAGAAAGTTGTAGTAATAATTAGCAGCAGCAACAGCAGTGGTAGTTATGCTAATAATAATAACTAACATTTATATACAACTTGCTATGTTCAAAGTACAATAGTAAATACTTTAAAATTATCTTATTTGATCTTCACAGCAACTCTGGGAGGAGCTATTATTAATCCTATTTTACAGATGAGGAAATTGTGGTAGAGCTTAAGTGATTTGCCCAAAACTAGAGAGCTAGTAGGTGTCTGAGACCAGATTTGAATTGAGGTCTTCCTGATTTCGAATCAAGCAGGCTATTTAATGTTAATTGGGAAATATTTATAATCTGCTACTTGACTGTAAAAATTTTGTAGCATAATAGTGAGTTCTGTGGAAGAAAACTCTGGTTTTAAAAGTACAACTCATGAATATATGGGGAAATTTTTATTTCTTCCTCACCTCCTCCAATATGTCTAAAAAATTAATCACTTCAGGAAAACATACTTTAAAGCATTTTAGTTTTAAGGAGATAAAATTAGATTAGATTTTTTAAAACTGTTTTTGCCTTAACTTCCTTACTGTAGTGGAATCTATATAGCAGCTTCTATTAATAACTCAAATTTATATAATGCTTTAAAATTATAATGATGTTGCCACCCCATTAAATTAATTATTGCAAAGCATTCAGGTCACTTCAAAAACCTTTCAGTTTCCTAATTCAAAAATGTCATCAAATTTTGTCTGCTTAAAACTGGAATGTTTTAAAGATATGTTTTTCTAAAGCATCCCATTATGACATAGAGGATGTAGGGGTCTGCAAAGTGGTTAATAACAACATAATAACTAATTTAGTGCTTTAAAGTTAGAATTACATGACATATTAGATAACTCTAACATAAGAAAAAGGGCTTGTCTAATAACTAGCACTGAATTTAATAGCTGTTAATGCTTTGGTTGTGAGTCTCAATCTGAATTAGCTTTGTTGAAATTAAATTGTAATTCCAGTATCATTTAAACCTGTGATCTGAGACTATAGTATAATGAAAGAGAATGAACTGTAAGTGGCATGACAGCTCATAGCCCTATGGCTTTTCTTTCCTGGATAACCTCCACTGGCACTGGCACTCAACAGCTGCAACATTTCAGTTTGGTCATATTCAGGTCAGACATTTCTCATACTTATGGACTCATCTGTATTGAAATCTTCTTTGTAGAAACAGGTGGAAGTCCTTAGGATGATAACTGCAAAATTAGGCTTGAAGGAAGTTGTTTTCCAACCTTCTCAAATTATAATGAAACAGGAACATCACAAAGGAAAATCCTATTTTTTTTTTAATAATGTGCTTATAAATCAGGATGCCAAGTAAATCAGCTCATCTTGGGATAAAATGTTTCTTAAATCCATATTACATATTGTATTGTGTTGGACAAATAAATTATTATTTATAGTGTGAACTAAAAAGCAGCAAGGTAGAAAGGACAATTTTCCTGAAGATTTTTGACTGAGAAGTGCAGCATTCAATCCTTGATGCATGCTGTCAATTCTACCTTATACAAGTCTCTTAATCTTTAATATCCCAGGTAATTCTCTAAGGCCCTAATTTACAGAATTGTAGTAAGTTTGCATTGATAGAGGAGATATCCTGTTTAGAAATTCCCTACACCAAGTAAATGAAAGACCTAACCTTTCTCCTATCCAATAAGTACAATCACATTTATATCCTTAATTTATAGAGTATGAGAATGTAACTACATTGCCTTTAAGGGAATTGCTATAGGGCTTTGACTTTCATAAATTTGACAATATACATACAAATTAAAATTCATCTATAAGTCTTTGAGAAAAAAGACCAAAGTGAAATACAGATAAAAACAATAGGTGATAACAGAATACCTAGTAATTATGAAAAACATTTAGCATTGTCCAAAACTATGAATAAAAAGTGGGGGAGGGGAGGTTGTTAATAAATTTAGTTGAGTTGTTTTATTGTTGTTCTTAAGATCATATTAGAATAGTTTACCTATTTTTCAAATAGTTCTTGGTATTTAACTTAGTGTATAATGTAGCCATAATATAAAATCATATCTCAAAGGCCATAAACTTCTACCTGTATTATCATTTTTATTCTGTTTTTAGCCCACAAAATTTTCTTTTAAATATTTTCAGATTGTTTCTTATTGTTGTGCATCTTGAATATTTAAGCTATGAAATTCAGTAGAAGCTGAAAGTCTTCTGTGAATTTTAGGAGAAAGTTTCCCGGTTGGACAGGATCGTAGCTGAACACAATCAGTTCTCCCTCAGTGTTAAGGAGTTACAAGACTGGATGGCAGATGCAGTTCATATGCTGGAATCCTACTGTCAGCCAACTTCTGACAAAAGTGTCCTGGACAGCAGAATGTTAAAGCTAGAGGTAAACATTCTTCCTCAGACACTTTCAGAGTTTGAAGGATCTATTTCCCTAGAAAGATTTATATATCTCCATTTTTCTGGGATAGCTTACGTTTGGTCTTATTTGAAATCAGAGGTTAAAATACATTAAAATGAAAACTAAAATTCCAACTCTGTTGTTTAATGCCATATAGTAAATGACCATGGGAAGTTATTTAACCTTCTGGGACTTTGGTCTTCTTAGCTGTTAAAGGAGTATATTCTCGTGGAAAGAGCTGTGGCTTTTGAATTGGAAGACCTGAGTTCAAATCATTCTTATGCTTTACAATTATTATCTCATTTAATCCTTAAAACTTACTCCTGTGAATTTGGACAAGTCATTTGACCTGAGTCTCAATTTCCTTGAACATAAAATTAGGGTGCTGAGCTGGTTCATGATCCTAGAAGTACATTACTGGGGTCCATGATCCTGTGACTACATTATCTCTTAAGTTATTTCCAGTTCTAATAATGTTATCCTATAAGAACACTAAGGACTAAAATAAGAGATTGTAGAGATTCCAGTGTCTGTGGCCTAGCAGAAGAATTTAGAAACATTCACATATTTTTTAACCCAAAATATTTTATCATCCACTGCAAACATTTGTAATGATAGCCAGAACCAGAAGCTCAAGATTTAGAATCCCCAAACAGAAACATATGCATTTGAAACAAATGTGTTGATAAAACATTCTATAGAGTAAACATTTATGTTTTGCAGTAATTGTTTCTTTCACAAATTTTATTGGCCTAATTTTTTACCTGTCTTGGTATGTTCCCTATCTTGGTATAAATTCTAAATTAGGATGTTATTGTTGTGCAAAAAATGTTGAGAACTTGAAATTTAAGGTGAAAGTTAATTTTTTTTTTAAATGTTACTTGGAAAATATTTAATAAAATAAAAAAAAATAGTGTAAAAATCAAGTTTTGGCATAAAAATTTCATTTATAAAAAAATATAATAATTTAACTCCACCTTTGGGATATACTTAGTTCCTGGATTAGGAACTCATGTTTAGAGTTTTAACAGTTAATATTCATAGAAGGCCTAAAATCTGTGTAATTATGATCACTCTATAATCCCCTTTCTCTTACCCTTTGCTCTTCTTCAGTGATAGGCAAGACAAATTTGTTGTTGTTCATTTTTTAGCTGTTTTTCAGTCATGTTTGACTTCATTTGAGGTTTTCTTGGCAAAGATATTAGAGTGGTTAGCTATTTCCCTCTTTAGCTCATTTTACGTATGAGGAAACTAAGGTAAAATTAATTGACTCCAGGCTTAGAGCTCTATCTACTTTGCCACTTAATTAATATATTCTCTCCTTGAACCAATTCTGATGAGAGTGAGATTGCACTCTTCCTCTTGTAAAAGTACTTTCTTGCATACTTCTTTTCTGTGAGATAATTTTTTACCATTCTTCTCTCCTTTACCCCTTTTCTCAATGCATCTTTCTTTTCCACTCTTTTTGTTTTTAAAGCATCTCAATATAATTAGCTCACATCTGTATGCTTTGTCAATGTAGATTCATTCTAACTGCCCTAATAATGAAAAAGTGCTTAGCAGATATATTATCTTCTCATATAGGAATGTAAACAGTTTAACCTTATTAAGGAGTCCTTTATGATTTTTTAATCAAGTTTAACTTTTTGTGCTTCTCTTGAGTCTTGTGTTTGTCATATTTTCTATTCAGTTCTGGTCTTTTCATCAGAAATGATTGAAAATCCTTTCTTTCACTAAGCATTGATTATTTCTCAAAGTATTAGATCCAGTTTTTGTAATTAGTTATTTTCGTTTGTAATCCTAACTCTTTCGTGTTCTAAAATAATATATTCCAAGCCCTCCACTCCTTTAATGTGGAAGCTGCTGAATCTTTTGTGATCCTGACTGTGATTCTATAATATTGAAGTAGGTTCTTTTTGGCTACTTTGCTATATTTTCTTCTTGAGCTGGGAGTTTTGGAATTAGGATATAATTTTCCTGCGTCTAATGAGTGGATTCCTTTGATTTTTACTTTACACTCAGTAACTAAGATATTGGGCCAATTTTCCTTTATAATTTCTTGAAATGTGATGACTAGGCTCTTTTTCTGATTATGACTTTCAGGAAGTCCTATAATTCTTAAATTATGTCTTCTTGAACTATTTTTTATGTCAATTGTTTTTCTGATGAGATATTTCACATTTTCTTTTCTTTTTTGACTTTATTTCAGTGTTTCTTGATGTTTCATGACCATTATCTTCTTTTTGGCCAATTCTAGTAGTATAGAACTTGGAAACAGATCCTTTTCTCTCATGAAGCTATAAGTGCTAGTGGTCTTCCTAGTCCTGGAACATCTCTATCTCTGGATGCTATTTCTCATGTCTAAACCCTACTACTGGTATTGCTGAGTGTTGTCCAGCTCCAGTGTAACAGACTTTTCTTCTGACCGCCTAAGTTGTCTTGGGCTGAAAAAAATGTCTCACTTTGACCATTTGTTCACTGTGCTATTCCAGAATTTGATTTGCTACATTATTTTAAAATAATTTTGAAGGGAAATTTTGACTGAGTTGCCGTCTCTACTCTATCATCTTGTTTTCCATGATTTACTTTTCTAAATTAAATTAAATCCTGTCAATTTAATTATTCTTGAAGTAGAAATGATTGATTTAAAAAAAATTGAACTGAATGTACCAAAGCTTTTCTGATTTTTTTAAAAATCAGTTATGTGCATTAATTTATGTATGTTACTAATTAGAGTATATTTGGAGGGGTTTTTTTGGGGGGATGGAGGGTTAGGGGTATAGGGTCACTGAAATTATCGTGACCTTTCTGTAGGCCATACAATAAGTTGCTGGGAACTAGATGGTACAGTGATGTAAAATCAATAGAAGTCTGGAATAAGGAAGACCAGAGTTCAAAGTGGGCCTTAGTCACTTAGGAACTGGGTGATTATAAGCAAGTCACTTATATGTCTGGCCCATTTTCCTGGTTGTCAGGATCAAATGAAATATAATTTTAAAATACATAGTTCAGTACCTGGCACATAGTTGATACTCTAATAAAAATAGTTTTTCTCTCCCCCAACCCAGAGTATTGTTCCTTTGTTTTTAAGGCACTGCTTTCTGTGAAGCAGGAAAAAGAGATTCAAATGAAAATGATAATGACCAGAGGAGAGTCTGTTCTACAAAATACCTCTCCAGAAGGTGTTCCTGCTATTCAGCAGCAATTACAAACTGTCAAAGACATGTGGGCTTCTCTTTTATCTACTGCTATCCGTTGTAAAAGGTAAAAGGAAATAGGATTTTTAAAAATCAGAATTATATTCTAAAATCATTAGGATTAAAATCTTATGACATATTTTATCTATCTATACTCCCTCCTTCCCGCTTTACCTTCTATTTTTTCCCCCCTTTCTTCCTTCCTCCTTTTCTTCTCCCTTTCCTTCCTTCTTTCCTTCTTTCCTTCCTTCCTTCCTTCCTTCCTTCCTTCCTTTTTTCCTTCCTTCCTTCCTTCCTTCCTTCCTTCAGTCCTTCAGTCCTTCCTTTATTATTTCCTCCCCTGATATTTCTGTTTCTCATATTCCAATATTGTTTTAGAGTTATTAGCATTTTCATGTGAATTTTTATTTTTAAATTTTATTTTAGTCAATTGGAAGGAGCTCTGTCCAAGTGGACAAGTTATCAAGATGATGTTCGACAATTTTCCAATTGGATGGACAATGTAGAAGCTAGTATAAATGAATGTGAGAGGCAATGGGCAGAACTTCGAGATAAAACAACTGCCCTTGGGAAAGCAAAGGTTTGTGCCTAATTTAGTTTAAAACTTAAAAACATTTTGTAATATAATGATAATTCCTATTAGAAATATTAAAATGATTGTGAAGTTGAAATTTGGGATGTGGTTAGAGTTTTGAAAACTTGATTTTAGGATATTGTGTTTTTATTAATAAGAACTAGTTTTTTTTTTTCACACTTCAAATATAAAAACCACCAAGTAAAAACTTAGAAATTAAAAATATTTCTTTAATCATTTTTAGTTTAATGATTCTTCACAAAATAAAAGCATATGCTGTTTTCTTTCTATACTCCTGTAGAGGCAAAATTTCTCTTTCACATAATAACTAAAGAAGTTATTTTATATTTATCTTTTAAATATTTTATTTTACCTTTTCTTTATTTTCTTTCTTTACTTTTTGTATTATTTCTTTATGATTTTTTTTTAAATCTACCCTCTTTTGGATTTTTATGGCATTATCCTTCCTTATAATAACCGTCCTTTTTAATATAATAAAATTATTTTCACAATATTGATTTTTCTACTGTGATATTCAGATTTAATATTCTCAGGATATTAATTTTCTCTAATGATGAAACTATCGTTGGAAAAAAATGACACCAATTTTTTTCAGGATGATAATGATCTTTTAGATTTTACTTATAGTTCTGAATCCTAATGAAAAATCTGATATATTTAACAGTGGAGATATAATGAAGACTATTCTGCTAAAAGATTTTGTTTTTGTAAAGGCACCATGTGGCTTCATTTTGCATATAACTATATAGACATATCTGTATATATGTATGCATACATATAAAACACATATCTATGTGTATGTATGATTATATCTGATGAAACATATCATCTGTCCCCATCATATTCAGTGGTTTGTGGGAATGAGCACCTATAGACCCCAAATTGCCCACTCTTTAAAATTTTCTGTGTGAGCTTTTACCCTTAGCAATAAGCAAAGGCTGTAAAACAAGAGTTAGTTCATTGTTTTTGATTGTTTAGACTTTTAAAAGGTGATGGAGAAAATACAAATTAAAATTTAAAATTTTCTATATTCCCCCCACAGAGATCCAGTTATTACATGTTTACCAGAACAGCATAGCTCACATCCTTTATAGTATATTCATTTTTTCTCACGTGAAATATACATAAGTACTATAAAAGCCCAGAATTGTTTAGTGAAGGAATTTGTCACTACAATATAATGAGTGTAATAGAGCAATCAATATTGTTAACCATACAGATTTCAAATCCTATACTTTACTTACATTTCTTGCTGTTTTTCCAAATACTGAATCATTTTCCTATGGTTTTATAGAGAGGATCCATCAAGAAAATACTAGATGAACTCTTTTGTTTATCTTCGGGGGTATTTTGACATTTCTTACACAGTACAGTACCAGAACTTTAAGAACTATTTGTCGTCTTATTCATTTAAATGTGCTTTTCAAATAGACACTTGAATTGAAATTTTAGTATGTCAGTGTATGTGATTACTCCCTAAATATTGTGGTTTTTTGGTTTGTTTGTTTTCCATGTGTTTTCCAGTTATTGAATGAAGAAGTACTGAGTCATAGTAGCTTGCTAGAGACAATTGAGGTAAAGGGTGCTGGAATGACTGAACACTATGTGACACAATTAGAACTTCATGATCTCCAAGAACGGTACAAAGCAATCAAAGACAGGACCAAGGTACATTGTAATCCACAGCAATCCTGCAGAAGGAAGCATTAATTAGAATGTTTTGTCTTTACAAATAAATGTTTTTTGTTTTTACTAGTGCTTAAACTTTTAGAAGCTGATTTAATGTGCACAGTAATAAATCAATTAAAGATTTTTATTACAAATACATAAACTGAATATTTTGTCAGTTACATTAAGGTAAAATGCCTAAATTAGATTATAGATTTGAAGCTGATATGGACCTTAGGGGTCACCTAATTCAATGAAATATATATTTTTTTTTGGTGAGGAAACTGAGGCTCAGAATGTATCCAAAGACACACATTAGTAAATGATGGCCCTAATAATCAAACCCAATTCCTCTGACTCTAGGGCTAATACTCTTAACCGAACTACAATGTGATAATATTTTAATACAGTAAAATATAAATGGACATAAACCAATTAGATAAATTCATGAAATGAAGGGAGGTCTTGATGTTATAATGATTCATCAAAGTTGTAATAATTGTGGAATTATTTATTCTAGTTCTTCCCCCAAAATTAGCTCTGTTTAATACATCATCATGGTAATTTATTGACAACATCACCAGAAGAAAGGCCCTGTCAGTTCCTACCCAATTATGGAGTGAATTTGAATTAGATCTTAATAATGAACAGGTCAAGTGTCTGGTGGGATCAGATCAAATTCAGAAAGGCTCATTACCAAGTTGACTGAAGAACGATGAATTTTTGAAAGACCAATTTTAAAGTTCATCAACAAGTTGAGAACTGTGTTAGTGTAGTGAGTAACCATTCCGAAGAATTAAAAGACCCTTGAAATTTTGCAGTGAATTTTAAATTAAGCTTTCTATAGTAAATGATAAAAGTCTTGAACATTTGTCATTCTCAAAGCATGACTCTCAAGCAACAGCAAAAAGATTTCACTAATGAAAGTGCTGTTTTGGCTAGGGTAAATTAGTTAAATGAGCCCTCTGAGGGTAGTGACAAATTTCCGTTGGTCTTTAGGAAAATAAATTGATTGCTGAATCTGAAATTTCAGATTAAGCTTAGATAAAATAAATCAACTTCAAAAATTGCCGTGGCTGCTAATAATAGTGGACCATTTTTTCATAAACTAATTTTTTTCCTAATGAGCTTCAAGGATCAGATTTACCTGAATTATCTGATTTCATAAGGATTCTTTAAATAAAAACTCTATTGACATTTCAGACCAAAGAGTGTTTCTTAATGCATGAAAAAACTGAATCTTGAAAGGATTCAGAGAAACAAGAATTGATTTAGTTCTCTGGCTCATGTTGATTAGAAATTTTACCACCACCACCACCACTACCATCACCATCAGTATCATCAGTATCATTTATTTATATATCACTTTAATGTTTGCAAAATATTTTGTATTCTATATCTCATTTGATCCTCACAACAATCCTGGGAAATAGATGCGATTATTATCTTCATTTTATGGCTGAGGAAACTAAGGAAAACAGAGAGATTAAATGACTTGACCACAGTCATATAACTGTTAGTGTTAGTCCAGATTATGAACTCAGTTCTTCATGATTTCAAGTTTAACATTGTATACAATGTACCACCTAGCTGTCTTTGGCCAATGAAGGAGGAAGAACAAAAGATAATTCCAATAAAGGAAAGCTATATCTTGAATAATTAGAAATTGTCTTCTCAATAATTGTGAACAATGAATTTTTGTATATCCCATACAAACTAACATTCAAGATTTCTTGCTCTTTTGATTCCTTTCAAGACTTAATTTTATCATGTATTTAGAAATATCCTTTTGGTCTTAAATGTCAATAGAATTTTAATTTAAAGAATCATTATGAAATAAGATAATTCAGGTAAATCTGAACCTTCAAGATAATTTAGCTCATTAGGAAAACAATTAGTTTATGAAAAAATGCTTTTTCAAATTGGCTCCAAAATTGGATTTGGTCCAATACAAATCAGTCTTGTCTATGATTAAATCTGGACTTGTCCCATCATCCTTATCACCTTGCCAGCAGATTGTCTGTTTAAGGTAACTAGGCACTGAAGGAAGCATTCATTTGTTTTGTGGATTTGCTGATATAGTTTTGTGATATGACAGAGAGAAAATCTTTACTCTTTAAATTATCATGTGTTGTCTCCTTAGTGGAGACAACACACATATATTTAGTGTCCAAAAAGTTTTTATGAAGTTTTAAGGTTAAAGTAGATAAATAACCTAAAAGTCTCAGTGTAGTGTGTTCTAAAATTTCTAGCATTTCTTGTATATAGTATTTACAAAACATATAAAATGTAACTCTGGGGGGAAAGGCACTAGGAGAGGCTAATAGAACCAAGAAATGTTGTAGATAGATTAAAATTTGAAATAAGTCCTAAGTAAAGCCAGAAATTCTAGGAGGTAGAGGTAACAAAGGAGTATGTCTCAGAACTAGGTAACTAGGAGTGAGAAGACAAAGAGATTAGGGATGGAGTTGGGCAGAGATCATCAGCTGCACATATACTTAAAATGAATTGTCAGATAATAGGACATTACATTTTTTGCTAGAGAATTAATGCTGCATTTTAAAACACATAATATAAAGCTGATTTTTTTTATTATTATTACTAATAGGAAGCAGTAGCTAAGTGTGAGAGGCTTGTTCGTCTTCACCAAGAATATCAAAGAGATCTCAAGGCTTTTGAAGTTTGGTTGCAAAGAGAACAAGAAAAATTAGATCATTTTTCGCTTCTAGAAGGTGATGCTAAGACTCATGAGACAACATTACATGACTTGCAGGTAAAGCCAATTTAATTTTAAAACTATTTTTGTAATTATTGGGAATAGTGGTTAATGATATATCTATTTAACCCTAAACATAAGCAATGCAATACAAATCTTTATTTCATAAATTTAAAAAAAATTATATTTACATAGCACTACAAAATTTATAAATGTATATAAATATATAAATGTATGTTTATATTTTTATATAAACCTTGTAAAATCCCTGGGAGGTAGTTGCAATGAGTATTATTAACCAAATTTTATGTATAATGAAACTGAGACACAGAGATTTTTTTTCCCTGAGGCAATTGGGGTTAAGTGACTTGCCCAGGATCACACAGTTAGGAAGTATGAAGTGTTTGAGACCAGATTTCAACTCAGATCCTCCTGACTTCAGGCCTGGTGCTCTATTCACTGCACTACCAAGCTGCCCCAAGACACAGAGATTAATCACCCTGTTCATGGTCACAAAGATAGAATGTCAGAGTCAAGACATAAACTCTGGTTTCCCCAATTGCAAGATCTCATACTCTGTCCATTAATGTTACCTAAGGAAGCATCTTAAATTACTAGAAAGAAAATAGGGTTAAAATCTACCTTTACACTAATTATTAATATGTTTCGTAACTTAAACATGTGATCTACCTTTTGTATATCTCAGTTTCTTCATCTGTCAAATGAGGGTCCTTCATAATTTTTGTTTGACTCAACTTGTGATTTCTTCTGTAAAGAAATTACCTGGTAAGGAACCTATCTACCAATTGACACCTTTGAAACCTACATTCTTTAACAGGTGCCTAGAAGTGTTCTTGAGTTAAGTAACCTTTCCAAAGTGTATGTCAGAAGCAGGATTTGAACTCAGATTATCAAACTAAATACTACATCATGCTATCATACAACAGCATGAAAAATTCCATGTAAATTAATACAAGATGGTATTATTATTCTTGTTAAGTAAAAGGTAATACAAGTTAGAATTCTCAGCATCTTATTAAATGCTCTAATGACCTATGAATCTAAATATTTGGGGATATTAATGCAGCTGTTATATAAAATTATAAATTTATTTTAATATTACTGACTTTTCTTTCTCTTAATAATAATCCATATTATTCTTGCTGGCAAGCATTTTTGGCAAAGAAAAGTGGAGCATTCCAGGCTTCTGTTAGAAATTCATCCAATAATTAACTTGTGGCTTCCAGATTTTTCTTGTTTTTAAGCCAAATTACTTGAAAATATCCAGTAGTCACTCAAGTATCAAATTGGAATATATTCAGAATGTAGTTCATAACTATAGGACTTATGTTTAAATTCAATTAATTTTTAATTATCTAACAGTTAATGACAGTCATTTATAATATATATATATATATATATATAGAGAGAGAGAGAGAGAGAGAGAGAGAGAGAGAGATACACATATATTTGTACATACATATATATTATATATTTAATGTGTGGTAAATATCTTATACTTGTGCTTAGCATGCTTTCTTTTGATCAAGTCTACTGAAAAGTTTTCTAAAAATAAAATAGTGGTTACAAAGGGGACCAATTTAAATTTTACTTTGTGTGAATTTGAATTCTGAACCTCATTCTAAGTCTAACCAGCTAGTTCTGTTTTTGTGTTTGTGTATGTGTAGTCTGTTTTAGAGGCTTTTATTATGAACTTTACCTTCTATTCAGTATCTTATTACCAAATATTTCTAGGGAATATTATACAATGATGTTGAATTGTACCCAAATTTCATTATCCTAATTTGATTATGAATACTGTAATGTTTTATGGTAAACACACCTTTATCAAAAGAAGTCTGGCCATAGCATCTCATAAAGAGTATCTCCCAATTAAAGAGAGGTTGCAATTGTTGATGATAGAGTATGTATACCTTTGCAATTACAAGCTCTTAGAAGTATTTAAGGTATTTTTTCCTTTCTCAAATATTTCTTAAATTTCTATTTCACCCAAGAGACCATCCTAGGTTCTAGGGATACAAAGATTTTTTATTAATGCTTCTTCCTCAGGTAGTTTGTATTATATTGGTATGATTTATTTTATAAACAATTCAATATTTAATTAAATGTGACAAACATTTATTAAATGCTTACTATGTCTCAAGCACTGTGTTAAGTACTGGAGATATAATAAGAAAAGCAGCTTTGCTCTAAAAAAATTCACAATCTAATGAGTGAAAATAATGCAAAAATGGAAACTGCAAATGGAGATGAGAGAGTGAATACCATAGAGTTCATACAGGGAAGTATCTTGTTCCATAGAATTCAAATGAAGTAAAGTTACTGATGGAAAATGGAGAGAGAGCTTGTGAAGTGCAAATTCTACCTTTATAAAGGAAAGTTATAGAAGCTGTTCCATTTACCAGCTCTCCAGGCAGAGAGGAAAGGAGTCTAAAGGACTTGAGAGTGTTGAGTATTCAAGACTGAGACAGTATTATATTGTTATATGGGAGCCCCTGCCAGTGGCTGCTGAAGGTCTAACTCAGACTTGTAGAATGGATCTTGTCATGTGAAAGGAAGATGATGACACAAGGAGACTGAAGAGGCAGTTGTGTTGTCTGACCTCTCTCTTCTTCCCTCTTGCCTCCAATTTATTTCATTCCCAATCCACAAAGAACATCTGTGTCAAAGGCTGCTTTGCAACTCCTTCAAGTATTATGATTCACAGCTGTAGAGGCTCTTGAAGAATTGACCTGCCCCTTCACCTAGGCATGGTCCTTAACAAATCCACACTTTTTGTTTTGAGACCGTGATTATTTTTTCTCCACAGCATAGTTAGTAAGTTTATGCATTAGCTGTTATCTAAGTGCACATACTAAGATATGAGTTTGCATTCCAGGGAGTGCAAATAGCACTATAGCAGGTTGAAGCTTGTGAGATGTTATGTAGGCAAACTTTCAAATGGAGAAAAGGACTACAGTTAGAACAGGCATTTTTCTTTTTTTTTTCTTTTTATTTATTTTTTTTTATTATAATAACTTTTTATTGACAGAACCCATGCCAGGGTAATTTTTTTACAACATTATCCCTTGGACTCACTTCTGTTCCGATTTTTCCCTCCCACCCTTCACCTCCTCCCCAAGATGGCAAGCAGTCCTATATATGTTGAATATGTCATAGTATATCCTAGATACAATATATGTGTGCAGAACCAGTTTTCTTGTTGCACAGGGAGAATTGGATTCAGAAGGTAAAAATAACCCAGGAAGAAAAACAAAAATGCAAACAGTTTACATTCATTTCCCAGTGTTTTTTTTTCCTTTGGGTGTAGCCGTTTCTGTCTATCATTGATCAATTGAAACTAAATTAGGTCTCTTTGTCAAAGAAATCCACTTCCATCAGAGTACATCTTCATACAGTATCGTTGTTGACATATATAATGATCTCTTGGTTCTGCTCATTTCACTTAGCATCAGTTCATGTAAATCTCTCCAAGTCTCTCTGTATTCATCCTGCTGGTCATTTCTTACAGAACAATAATATTCCATAACATTCATATACCACAACTTACCCAACCATTCTCCAATTGATGGGCATCCATTCATTTTCCAGTTTCTAGCCACTACAAACAGGGCTGCCACAAACATTTTGGCACATACAGGTCATTTTCCCTTCTTTAGTATCTCCTTGGGGCATAAGCCCAGTAGTAGCACTGCTGGGTCAAAGGGTATGTACAGTTTGATAACTTTTGGGGCATAATTCCAGATTGCCCTCCAGGCATTTTTCATAAGTCTCTCATCAGTCTCCTGACGTGGCTCTTTGATGTGTTGGCCCATTTAATTACCCTGACTAAAAAAGTCTCATCAGGTCTCTTCTCCCTTTCCTTCCTCTTGGGTTACCGAAGAAACTCTGGGAGGATCCTACTCACAAACAGCTCCCAAGTGCTACTGCTTCTTTGTTTCTTGTGTTTCTTGTGCCCAATGTTTGGGTGCCATATATTATGATACAGGAGCCACCTGCCAGTGGCTGATGGAGGTCTAACTCAGACCTGTAGAATGGATCTTTTCATGTGAGAGAATGATGATGATACAATGAGGCTGAGAGGCAATTGCATAGTCTGACCTCTCTCCTCTTCCCTCTTGCCTCCAATTTATTTCATTCCTAATCCACAAGGAACATCAGCATTAAAGGCTGCTTTGCAACTCCTTCAAGTATTATGATTCACAGCTGTGGTGGCTCTCAGAGAATTGACCTGCCCCTTCACCTAGGCATGGTCTTCAGCACAGTGAAAATACAATGAATAAGTAAGGAATGCTAAAATGTTCACAGCTTGGTATTTCCAGGTTATCAAGTTATTTCAAATAGAATAAGAACAATGTCCACTGTGTTTAAAACAACACAAAGTCTCTGGGTATTTCTGTTAGTTCAAACTTCAAAAGAGAACCCATTGAGATGAGTATTCTCTTTATTAATATAAATGGCAGCTCAGCCATGCCTCCCCTGCCTCTGTGATTTTTGTCCATGGCCTCCCAATCTTGCTGATTATTTATTAAATACCTACTATGTGCCAGGTACTGTGATAAATTCCCAGATTGTAAGTACAGTGCAAAGAATGACATAATTCCTACTCAAAATAAGTTTATATTCTAATAAGAGAAATGAATGTGTGTATGTATGTGTGTATGTATATATGTATATTCAAAGATGCAAAAATATATAAAGTAATTAAGTGCAAGGTAGTTTGGGAAGGAGGACACTCAGAATGAAAATCATAGTGAAATCTTGTAGCCTATTAAACTTTACTCACTTGTGTAATAGTTAACATGCCAACTTGCAAAAGTTGCAATACTTCTGCAATCCTCTTATCACATATTGCATGGATGGGAAAGAAAACATATTAATCAATAGTCATTGATGTTATTTTACTCATCTTTTATTAGGAGACAAGGTACAAAATATTTTTTTCACACCTTCAGTATGTTTTTCTCTTAAAAGATACTATGAGAGTTCCTAAACATTTTGTATGTAGTTGGTCTAATACAGCTGCCTTCATCATATTTCTTTTCTCCAGCACCTATTTCCTATTTCCTTTTGAAGCACTCCACTCCCATTGTTAATGAAAACATTTTGTTATAAAAAATTTTTGGATTGTTTCTGTCTATTGTCTATTGTCCTTTTTCATCTTGGAACTTGAAATGATTTTGCTTATCCACATACTTTTTGAGTACATGTCCAAAAGGATCAGCTATTATGTCATCTCTGATAAGGGGCCATTCAGCTTTTGTATGAAGATCTTAAAGGAAAGTGGGATACAACACTTCCTGAATATGCCCATTGTATTTTGGAGTAGCTTTAATTATTGAAAAGTTGTTTTGTTTTGTTTTTTACACTAAATTTACATTTGTTTCTTTGCTTATTAATTGTCCTCTTGCCCCAAATAAAACAAGTCTAATCTTATATGATAACCCTTCAAATATTTGCTCATAGCATTAATATCCCTTTCCTTTAGTCTTCTTTTCCCCAAGCAAAACATCATCTCTTCCTGGAGCCAAATTTTAAACTGTGTCCCTTACTCCCTATTTCTACTAGATGTTTTATAGGCTTATATAGTATCTTGCTATCTTTCTCCATAGGATTTTACAAAAGAGTTTATATTGTAAACTGTCATTGTCCTGGCCTGTTACACTTCTCTTTATAGAAGGGAGATCAAGTATTGGTTAACTAAGATGGTTTTTAGTTTCTTTTGATCTCCATATCAAGGCAATTGATTTTTACTTGTTAATCTCATTGGTTAAACTTTTGTACAAAATTTTTACATTTAGTGTTCAATGTCCTCCTTCCCAATTCCTGCTTTATTAAATTAATAATTCACTTAAACATAATGTAATTTTAATTATACAATATTTTTCTCATTTTTAAATTTTTTGTAGTAATTTTAATCTTTGAGGCAACAAATTGGTCATACGTCTATACACAGTTAAGTGATCCAGGAATGAGTTTAGTGATGGGTCATTTAGTGTGGTGGTTCAATGGATAAAGTGCCAGGCCTGAAGTCAAGAAGGTTCATCTTTGTGTGTTCAAATCTGGCATTCACTACTTATCAGTTATGTGATCCTGGGCAAATCACTTAACCCTATTTGCCCCAGTTTTTTTTTTTTTTTTTTTTTTAACTGTGACATGAACTGGGGAAGGAAATGCAAACCATTCTAATATCCTTGCCAAGAAAACCCCAAATGGCTTCTTGAAAAACCAAACATACTGAATACAATTAAATAACAACAATAATAAGTCATTTCCTAGCTATTACAATAGCTTTAATTTCATTATTTTGTGATATTATTTTGTGTTCACTATATCAGGTACTTTTCAAATTTTTTCTCAAAAGATGTACTCATGATATTTCAGTGTGAGTCTTCTGTGTGATCAGATGATGTATGTAAAGTGCTTTACAAGCTTTAAAGTCAATCATTATCAGCAAGCTTCTAGGGATCATAGATCTGGAACTAGGTGGAATCTCAGGAATCATCTAAGTCTAACAGTTTCATTTTTACAAATGAGGAAACTGAGATTCAAAAAGATTAAAAGATTAGCCTAAGATGGCCTATGGTAAGAAAGAGATCAGATTTAAATCTTTTGAAGCAATATTCAAGCTTAGGGCTTTTGATTCCAGTTTACACTTATTAGTCTGTTTCACAATGAAGGGATATAGTTAGGCAAAATAATTTAATTCCTATGCCTCTGTCTAGTCTGTGTGTTTCATAACCCTTCAGCCAACTCTCCTTGAGTGCTATATTCTTTGAACTGTCAACAGCTAATTAATTTTCTTTTGGAAACTAAGCAGAATAATTTGTTCCCACATTATCTATCTATCTATCTATCTATATTATATATATGTGCCAGATATTATAGTAAAAAAAAAATTACTCATGTTGTTTGTCCTTTATTCTCAAAAAGGACCAATGACATCAGGAGCGTTATGTCTTGACTTGTAAGTGAATTGAATTTAAATGAGGCAAAGCCTTGAAAAGTCAGCACTCTTACTGTTCAGCAGTTTTAACTGAATACAGTGGCAAGACATAGTTTAGACATCTGAAGATGACCTCAAATGTAGGGGGAGACCTTCTTAAGCTAAGGTCTTTCCCATGTCTCAGTTTGTCTGAGGCAACACCCATTCAGTGATTTAAGGTTACATAAGAAATGAGGCAAAAGATGACCTAGTTTGTCTACTTAAAAAAATAAAATAAAGTAAATTGGAAGGGAAAGATCTTCTGGGTTTCTCTCCAGAATAGAAATAATTGTCATTTATACTTTCATGACCAAATAAGGCTTGCACTGGGACCTATTGTTATTCAGTCAGTGAAAGCCAGAGTAATTGGATTCAAGGCAAGATTACAAAATTCCATGTGAATCCCAACAGGCTTTATGAAAGCTTGGTTTTCTAGTGCTGTATTTTAGGAAATCATAAATAAAACTATATGGTTCAAAAGAGTTACTTGTATAAGTTTTTTTTTTTTAATAAAATAAATAAGTAGTAAGGAAGGAGGAAAATCGAGCCCACAAACCCCAAGATAACTTGTGAGGTCAGTGATCAAAATTTCTATTTCATTGGGCAGAGCACCCACACATTCATGTAGACAGAGGGAGAAGAGGGACAAAAGAGGGAGAAGAGGGAAGGAAGGAGGGAAGGAAGGAAGGAAGGAAGGAAGGAAGGAAGGAAGGAAGGAAGAAATGGAAATAAGAGAGGGAGGGAGGAAGAAAGGAAGGAAGGGAAGGGAAGGACTCTTAATAAATACTTTATGATCGTTACCCAGAATAAGAGATTTAATGAGAGCTGTTCTTTATTTATATGTTGTGTTTAGACATGTTTCCTGGAATTCCAATTTTAGAAGTGAAGTAAAATTTTCAATTTCAAAGAGAAAGTAATATGTTCTGTGTATATGTATCTTTTCTTTAATATAAAGTAGTATTGTATTTTTGTCAGTAGATATCTTGTTTAGTATAAAGAAATTTTATGTATTTTGCACATGTGGATTTTTTTAAAAATAAAGTTAATGTAACATTGTACTTGAAAGGACAATCTACATTTATAACTTATTTGCTTTAGAAATTTTCCTCTAAATGACTAGGTAGCACTAATATTATCAATTGTCTTTTACATTACCATGGTGAATTGAATGAATGTCTAATGAGAAGACAGCCAGAGGCAGTTGTCATGTGTGAGGTATGATTACCTGCACTCACATAAAAAATGAATGAGATGTAACAGTCATTCACATTCCCTTGCAGGAGTTACAGATACATTGTGCAGAGGGGCAGGCATTACTGAATGCAGTACTGCATACCAGAGAGGAAGTGATACCTTGGGGCATACCACAGGTTGAGGATCGTGTTTTAGAGTCCTCAAGACAGGACTGGCAGACATATCAACAAAAGTTGTCAGAGACTAGAACCCAAATCAACAGCATAGTGAACAAGCTGAGGCTGATGGAGCAAAAGTTTCAACAAGTTGATGACTGGCTGAAGACTTTGGAAGATAAAGTTAATGTTAGGACTGGACGCCAATCTAACCGAGCAGTAAAGGAGATGCAGCTGCATCAAATGAAGGTACTAAAAAGTTATTTAAGATTAATCCCAATAAATTGTGTATACCTGGAAAAATAATTCTGCTCTAGCTTTAATAAAATATTTAATAATCCTTTAAACCATCATATGTTTTGCAAAACCTCTTTCTTTATATATAAGAATTTTTTAATTATATTTATTGTTCAAGTAATAAGCATTTTTATTAATCTATATCTCCCACTACTCCACTGAAAATTTTTTTTTAAAAAGCAATGTAAAGATGCATTAATGATATTTGGGAATTAGTGTTATTGTGGTGCACATTATTACTACTTCTAATATAATTATATATGTTATATTATAATATATGTTATAAGTTATAATATATCATATAAATTATAAAAATATGTGTGGAGCACCTTGCCCTTCTCCCATTGTTTTGATAAAATTTTCTTCTGAGAATTTTAATTTATTTTCAGAATTATGTTTTAGAATGTTTCCTAAGTCACAACTAAAATTAACTTTTAGATGAACCTCTCTTACCTAACCTCTTTTAATTCTGGTGCCTTTTCCCTATTATTTTTTATTTATTTTCTATATGGTTTGCTTTGTTTGAATATCCTTTTTCTCATTTGACTATAAATTCCTTGAGGATGGGTCTTCTTTGGTACACAGCACCTAACATGTAGAAATATTGATTGAGTAAGTATACATTTGATATATTTCCTATTTAGAAGACATTCATTTCATTCTAGAGTTCTTGACATTACCCCATTTTTTCTCTCTCTGTTCAAACAAATTCAGAAATGGCATGAAGAGATCTCAACATACAAAGATGAAGTTGAGGAAGTTGGATCTCGAGCTCAGGAAATACTGGAAGAGACTCAAGTTAGCAGCAGAATGGGATATCAAGCAACAAAATTAACCTCTCGATATCAGGCTCTTCTTCTTCATGTGCTAGTGAGTAGTAGAACATCTTTATGATAGTTTTGTTTTTGTTTTTGTTTTTTGTTTGTTTGTTTGTTGGTAATCTGCCAGTGGTAAGCATTCATGTTCATTGAAGAGGGGATATATTTTTAGTTGTCATAAAATTGTAACTCAAGATATTGTTTTCAACAAATTTAATATTTCTTTTTTTTTTAAAAGGAGCAAATCAAGTTTCTAGAGGAAGAGATTCAGAGTTTAGATGAATCAGACTTATCTTTCAGTACTTACACTGATTGGCATGGGGCCATTCATAAGAACTTCAAGAATATAGCTACTGAAACCAATAAAGTGGATAAAATCACAATGCAGAAGAAAATGAAGACATTAGAGGTAAGCTAAAAATGCAACTACACAAGAAAATTTCCTTATTTGAGCTACCCCCATTTCTTGGTTTCTTTGAGTTTCTTCAATATTTCTGAATATTCCCTTCTCCTTTAGCACTTACTGTTCATATATCATTTCCTTTGTCTATCTTACCTTTCCTCTTATATTACAAGCTCATCAGAAATGGAAGGATCACATCTTTGTCTTCTTATAATTTCCCCAACATATCTACATTCTGTAGGTGTTCACTGTGTTTTATTTTCTCTTTTTGTCATTTGGAGCATTTCATCTATGTGCACATTTTGTAGCCTTTGAAGAAGAATTCCAGGATTTTTTCTGTTGTTTTCATCTTGTATCCTTATGGTTCATAATGGTAGTTGAATTTGAGAACACAATAAACCCAAACTTATGGAATAGTAGTAGGAAATTGGTCTGCCACTTTTCTAGAACTTGGAAGTGAACATCAAATCTGGAGCTGATTATACTACATTTATTTAATATTCTCATGTAAACATGAGATTCTTGAATAAGGGCTAGATAAACATTGGAAGTTTTAGTGATAAAATTTTTATACCTTGAATATATGGCATGGTGTCAGTCAAAAAACATTTATTAAGCACTTATGATGTACCAGATACTATACTAAACTCTGGGAGTACAAATACAAAGAAAAACAGTCTCTACCCTCAAGGAATTTACATTTTAATGAAGGAAGGCAACTTATAAAAGAAAGATGGGTAGAGCAAAGGTACAAGGGGGCACACATGGTGCAAGAAGTCCAGAATAGCAAGGAAGTTTTGGGGAAAGCCATAGAATCAGAGGGAGAGATTTCAAAAGTAGAGAATATTTCCATTGCAAGAATTCTAGGATGGATTGAGGCTTCCTGCCTTAAGGTCCTAGTGTGATGCTTTGGAGATTTTGTTAGAGGTAGGAGAAACCTTGATTTTCTGGTTAAATTTTTAGAAATTTTGGTCTGTTAATTATACTAAGCTTTTCTTGAAAAAACATAATGAAGTTACAACTCTTTGGGCTTCAGTTTCCTTATCCATAACATGATAAAGTTCGTCTACATGACCTCTAAAATTCCTCTACCTCTAAGTCTATGATTTCATGACTCTATACTCTTAAAGTACAGGAAAAAATACACTATTTGCTTTTAGGAATTATAAGTTAAATCTAGGTACAATAAACAAAAAGGGGATGTCTAGAATTGTTCAATTTGAAGCTTGAAAGACTTTGCTTTATACAGACTTTCACTGAAATAGTGTTTGTTCTTCTGAGACTCATTTTGTATTTTCAATTGCTATCTTTTTCAGTCTTTGCTGAATGATGTGGAGAAGGGTCACAGTTTGTTGAAAGCAGCTAGGGAGAAAGGTGAAAAAGCAATTCAGTACCTGGAGGGCTTTGAAGCTGAAATCCTACGGAAAGAGATCAATGATCACGTGGAACAATTGGAAGAGCTGGCCAGCAATGTCAGAAAGGAGCACAGGACACTAGAGAAATGTCTGCATTTGGCCAAAGAATTTACAGATAAATATAAAGTAAAGACTCAATGGATAGCAGAATACCAGGCAGTCCTTCACAGTCCTGAAGACCCCAAAATGGAATTGTATGAGAAAAAAGCCCAATTGTCTAAATTCAAGGTAAGGAATTCCATATTACTTTATTATCCCTAGTAAATACATTCCACTTGTATGCATTTAAGCTTCTTAATGCATGTATGTTTTGGGCAGTGGAGATAGAGAGGGAGGAAGAGCAACACAGTTAGAAATATGAGATAATTATGACAATAGTAGGTAATGATAAAGACTGGGGAGAGAATAACTAAATGGAGTGGTCAAGTGTGTGAAGAAGTATTGGAGAAAAGTGAAGCATAAATCCTTTAAAAAGTCTTGGTAGAGTGGAACGAGATTAGATAGTATAATCCAAAAAACACTGGATTTTTAAGAATAGCCTTTTATTTTTTCAAATACAAGCAAAGATAGTTTTTGACATCCTCCTTTGCAAAATCTTGTAAACAACATTGGATTGAAGTCAGAGAACTTGAGTTTGAATTCCAGTTCTGTTATTTATTGATGGCATAATCTGGGACAAGTCTTTTTACTCATCTGGGTCTCAATTTTCTCCTCTATAAAATGAAGTGGCTTTATTGGGTGATCTCTGAGATTCCTTTGGGGCAAGAGCTCATAACCTGGTGTCCATGAGCTATTTTTTTCTTTACAACTACATTTCAGCATAATTGACTATTTTTATTCTGTACATTTAAAAAACATTATTTTAGGAAAGGGTCAATAGACTTCCATAACCAGACTGCCAAAGAAGGTCACGACACAGAAATTATACACTCCTGCCTTGGAGGATAGTATCTTTTTTAAAAAATTTTTTGTTTATTTTTAATATACATTGTTTTATGAATTATTTTGAGAGAGAAAAGTCAGAGCAAAGAGGAAAAACCATGGGAGAGATTAAAAAAAACAGGAAAAAGAAGTGAACATAGTATTGATTTGTATTCAGTCTCCTTAGTTATTTTTCTAGATGCAGATGACATTTTCTGTCCAAAGTCTATTGGGATTCCTTTGGATCACTGAACTACTGAGAAGAATCAACTCTTTCATAGTTGATCACTGTACATTCTTGCTGGAATACAATGTATTCCTGGTTCTGTTTATTTCTCTCAGCATCAATTCATGTAAATCTTTCCAAGCCTTCGTATAATCAGCCTGTTCATCATTTTTTATAAAACAATAATATTCCATTACCTCCATGTACCATAACTTGTTCAGTGATTCCTGATGTGCATCCATTCCTTTTCCAATTCTTTAGTACTACAAAAAGAGCTGCTGCAAACATTTTTGCACATGTGGGTCCTTTTCTCTCCTTTATGATTTCCTTGGGATTCAGACTCAGTAATAGCACTGCTAGGTCACAGTTTTATAGTCCTTTGGGTATAATTCCAGATTGCTCTCCAGAATGATTGGATCATTTCACAACTCCACCAGTATGTTAGTGTCCCACTTTTCCCATATCCCCTCCAACATTTATCATTAGAGGATAGTCTCTTGCAGATGAATTCATTTCCCTAGTTAGGTTGCTTCAAAGTCAATAGACTTTGTCTTCAAAGTCAATAGCCTAGTCCAAAATTGAAACCTTTCCAGCATTGTGCCACCTGTCATATTTTCTACTGACATAGCCCTTAAAAGCCCATGCCCACTTCTGTGTTGTAAGACATTGGAGTAGGATTTTGTGGGTGGCTCTGCACATTGTAGGTGCTTCAGAATGTTATCTTGTGCATACATCAGCAGATGTCTAAGAGCTAGTGAAGAGAATGTTAATGGAAAGTCCTAGAGATGCAGGATTGTGTGGGACTAAGAACACAGATGGTAGGGTTAACCTCAGCCAACTATCTTTTTTTCTAAAAATAGAGGAAAGGATGAACTAATATAGTCAAGGTCTCAGGCATGGTGGGAAGAGATAAGACAACTCATACTGGAAAAATTCAATTCCATTGAAAGAGGAAATGATATTGTTGGCTATGAACAGAGAAGTTTAGGGGACCTCATAAAATTGAAGATAAAGAAGCAAGTGATGATATCATCTGATTTTTTGTTGTTGTTTGTTTTGTTTTGTTTTATTTTAATTAAAAATTATAAGTACCTGATTTCTGTTACTCTTACAGGCCCTAAAAGAAATAGAAAACTTTTTTTTTATAGTGCTCACAGTCTTGTATTATACAATCATTTTTCTTTCCTTATTGCATTAATAGTATTCATCAGTTTAAATCGATTAGGAGTTCAATATTTTGTGTCATCGATCTTTATGAGAATTCTAGTTAAACCTATTGTCCCTTTCTCTGAATAATGTTATAAAATGCATAAAATAAAATCTGTAGGATTACAAAGAAAACCAATTATATTGAAATACAGAAATGGATTGATAGATATAAAGTCCATAGGCCTCTAGAAGATAATCTTTAAGCAGAATGAAACTTCTTCAGAATTATTTCAGTATCATTTATGCCATATGTAAACATGCATTTGTGTGTGTATACATACATATTCACTATCTTCTTTGTTCTTTTTGCACATTCAGTCAATCCAACAGATGGTGCTATCCCATGAACCATCAGTAAAATCTATAAATGAAAAAGGAGAAGCCCTTTTGGAACTGGTACCAGATGTTACTATAAAAGATAAAATCCAGAAACTTCAAACTGATTACCAGGACCTTTGCAATGCAGGAAAGGTAAGAGAGAATGGGAAAACTATCAGATTTAATCTTGTTATTTACCATGAAAATAAACTCCCATTTTTTTTCTTCTTTTCTTGGTAAAGATAAGGGAGGGGTTTGCTATTTCCTTCCTCAGCAGCACCTAACTGCCTATTTTATGTCATTTATATATATGTGCATAATATTCAATTCAAGAAGTAGGGCTCATTTACAAACTTAATATAATTTTGAATACTTCTCTCTTCCCACTGATCTGTAATGTTTTGATATTTGGAATCATCAGGAGCATGTGATGAGCCTGGAGATAAAAGTGAAAGAACATGAAGAATATAATAATGAGCTTCAGGAAGTAGAAAAGTGGCTGTTACAGATGTCTGGCAGACTGGTCACACCAGACCTCATGGAAATGAGCAGCTTAGAAACAATCACCCAGCAGCTGGCCAGTCACAAGGTATGCCTGGCATGTGGACAGTTGTGATGAGAATTCCTTCAATGATCACAGATAGACATATCTATTGGCATCTTTAAAAAATTAAACAAACACAGGTTTGTGGGTTAAGATCACATTAGAGAGCAGATGGTCTAATTTGCTTGTTTTACAAATTTGAAAATTGAGTTCATTTAAATTTTGTTTTTATTTTCCTTCTTTTTTCCTTCATTTTTCTTTCTTTTTTCTTCCTTCCTTCCTTCCTTTACTTTTTTCTCTTTCTTTCTTTTTTGTCTTACTGTTTAATTTAACATGGCTAAAAAGTGGTATAGCTGGATTTTGAATCAAAGCCAAGTTTCTGATTTCTAAGTCTTATACCCATCATACTTTTACATTGCTGTAAGCTCCAGAGAGATTCACTTATGTCAAAATACATAATTTGTCAAACATTATTCTTCTGAAATTTCAGATACAGAAAAATATAGAAAAAATATGATTTTCCATGATGCATTTGAATACTTCATAATGGATTTCTTTATTTCTAAAGTATTGTTCCCTAATTTATCTGACATCATGAACAGATTTTCAATTATGTAGGATCACATCTTTAACTCTTCCCTCTCCCTTTCTCCTTCATCTGTTAGTTTTACCTGCATTATCTGAGTTTATTTCCTTTATTTTGCTATTTCCTTCCTCAATGGCACAAAGCTGCCAATTTTATAACATTTTATATACGTATATACATATCACTGAATCCAAGAGGTAGGACTCATTTACAAGTTTAATATAAAATCAAATACTTTTCTCTTCATATTCATTTCTAGTGTTTTGACATTTGGAATGACAATCCCATAAGAACCTCATTATTTCATCTCCCTTTATCTTTGTTTATTTATCTATTTATTCATTTATTTGTTTATCTATCTATTTATTTAGTTATTTGGTTATTGCTGAGGCAATTGGAATTAAGTGATTTGCCCAGAGTCACACAAACAGGAAATGTTAAGTGTTTGAGATCACATTTGAACTCAAGTCCTCCTGACTTCAGGGCTGGTGCTCTACCATTGAGCCACCTAGCTGCCCCTCCCTTTACTTCTTAACTAAATTATTTTATTAAAATCTTCACTGGTTTCCCTCTCTCCTGTATTTTTTCTTCTCCAATCCTTATTTCAAATGGCAATCTTAATAAAAATCTTAAGGTACACATGTGATTATGATAATCCTGTGTTCAAAGATCTCTACCACAGAGGATAAAATACACTTACATTAAACCTGGCATTTGAAAATCTCCAAAATCTGATTCCAACCCAGCTTATTTTCCAACATCATTATATTGAAATTCACTTCATGAACTCTCTATTTTTAATAAACTGAACTGTTAATTTTTTTCTTTAGGCCACCATGCACTCTCTCTTCTTGGGCTTTTACATAAATTCTCACTTCTGTTTGGAATTCACTTCTGTTTTGACCTATAGACATTTTTTTTCTTAATTTCATTCCTCACTTAGATATCATTTCTTGTAGTTTGTTTTTTAATTGTTCTGACTGAATTTTCTTTTACCACTTGTTTTTTTATCTAATTCTACTTCCTTTCATTTTTATCCATATATTTGGCATGTTCCCTCTACTAAGCTATAAGCTTCTTGAAGAGTAAGATATGGATTTTGCATCACCTTTGTAATCCTGATTGACTCTATATATTAAGTCCTTAAATGTTTGCTAAATTTCAGACTGACAAAATAGTCAATATTACATTGAATATGAGATATAAAGCTTTTCAGCAGAGTAAAATTAACTTATAAATGAATTAATGCTTTAAATGACAGTGATAAAGGAATAACATTTTTTTTTTATTATTAGGAACCAATAATTTAATATATTGGCCATTTTTCTCTTAAGATTTTTGACTCACTAAAGTCTAAGGCCTAAGGAAGGCTCATTATTTCCTTTAGTGAACTATTATCTCTGAAAAGGAGAATTTGCTAGTTAAACATCTACTTTACATTCAAAAATAATAATCTAGATTGTTGGATGGTGGGTAGGGGCATAATGTGATGCCATTTATCAATGAGAAGAAAAGCATTTACAGATTGTCATAGGACCATTTATTTTATTTTATTCCTAGGCTATGATGGAAGAGATTGCAGGATTTGAAGACCGTTTGAATGATCTGAAAACTAAAGGAGATCATCTGATCAGTCATTGTGCAGACCAGCTTCAAGCCAAGCTTAAACAAAATGTACAAGCCCATTTACAGGGTACAAAGGATAGTTACTCTGCTATTTGCAGTACTGCACAAAGAGTAAGTTTACCAGAGTAACTTTAAATAAATATTATGAATAATTGAGAGAGGATTGTAATCTAGTGATTTTAAAATAGGATAGATTTTATGTCTTTGGGAAACTTTTGGTAAGAATCCAGTCTAAAGGCAAGAAAACAGATTATACAGGGATGGTGTTCACAGAGCTAATGAGCTACCTTTTTAACTGAATTGCCTAAACAATAAAATTCTAACTTCTAACTTAATTGCTGTGACTTTCCCTTACTGAGTTTACTGATTGGTTTGGCAGCACCAAACCAGCCAGTGGTGTGTGTGTGTGTGTGTGTGTGTGTGTGTGTGTATTATATATATATACATATATATTCTTATACATACATACATACCTTGTGCCTCCCAGTTTTTCCATTTCCTTATAGTATTGAAATAGTAGCTCATCCCCTCATTTAAAAGTAATCATTAAATTTTGAAATTTAATATATAGCTGACATTTTACTACATACTAACAGCATGTTAACAGCGACATCAAGTATAATTTTGTACATGACATTGCTGAGTATTTCTTTAAAAACTGACTTCAGAAATGCTTTGAAAATAAATAACCAAACAGAAAATAAATGTTAGATAGATTAGATTTAGAAAAATTTAGGAAAAAATTTAGAAAAATAAGTATATTAATTTTACTTACACAAAAATGAAATTAAGTGTATATTAAGTCTGTCCTACCAAAGATCGAAGATTTAATTCACCTAAATCCATCTAAAACATTAATAACAATATGTTGTAAAGATGGGAAATAATCTTTATAGCTACAAGAAATTCATGACTGTAAGCTCTTTAAGCCGATCAAATCATAAAATCTTAAAAAGAAAAAAAACAAAAAACAAAATTTCACAAAGAGGCCCCTTAGTTAAATTTAGGTAAAAGGAAGATGGTTGTTTTTGCAAAAATGACAAGCTTGGAAGGAAATAGAAGTTGGAAAGCAGAAGAAGAATGATACTTTTGTGAAACACTCTAATATGTAATACAATTAAAGAAGACAGAGAGACAGAGACAGAGGCAAAGACAAAGAGGGAGAGAGACAAGCAAATAGGGAAATAGACACAGAGAGAGCCTGGGACTATATTATGATTCTTTGAGTATAATCTAAGACTGTTATATTTTTATAGTCAATGATAAAAGTAATGAAATCCTCATATGTCTGAAAAATTACAGTGAAAAAGAAATAAAAAGAACTTATGAAGACAAGAACATAGGTACTTTTCTTGAAAGAATGGCATAAATTGCTGAGAATTTGAAGAGGGTCTATTGTGAAAGACCACCAAACAGATTTTAGTTATTCTGAATAAAAGAGTAAGGAAAGGATTGGTCTGGTGTTTATGGAAATTAACAGATTAATAGAAAGAAAGATATAATTATTCTCTAATTTATTGGTATGTCTGTCTTCTACAATACAGAAGATATTTGTCAAACCAGAAATAACAGAAATAACCAGAAAAACAGAAATAAAAAGAGAATTCAAACTTTAAATATGTGAGAAGACAGTTAATGGATGCAGTCATTTTAAATGAATTCAAATCATTGGTCCCAAATTGTTCTTAAAAGAGTTTGTAGAAGTGATCTCATCCCTAAGAGATGAAGTAGAAAAAGACTTGAATTGTATAAGGACTGCTCTGATCGTCATATAGGACAAAAATAAAATTTCTTTAAACTAATATTCTTAAATAATGTTGTTGTTGTTTGTTGCTTAATCATTTCAGTCATGTTTGACTTTTCATGACCCCATTGGGGGCTTTCTTGACAAAGATACTAAAGCTGTTGCCATTTCCTTCTCCAGCTCATTTTACAGAAGAACTGAAGCAAACAGGGTTAAGTGACTTGCCCAAAGTTATACAGGTAGTAAGGGTCTAAGGCCAGATTTATACTTAGAAAAAGGAGTCTTCTTTACTCTAGGCTTAGCATTCTATCTATTGTACCAAGTCAACAATCAGGAAAATTCTAAAATAGATAATTAAATATATGGTTTCTGAGAATATAGGAAATAATGTGATGCTCGCTATGTCCAGGAAGGGTCCACTAAAAACTACTTGCCATAATTTCTTTTCAAAATAAGTCACCAGGTTAGTAAGACTACCATAAATTTAGTCTATCTTGATTTCAGAAAGTGTTAGTTCAATAAAAAGAGCAAGAGAATGGAATTTCAAGATGGAAGTAATTAACATAGAATTATACAGATTATATATTAAATTCAAGGGAGGCATTAATATTATTGGTATTTATTTTGGAATTTTTCTGCTATTGTCTTTAGAATCACAGATAATAGGGCTGGAATACACCTTAGAGGTCAGCTAGTCCAACTCCTTCATTTTACAAATAAGGAAATTGAGGCCAGGAAAGGTTAAGTGACCAGTCCAAGGCAGTAATTGGCAATCCAGGTTTTGTCTTTCAGTCTTTCACCTCTGAATTTATGTCATTATCACATGATACAGCTTCTTCCTTGTAGCAGAATGAGCCAGGTTTTTGGTCGTTTGTTTTTTGAGAGGGAGATAAGGGTGTAGGGGAATGACTTCAAAGCATAGAGGCAATTAGGGGGCACTAGAGGGATTCTCCAGTTATTGCCCCTTTTTGTCCCTACTATATTCTTTCAGGACACATTGCCTTCTTCTGGATAATATGTTTGTCAGTTGTTGAAGGATCTTTGAAAAAGAATTTGAACAAATCTCTCAGGTAGAATGAATGATAGAATAATTAAATAAATCCCTATATAACTGGCTGAGAAATTTTCTTCTTAGAGTTTTAATGCATTGATGTTGGCTATAAAGAAGACTTCACTGATACATATGAAGATTCTGTCTTTGGCTTTATTCTGTTTATCAGCAATTTAAACGAAATTGCAAAATGCACTTATATCCAATTCATGCATTTTATAAAACTAACAGATAAAGCTAATAAATTTGATGACAGGATCAAAATTTTAAAATATCTTTGATGAGTTGATCAACAATGACAGGTTGAAACTAGTGAGATTAAATTTAATGATGATAACTAAAATACTTTGTTCAGGCTAAGAAAAATTATGTAAGCAAAGGACTTAGGGAGACCTCATTTGACCACATTTTATGTGAAAAATTCCTGAGACTTTTAGTTATGTACCAGTTCCAACTAGAGCCAGTAGTTTGACATAGTTGCTAACAGACTGGCATGGTCGTAGACTACTTTAATGGAAATGTAGTATCCAGAACAAATCATTCCACCATGTACTTACTGGTCATGTCATATCTATAGTGCTCTGTTAATTTAAGAACATTAATATCATATTTTGGGAAGAACATTAACATAGAAGTCTGTATCCTAATGGTATAACCATAATGGTGAGAGATCTGGAAATTGTGTCATATATGGATCAGGTAGAGATATTAAGAGTACTTCTTATGTAGAAGAAAAAAGGCAGGAGTCATGCTTACTGCCCTGAAATAATTAAAGAATTTAAGAAAGAGGAAGGCATAGTTCTATGAAGTATTTTGGAATATAGAATGGATATCATTTAGTGGAAGTCATAGGGAGACTAATTTCAGGTTAGTCTAAGAGCTTCTTAACTATTAGCTATAGAAAAATGGAATGGACTATTCTGTGAAGAAAGCACTAAGAAAGCAGAACACTTTTCACTATCTATCAAGAATTTTGAGGAAGAATGAGTATATGAATGAATGTACTGAATAGCTTCTCAGTCCCTCCCAATTCTGAAATTTCGTATTTCTAATTCTGCTTTGTTGTGTTTCAAGTAGGGATAGAAAGGGAGAAAGAATTGAGTGCAATGTGGTATTTTGTTTTGTAAATTGTTGCCATAGCATAAAGTGCTTCAAAGTTGCTGAATATACTCTCTTCTCTTTGACTCTACAGCAAACAGTTTTGCACTAAGAAAGGCAGTATCTGGTCTGAAAAACAAAAGACGTATTTATAAATTTTTGTGATTTAAAGATATTCTAGCAAGGTTAGAAATGAAGACAGTTCATAGTTAATTATCCTGCTTAATTCCATGAGACTTTGTGATTATTTTAACTCTTAAAATCTCAGTAAATCAGTTGATTAATCAACAAACTATCTATTAGCACCTGCTAAAATGCCTGTCATGGAGAATTTGCGTATCCTTAAGTTGCTGATATTCTATTTTTTTCCTCTTATTTTGACTTAGGTTTACCAGAGCTTGGAACATGAGCTTCAGAAATATGTCAGCCGGCAGGACACCTTGCAACAATGCCAGGCATGGCTTGCTACAGTTCAACCAGATTTAAAGCCAAGTCCCCATCCACCTTTGAGTAGAGCAGAGGCAGTTAAGCAGGTAATATATATTTATTTAAGTAATCTGGGAAAACAAAAGCACCCCACTCATGTAATGACTTCTTTATCCTTTGCTGAATCTTCATCAAGGTCATGAGCATCAATTGTGGATGTCTACAGGACTCTATCCTGAACCCTTTTCTTTTATCTCCCTATATTATTTAACTTGGGAATCTCAGCAGCTCCCATTGGTTCAATTATTCTGTCTCTGCAGATGATTCTCATATTTTTTTATCTAGGTCTAACCTCTCTCCTGACCCAGTTTTGCCTTTCCAACTGCCTATATGATAATAAACCTGAAGTCCTTTAGCAATCTTAAACTTTTCATATCTGAAACTGAAATTATTATCTCCCCTCAGCTGACCCCTAACTTACCTAGTACTGGTGAAGGTGTCATCATTCCCTCAGCCACCATATGGGTTTTCAACCCATATGTCATCTTCTACTCCTCACCCTCTTTTTCATTGTTCATATCCAATTACATTTCAAGTTCTCTTGATTTTACTTTGACAACATTTTTCATTTAAGTCTCACTTCTTTCCTCTTATACCACAGCCAGATGCAGGATCTCATCACCTCCTGCATGAATTATTGTAATAATTTCTTAGTCTCATTGCCTTAAGTCTCTCCTTGCTACAATCCATCCTACAATTAGATGTCAACTTAATTCTCCTAATGCATGGGTCTTCTCATATTATCTTCATCTTTAATAAATTCCAGAGGTTCCCTATTATCTCCCAAATCAAATATAAAAATCTTCTGGTTGGATTTTTAAATCCTCTATTATCTGTCCCCTTCACCATCATTACCATCCAACATATTCTGATATTCAGTGACATTGGCTTCCTTACTTTTACTTGCATAACACTCTATGTTCCAATTCCTAACTTTTTAAATTATGTGCTTTCCACTTCTGCAAATGACCTTTCTTCTCCTAATAATACTAGCACCTTCTTTCTGTTGATATTTCCGATTTTAACTTGTCTACATCTTGTTTATAGTTTTTTTTTAAATGTTGTCTCCCTTATTAGACTGTAATTTCCTTGAGAGCAGGGACTCTCTTTTGCCTTTCCTTGCCTCCTCAGTGCAGTGCCTAGCAAATACTAGTTGACTGATTGACTTTTAATTACATTCATTCTTGCTGGTGTCCAGCCACAGTTTTTTCCTTGTAAAATAATGTTAACAGATTCTATCCTCCCCCAGGATTTTAAAAATATCTTTAAAATAATAACAACAAAAATTGAAGCAGATAACTTGTGCCTGTGCAGTTAATTTGGTGAAAAATTATTTGGGAAGAATTCCTTGGCTTGCCACCAGACTCAAACAGTTGTTACTGCATGACTTAGTCAGGTTTTGTTGCATTTTTTTTTTTAATTTGTTTTGTATTGTGCATGTGAGCAGATTTTTTTTAATTGTCTTTCCTTGTAATTCATCCAGTCAGAACTTTACATTTAGAAGAATTTGATTGTATAAATAATACTGTTCCAGATATGGATGAACATTGTTGCCTATCATAAATTCATGAAATTAATATGCTAAATGATAGTGATTCATACTAGATAATAATGAAAGGAAGTGACTCTTTATTACCTTTCTCTCCTTGTTGTCTTATATTTCCATGGCTGGATCCTCATCTGTTTCATACTCACTGACTACAGGTAAGCCACAATACTGTACCCTGTACTGTCTTCTCATTTTCTATTTATACTCCAAAGAAGTGATCATGTTATCTTCCATGGATTCAATTATCATCTCTATGCAGATGAATCCTAAATCAAAAACATGCTTCCTACACAAGGAATTCACCTTCTAAAGGAAAAGAAAATATACATATAACTACATGCAAGAATATACATTGTAAATGGGAGAGACTTTTAGAGAAAAGATACTTGCATTGTTGCAGAGGAATGGACTGGAATAAGAAAGAGCTGAATCTTGAAAGAAGTCAGAAAGGCAAGGAAAGGGAAGAACATTCTAGGTATGGGGACAGCCAATGAAAAGAAGAGAAGAAAAAGAGGTACCAACTGTAGTAGGCTTTAAAGAAATTTTACCTTATAAGGGAAGAAATAAATAGGACAACAGCTTAAGGAGATTAGATTCCAGGGAAAAAAGGTAAAAAATCCACATGTAATTTTCCAAAGGGTACATTTGAGCATGTCACATCACTGCTTAGTAAAATGTAGAGGCTCACTGTTAACCTGCAAAATCAAATATAAAAAACTCTCTTTGGCATTTAAAGCTTATTCAAAAGGGACATAAGGTACATTTGGAACAGAGACTATGGAAGAGAGAGAGTGAAGGTGAATGCAACAGAATGCAGCATAGAGAAGGACCTGGATGGTCAGGGACAAAAAAAATATACTTCTTTTACTCTGGCCCTTGTTTTTTTCAGGTGAAACATTTCAGAGCTCTGCAAGAACAAGCCAGAACTTACTTAGATCTTCTGTGTTCCATGTGTGATTTGTCTAACTCTTCAGTGAAAACAACAGCAAAGGACATCCAACAGACAAAGCAAATGGTACAAAATGATTACAGGGCTTACAATAGTTTTAAAATGCATTTACAAAATTATGGGTTTTAACGAAATTACCTTTCTAGATGTGTCTTATTTTTGACTTGTAGTTATCCTAATGATGAAGGTGTATTTCATTTTAAGTTAAGAGATCATAACATTACTATTAATGAGAGATACCTGAAAAGTGGTAGCAATCTGCCCCCTAGCAGAATTTATAGAATCCTTAGTTCTTTTTTTAAAAAGTTGGTCATCTTTCATTATTTCTATTTTTTTCTCCATTTCTGTCTTTCCTAATTGGTTCTGTCAGTATTCAGGGATAAAATACTTACTAATTCTTGATTTATGTTGCATATATTTACATACACTTTATATTATTTATTTGTATATATATTTGTTAATGTTTAAAGCTTTTTATTTTCATGCATGGATAATTTGACAATATTGACCCTTGCATAGCCTTGGATTTCAGATTTTCTTTCCCACATTCTTTCCCACAGTCCCCTCTCTGGGTGTAGATGGCTCTCTTCATCACAAGATCATACAATCACTTTCAAGAAAAACTTTGTTAAACTGAATCACTGGTGATTAGTCGACTAGCTCTGTTGCGTTAGGTTGTTTTCAAGTGTCATATAGAATCAAAAACAACTTTTATAAAAATCTAGTTTCTAGTGTATCTTTATCATCAGGAGAAATAGTTCTGTAATGCTTGTTTTGAAAATCTTTTAAAAGATTTTATACCAGATCCATATTGGCAGAAGAAATGTTTTAAATGAAATTTTTCAGCTGAAAAAAACAGTTAAATTTCTACCAAATATATAAAGATAAAGTTTCACCACATAAATTTCACTATTAACTTTCTTTTAATATTTTTTTGTGAATAGATCATTAAAACTAAAACAAACAAACAAACAAACAAAAAACACGAGTATTTTGAAGACTTCTCTAATTCATTCTAGAGTCATACAAATTCAATGAAACAGTAGGCATGCAGAATTAGGAAATATGCAAATTCATATAATTTAAAAAATGTGTTCTGATCCAAGCCACAATGATGAAAGCTCATCAGAACCTTAGGAGAATATATATATATATATATATATATATATATATATATATATATATATACATAGAAATATAAATAAAAAAATAAAATGGACCTGCCAAATATATAGAGCCACTTAAGTAAAACCTTCTGGAGACCCAAAATTTAATGTTATCCAGTTGCTTTACTTGAAAAACAGGTGAAATCTCTTTTCAATCAGTTCAGAAATGATGATCTGGAAAGCATTACTACTCCCCTTGTTTTGTCCCCTGTATTAATTATGTATAACAAAGGATGATAGAAGACATGATAAGGGATTGTAGCAAGATGAAAAAGACTTCTTCCAAATCTCCAAAACTTTTTATCAGTAGGTTATGTAGATTAAGATATGAAAAGATTCCAATAGCCACTTTACCAAGTTTAAGGTAATTGTCTATATCTTCACCATATGTTTTCACTTTTTTATTGAACATTTCCAAAAGGGTAATTTTAATGAAGTTCTTTATGTAGCTTTATATCTACACATTTTATTATGTGGGTGGGCTGATAGTGTATTTTACAACATATGAAGATCTTTATATAATTGTTTTATTTTTAATTGCCTGCCTGTGCTGCTTTTTTTTTTTTTTTTTTTTTTTTTTTTTTTTTTTTAGTTTGAACAGAAGATAACAAACTCACAGAGTTTAACTCAGGGCTGGGAAGAGATTAAACAAATGAAGGCAGAGCTTTGGATTTATTTCCAGGATGCAGATCAACAGCTGCAGAATATGAAGAGGAGGCAGGCTGAATTGGAGTTAAATATTGCACAAAATATGGTTTCCCAAGTAAAGGTAAACAGTTATTTTTTTTTTTTCTGTAAGGCATTATACAGGTTATTGACATGTTTTGAAAGGAGAATATCATTTTAACATGGTAATACATTCAGTGTTTATAATAGGATTTAGAGCTTGAAAAGTATATAGATTTCATTTAGTGCAAACCCTTCATTTTACACATGATTTGCAGAGATTTAGTGACTAATAGAGCCATTATGCAAACCAAATCTTCTAACTTCAAATCTAAATCCCATTCTCTTATATCACAGATCCTCTCTAAAAATATTGGTAATTAATCCTTAGATAAATTATGAAAGTATAATGGAATGAGTTCATATTTTATTTGACCTTTAAGTTCAACAAAAGAGAAACTGAGGTGTAATCCTTGACCTGTAATGAGGAGCCACAGAACTACTTATCTATCACATTTAATGTATTTCTTTACTTAAGCCTTTCAAATGTGAGTTGAAATAGTCATATTTTAATTTTAACCTGCATTATGATTAAAATGGAAAATAAAATTATTCTAAGAAATTTATATGAATTAGAAAATGATTGTATAGCCTCAAATGTCCTTCCCAAACTGTCATTTTCCTGAAAATTCTATATCTAATGAATGTCTTTACTTTAACCTTGAACAATGCTTTGAAATGACAAACTATAAAGAAAAATGAAAAAAAAATTCTCAAAAGCATAAACTAACATTTCTACAAAACAACAAAACATACTTTTTATTATTGTTACTAATAAATAATCTGTGTTGTTTTCTTCGACTAATGCTTCATAGGGAAAAAATTCATAGTAATTTGTGGGCTAATGTAGTAAAGTGTCTAGTCCTAGCAACAGTATGTCAAATGGGACTTTGTACAAACAAGTCTGCCTTGGAGATCTTGGAGGATGGGGGAAGAAAGGGCAAACTCTGTAGCTTGCAGGGCCAAATAGTTTTGCTTTTCACATATACTGTCCTTCCTCTGCCATGTCGGACTTCACTGTTTTCTTTGTTTGCCACTTATTACCACTTAAATTCATGCATTTAAAAAAGATGACTATTTACTTTAGAATTCAGAGGAATTGGTGGCATGAGAGATCAGTTCATAAACAAATGTGATATTTTTGAGTGTATTGTTCATGTTCTAAAATTTCTGCAGCATTTAGCCCTACTATACATCTACCATAATTATTGAATATAATGTTTTTATGGAAAAAGCAGTGCAACATAAGGGATAGAGAGTCAGCTTTGGATCCAGAAAGACAGGTTCCATCCTTATTCCTAGATATATAGGATCTTGTAATAGTCTGAGATGATCTCATCTCTCTTGACTCCAATCCATCTTCCACTTATCAAACAAAGTGATTTTCCTAAAGTTCAAGGCAGACCACATCAGTCCGCTATTCAAAAAACTTTAGCTTTGTTACCCTAATCAAATCACTTAACATTATCAGGGCTTTAGAGAATTTTATAAATCCAGAGAATTGCAGAAAAGATCTGTGCTTCTGGAAGGAGATTTTTATTTGTTTGTTTTGTTGTTTTATTATTTATTTATTTGTGTGGTTTTTTTGGTGAGTTTTGGATAGCAATTAAATAAAGGGTCCCTATCTTTTCTCCTGAATCCAGTATCTTTGCCAAGAAAAGCCGAAATGGGTTCATGAAGAGTTGGGCATGATTGAAAAATGACTAAATAACAATAACATTCTTATTTCTATTTACAACTAACCATTGATTTCAGTTTCATTATATAGTGGAAAAGACTAGAATCTAATGGGGATTCTATTAGAATACCATGAAAACATACCATGAAAAGAAACAACATTTTTTTTATATTCTTTGCATTAATCAACACCATTTTTATTCATCTCACAAAGCACATTTCCTGAAACAAATGGGAATTTTGTGTCGTTTGATAGGGTATCTCATGTCCTTTGATTTTTATCAACCAATGATACTATTGTTTTAGTTTTCATTGGGTTTAATCAGAGTTATCTATTTTCTAAAGATATTAGATATGATGTATAAAATGGCACTTAATACAAAAAACAAAAATCTGAGTTGGAATTCTTGAATGGGTAAGATTCTATAGTTTGCAAATAGTCCTGCTTTTCATACTTGTTTTCCTTACATTACAAATTCTAATGGTAATCTTTGATGCCACAGAGGACTCTGTTGACTTCCTTGACACTTTTCTTTGTCTAAATTCTGCTACCTTTTTCCTCAACTTTATCCCCACCTCACTGTGTTCTTTGTTTCATCATCATCTAGTAAGGTGTCTGAAAAATGGTAGGAGTTCAATAAATGCTTGTTGAAATTGATGTGGTATGGGAAGGGGGAGAGATCCTCTCTTCTCAGAGATGCAGGTCCAAATGTGAAAGAATTCACGAATCCCAAAATCAGCGGCAAAAAGGAAGGTTTATTTTTCACTAAGAAGCTCTCTCTGAGTAGACAAATCTCTTAATGAGGAGATTTGCAAAGAATGTGTTAATAGAAACTTATTTTATGAGCAGATCTTGGGGACTGGGGACAGTTTGAGCTGATTATCAGAACATTTGAATGAAATGACTTTGAAGGATTTTTCCAGAATTTGGAATTTCCTGAATGGGGATCCAGCTACCTCAAAATATCAATGAGGGGTGATTTGCCTTAGAAATGGCCCATCTGTAAAGTATGCCACCTCACAGACTCTCTGGAGTTTGAGACCTCGAATCTCCCTTCTTTTATAGCTCAATGGGGACACAGTTTCAGAGTGATTATTTTACAGATTAAAGGGAACACAGTTTCAGAGTTCAACTCCCCCATCCCAGTCAAAATGAATTGGATTTGACCAAATTTTCCTTCACTTCTCTTGGTCTCTTATTTCTCATGTTACATCTTTTGCTTGTTAAGTTCACCTTCACTGTGTCTTGCGCATGGTGCTTTTCTTTCCTCCAACACTGCCTCTACTTTGGTTTGGGTCCTTGTTTCCTCATAGTTAAATACATAGGATCTTGTAATAGTCTGAGATGATCTCACCTCTCCTGACTCCAATCCATCTTCCACTTAGCAAACAAAGTGATTTTCCTAAAGTTCAAGGCAGACCACATCACTCCGCTATTCAAAAAACTTTAGTTCCTCTGTCAATTCCAGGGTCACATAAGAAAAGCTTCATTTTGAAGTTCAAAGCCCTTCATAAGCTAACCTCCTCCACTTTTCCAGTCTTATTACACCTTAGAGTCCCTCCTTATTCCCGACATTCATACAATATGCACGCCAATGATAGTTGTTCTTTAAACCAAATACTCCATCTTCCTAATCAGGGCATTTTTGCTAGCTGTTCACCATACCTGGAATGATCTCCTCTTTATCTCTATTTACTGGCTTCCTAACCTTCCTTTAAGTAATAGCTAAATTTCTACCTTCTATATGGAGTCTTTACTGATCCCTCTTAATTCCCTCTGTAGATTATTTTCGGTTTATCCTGTATATATAGCTTGCCATCTCTCCTATTGAGATCATATTATTATATATTATTACTATTTCATAAAAGTTTTTAAAGTGAATTTTCAAAAAAGTTACATCAAAGCTTAAAAGAAAATATGCTTTGCCATCTGACTCTAGCCTACCTTGTGGATTTATTTACACTTTCCCCATCCTTTACATACTCAGTGATCCAGTCAAACTTTCTTATCTAATGTCCCTCAACAGCAGATATATTGAACAGAATTCCATCTGCCAAGCCTATGCTTTTGTATAGGATGCTCCCTAGACTTATAATGTATTCCTCTCATTTTTTTCTTCTATGAACTCCTATTTCAATCCTCCTTCCTAGAACTTATGCTCTCTTTTACACCTTAGCTAAGGGGCCAATACTTAACCTGTGACTTTTCCTGCACTTCCTCCTAATGCTTCTTGCTCTGAAATTCACTAATACTTATATTGAATATATCAAATTACAGCAAATATTTTTCTCCATAGACTGTAATTTCTTGAGAGGAACAACAATTTCATTTTTTGTCTTTCTGTCCCCAATTCTGAGTGTCTAAAACATTGTAGACATTTAAGAAATGCTTGTTAAATGATTGATTGAATATGTGTGGGTATACTATATCTTCTGTAGATCCTGAGATAGTAGCCTGCTTTTTTGTGTCTTAAATGTTGAAGCTGAATTTTTTTGCTGAATATAAAATTTCCTCAAATTTCCCCTTTGAAATATATGATTGTTTGTCCTAAAATCAAAATGATGAGGTTTTATCCCCTCGATTCCCAGTGGTGATGAGGTTAATAGCAATAAGAGAGTTGTTTAAGTCCCCTTTTGGTTGGCCGCAAGTTCAAAGTGAAAGAATTCACTTATCCTGAAATATTATTTGCAAAAATGAAAGTTTATTGTTAGATAGGAACTAATTTGCTAAGAGATTGACTTCTATTGTGGCAAAGTCCTATTAGGGAAATGGAGTCTGGCATTGAGAAAAGAATGCTTTCTCAATGGGCAATGTAATAGCAAATTGCTTGGGCCTCTGCAAGGAGTGAGTTTAAGGAAATCTGTTATATTCCTACCCCCTCCTCCCGCTGGACAGCCTGAGCTGATCAGACCAGGATTTCTCAATTGAATGAGAATTTAGAATTTCAAAAAGATCAATGGGAGATGATTTGCCCTTGAATAGTGTTACTTCTCTCATCTTGGGAAGATGGGCCCTCTCTCTAGACTCCTTGGAACCTGGAAGATCCTGATCTCTCAGATCAAAAAGAGGACACAATTTTAATTTTAAAGGGAACAGTTTCAGTAAAGGGAACACAGTTTCAGAGTGATAATCTTAAAGGGAACACAGTTTCCCTCCCAATTCAAAACAATGCCTTTCTAGACTCTTCTGATTAATTTTCTGATTAAAATTTTAAACAGAGAGAAATTGTTTTATCTAGTAAAGGCTGATCTTTATAGATTATATTTTCTATTATGAGTTTAATTTAATTATTTTCATAAATGTAATGTTTTAGGCCCTTCTGAACCTATAATTCATCTATTTAATAAGCAAATGTTTGAAATTAATTTTACCTCTTTATCCTTCAGGAATTTGTTAAGAAGCTACAATCCAAACAGGCAGCCATAACAGTTGTTACTGAAAAGGTGAATAAGCTAACACAAGGGCAAGAATCGCCTGAACACAAGGAAATAAATCATTTAAGTAATCAATGGATAGATCTCTGCCTACAGACCAACAATCTACTTTTGCAAAGAGAAGAAGATCTTCAAAGGACCAGAGATTACCATGACCGTATGAATGTGGTTGAAGTTTTTTTAGAGAAATTTACAAAAGAGTGGGACAAGTTGGCCAGGTAAAGAAGTTCTACTTCAGGATAAGATTAAAAGGTTTTACAAAATAGAATTGAATTCTTATCTTAGTTAAGAACATTTTTTCTTCTATCTTTTTAAAAATATTTGTTTGTTTTGATGTGCTTTGTTTCAGATCTAGTCTATCTTCCCCCTTTCTCAAGCAACCTAGGTGTTTACCATTTTAGCCCACTTGCTATCAACTAGTGCAGCTCAGCCCTTCCCAGATAAAGCTTTTTTAGTACTTCCATCTTTTACTGTTATTTATTGTTTCAGTGACTTAGCTCCTTGTAAACAATTTTATTTCTGAGCTTTGGTGTAATTAAGTTTTCTCTGACTGGTCAATAAAGAATTTTGCCATGGGGGGAAAAAATCCAGTCTCAATTTCCCTGGTAGCTAAGATTATGGTTTTTTTCTCTTCCAGAGTACAGCATGATTTTTTAATTTTAAATTGAGAGAAGGGATGTTTTAATATAACATGATTCCTGCATTCAGTCAGGATTTTTTTTTAATTGCTATAATTTGCAAAGAACCATATGGTATAGAAAGGAGGATAAAAAACAGTTTTTGACTTCATGAAGCATAAGGATTCACTCTGGCTGCATCACCTTGGCCAATATGTGTTTTGTTATAATTTTATCACCTTGTGTTTCTCTTTCTTTCTAGAGGAGTAAGTACAATGCCTGGCTCACAATTTTCCTGTTTATTCTTACATAAATTCTCATGCCAAAGTGAAATAAAACAGTATAGTGGAAAGTCCAAAATCCATGGTTTAATTTTAAACTATGAATCTAGAATCCCCCCTGCTGAAAGAATATCTCTACTGCAAAGTTCCAGTTATACCTCATCCCCATATTTGCACAGATAGCATTTTGGGGAATGATAATAAATTACTATTTCTCTCTGTGTTTTCATTATTTCTATGATTATCACCACCATTCACCAAAATACTGTACCAAACCTTGATGTTATTATGTGTGTGTTTACACATACATATAAACAAACAGATGTACATATGTACATACACATACTATATATTCATACATATATACATGCATATAACATTATATTTATATTTAAACTAAATATAGAGTATATAGACTCTATATAGACCTCAATTTCTCAGATCTCTCATCACTTACCAAGTGAATTCTCTCCTTTTTTTTTTTTGGCACATGCCACCTTCTCTTTATTCCCATGGCCGTTACTTTGGTATAGAATTAATTATCACTCATCTGTATCACTGCAATTATCTCTTAATGGGCTCTTCCCTCTGTCTTCTACCCTTACCTCTGCATTCTGTTCTTTTTATAGAAATCTCTGCTCAAATGTTGTAATGACATCCTATTTCCCCTAGGTAAAATTCAAACTCTTCTGCTTCACTTTAGGGATCTCCACTGCTTTGCCAAACTTAATTTAGTAAAATACTACCCTTCCTGACTCTTCCAGCATTCAGTTCCCTGAATATACTTTGCTCTTTGCTTTTCCAAATCTTGCTTACACACTATCTAATATTTGGAAGGTTCTTCTTCACTCTTCCCTTAAATTATTGAATTCCTACCTATCCTTCACAATACAATTTTTTGGTTTGCTGGGTTAATTGAGGTTACATGACCCAGGATCACATAGCTAGGAAGTGTTTACTGTCTGAGGTCACATTTGAACTCAGGTCCTCCTGACTTCAGGACTGGTGCGCTATTCACTGTGCCATCTAGCTCCCCCTTTACCTATCCTTTTTCAAGGCTCAGTCTAAATTCCAATTTCTCTTTATTGCTTTAGCTGGTAATAAGTTTTTCCTTTTCAGACCTTAAAAATCACTTTTTTCAGAAATTTCTAGGGGTTTTTTGGTTATCTTTCTTTTTGACCTATCCCTTTAGTGACTAGCGAGCTTTATAAGGTCAGAGACTTTGTATTATCTAAACTTTAATCTTCTCAGTCCTTAGCACCATGTTCTGTACACATTAAATATTTAATAAATATTTATTGAATCCAACTGAACTGAATATAGAATACACAAAGGCGAAGAGTATGAAATTAGACTGGAGAAACACATTTAACTTAGGGCATGGAAAGCTTTTGGATAATTATCAAAAGGCAATCAAAGGGCCCACCTTAAAGTTATTTATTATACTATTTTCTTTTCAATAATTAAACATATATAATTGGAAGAAATAATAATATAAAACTATTTGAACTGAATATGAAAGTTCTTAGATACTGCATGAGCATACTTACCTGATTGTACATTTGCCATTTTATTTACAGATCAGATGCTGAGAGTACAACTGTGCACCTTGAGTCTTTGAAAAAGTTAACATTGGCATTGCAAGAAAAAAAGCATATTATTGAAGACCTAAAAGACCAGAAACAGAAAATGATAGATCACTTGAATCTAGATGACAAAGAATTAGTCAAAGAACAGACGAGCCATTTTGAACAACGTTGGTTTCAGCTTGAAGATCTTGTTAAGAGAAAAATCCAATTGTCAGTCACAACTTTAGAGGAGCTAAATTTGGTGCAATCCAGATTTCAGGAGCTAATGGAGTGGGCTGAAGAGCAGCAGCCTGGCATAGTTGAAGCACTGAAGCAGAGCCCTCCCCCAGATCTAGCTCAGAATTTGCTTATGGATCATCTTGCCATTTGCAGTGAACTAGAGTCTAAACAGATGACCTTAAAATCACTCATCAAGGATGCTGACAGAGTGATGGTTGATTTAGGCCTCAATGAAAGACAACAAATCCAGAAGGTACTCTCTGATGCACAATGTCATGTCACTTGCCTCAGTGATTTAGTGGGTCAAAGAAGAAAACACTTAAATAAGGCATTATCTGAGAAGACCCAGTTTCTCATGGCAGTGTTTCAGGCTAGCAGTCAAATTCAGCAGCATGAAAGAAAGATCATGTTCCATGAACACATTTGCCTATTGCCAGATGATGTTAGTAAGCAGGTCAAGACCTGTAAGAGTGCCCAAGCCAGCCTAAGAACCTATCAGCATGAAGTCACTGGTCTTTGGGCTCAAGGGCGTGATTTAATGAAGGAAGCAACAGATCAAGAAAAGAATGAAGTATTAAGCAAGCTTCAGGAACTCCAGGGCATCTATGACACTGTTTTACAGAAGTGTAGCCAGAGATTACAAGAATTGGAAAAGAATTTGGTTTCTAGGAAGCATTTTAAGGAGGATTTTGATAAAACTTGTCATTGGCTGAAACAAGCAGATATCATTACATTTCCTGAAATAAACTTAATGAATGGTAGTAATGAGCTTTATGCCCAATTGGCAAAATATCAGTGCCTTCTTGAACAATCTCCTGAATTTGAAAATCTTCTGCTGACTCTCCAAAGAACTGGACAAGCAATTTTGCCCTCACTTAATGAGATGGACCATTCCTACCTCGATGAAAAGCTGAATTCTTTGCCCCAGCAATTTAATGTTGTTGTGGCCTTGGCTAAAGATAAGTTCTACAAGGTACAAGAAGCTATCCTTGCTCGGAAAGAATATTCCTCCTTGATTGAATTGACTTCCCAATCTCTAAGTGATCTGGAAGACCAGTTTGTAAATATGAACAAAGTCCCCACTATTCTGTCAACCCAAGAAGCCTTGTCTCTTCAGGAAGCTTGCAGAGTTCTTCTTGGAGAAATTTTAAGTCTTGGGGCAGCAGTAGATGAGCTAAACCAAAAAAAGGAGGGTTTTCGTAGCACAGGTCAGCCATGGCAGCCAGATGAGATGCTCAAACTTGTTACTCTGTATCACAAGCTGAAAAGACAAACAGAACAAAGGGTTAACTTATTAGAAGACATGACAAGTGCTTATCAGGAATATGAAGAAATGTGCCATCAGCTAAAAAAACAGCTGGAAGCTGTAAAGAAAGAGCAAACAAAAGTGAATGAGGAAACTCTTCCTGCAGAAGAAAAACTGAAAACTTACCATTCACTGGCAGGAAGCCTTCAAGATTCAGGAATCCTTCTTAAGAGAGTAACTGAGCATCTTGAAGACCTTTCTCCAAATCTTGACCCCTTGGCTTATGAGAAGGCAAATCAACAGGTTAAGGCATGGCAAGAGGAGCTCACATTGCTGACTTCAGGCATTAGTGAGACGGTAATGGAATGTGAAAGTCGACTTGTTCAAAGCATAGATTTTCAGACTGAAATCTGCCGCTCACTTGATTGGCTAAGACATGTGAAAGCAGAACTTAATGGAACAATATGCTTAGATATGAAACTTCAGAGTATCCAAGAGGAAATCCGAAAGGTTCAGATTCACCAAGAAGAGGTTCAGTCCAGCCTCAGAATAATGAATGCACTGAGTAGTAAAGAAAAGGAAAAATTTTTGAAAGCAAAGGAACTAATTTCTGCTGACTTAGAAAATACCCTGGCTGAACTCTCTGAACTAGATGATGAAGTTCAGGAAGCCATACGAACTAGACAGGTCAGTATATAGTGTTATACGTACTATATTTGTTGATGCAGGTGTTTATGTATTAAGCTTCCATTGAATATTTCTTTTCAGAAGCTTTGTATGGATCATCAGAAATATCCTTCTTAAAAATATATTTTATAATTGGATTTGTATGTCTCTGAGAGGGGAAAGTTGAGGTCTGTCACTAATATTTCCTCCTGTAACTTATTTGATTTTTTCTTTAAGAATTTGAATACTATGTGGTTTGGTGCCTTTATATTTAGTAGTGATATTACTTCTTTGTCTACGGTGCTTTAAACAAAATGTAGTTTCCCTACTTATTTCGTTTAATTAGGTCTATTTTTGCATTTGCTTTGTCTGAAATTATGCTTACTATCCTTGCCATTTTTTTTTTTTTTTTACTTTAGCTAAAGCACAATAGATTCTGCTCCAAACCTTTATTTTAATTCTGTGTGGATATTTGCTTCAAGATGGTTTCTTGTAAACCACATATTGTGAGTTCTAGTTTCTGATCCATTTTGCTATCAACTTCCCTTTTATAGGTGAACTTATCACATTCACATTCTTGATTACTGACTATTCATTTCAATATATATCATTTTGTTATCTTTTCCTTTTTTTCCTTCTTTTTAATCCTGTCCTTTTGAGGGGAAGTTTGTATTCAAGACTTTCAGTCTTGATTCTAATCTATCCATTGAGCCACCTGCTATATTAGCACATATAAGCACAGTTGGCTAGGTTTTTTCCTAAAATTCTGAGCATGTTATTTCAAGACATTGGCCACAATAAATTTTGGCAAGCCTTCCAAGTGCTCTGCAATTTTCTAGTTCATTAATTTATTTTCACTAAGAATACTGAGCCTCCTGATGTTGTGTCTATCTTGGAATCACATAGCTCCCAAATTAGAAATAAACTAGCAGTTCAATTAAACCTGTTTTTTTGTTTGAAAAATAAATTGTAAAGCCTTTTAAAATTTTTTTGGTTAGCATTAGGTCACTGGACAAGAGATTAAGGCACACTATACAAAGTCAGAAATCTACCTATTTCTAGAATAATTTTTTTCATACACCTAGTTGTACATTACTGACTACTGCATTAGTACAGACTCCTCTTTATTACCTTTTAACTGCAAGACAATTTCTCTATACCCCTTCACAATAATAGCTCTCAAGGAAATGGTGGAATTTGATTAAATGATCTCTAAATCCTATGATTGTTTAGCTTTTAATTCCTGTTACATCAGTCAATACTACTTCGTAACTTCATTTTACCCACATTTTTTTGTTTCATTTTATAAATCTTCAGTCTTTAAAGCTTTTTTTTTTTTTTTGGTAATTTCACTGAAGCATTTGCACAGAAACTTGGTTTTTGTAAGCATTGCCAAGCATTAAGAGCATTATTTTTTTTTTCAAATTGGCCAACAAGCTAACCACAATGAATTGTTGAGCATGGTCTTCCCTTCTTCATTTCATCAGTTCTTATCTAAGGTTTATGACACTGCTTCCTTTTTAGGGATTATCTCTGTACTATCAGTATGTGTAAAAAACACATCTTATTCAAAAGACAGTTATGGTTGCTTGAAGTTGTTGGAAAATTGACTTGTTGAATGATTAATATATTCTGAAGTTTATTTTGTTGCACATTATGGAATCACCTAAGTATATGAGTGATATTATAATAGTTTTATCCATTTTAACTCAGTCATTATTTATTCTTAAATCATTGAATTTACTTTATCTGCAATTGTTGTTTTTATAGGCTACATTGACTAAAGTATATAAATTGTGTCAGAAGTATTACCAAGTATTTCAGACAGCAAAAGACTGGCTTGAGGATGCTCAAGAGTTATTACAGATGGCAGGCAGTGGATTGGATGTAGAGGGCTCAGAGGAGAACCTAAGAAGCCACATGGAATTTTTCAGCACTGAAAATGAATTCCATAGTCATCTGGCAGAACTTCAAGGTTTGCTTTCTAAATTAGAACCATTTATCAAAACCACTGGAAAGGAAGAACTGCTGCAGAAAGTGACTTCCTTAGAAGAAAAGGGCAAGACAGTCATTCAGGAATCCCAAATTCAATTAGACCTATTGCAAAGGTATCTCTTTGTTTTTCGTGATTTGTTTGTGTTTTTTTTTTTTTCAATTTTGAATGAAGAGAATTTTCACAATGGAAATAGGAGTAGAATAACTATATACATTAGCCCATTTTTACCCAAGGCTCTTTTGGCATTTTTATTTATAAAGACAGAGCTCTGCATAGTGATATGTGATTACATATTATTAATTCTTTAACAATGATTTATTAGTATTGTATTTTTCTCCTTTAAGATGTGCAACTCAATGGCAGGATTACCAGAAATCAAGAGAGGAGGTTATTGAACTGATGAATGAGGCTGAGAAGAAACTATCTGAGTTTTCTGTATCCAAAGCTGCTTCTAGTTGTGGAGCAGAAGAAAAATTACTGGACCACAAGGTAAGGTTGCCATTATGTAATTTTAGTGGGTTTTTCCAAGAGAAACTATAAAAAAAGTTCATTTTAAACCTTGTTTCATTTTTCATTCAAGCCCCATAAATGTGAATAATATACCTTGAATAATTTTTCCAATTAATAATAAGTAACTATCATCAGTCATTAGCATTCTTCATCTGAAATATTTTTCCATGATTTATAAATAAAGGCACTTCTGTGATTTTCTAAGAAAGCATAATGACATGGCATGTCTTTGGAAGGCATGGCAAGTCAGAGTGTACTAAACAAATGCTGATTGCTGGTGATGGTAAAGAATGATTCATAGCAACCCAATAAATTAAAAACTATAAATCTAAGCTGTTTTGAAGAAGTCTCAATAAAGTCTGAATCTGAATAAGGCTCTATATCTAATCATGTTCACTTATTTTTATGTAACTAGTTAAAATATGGACACAATAAGACATTTCAAATATGGGAGGGAAAGTCACTTTTCATAGATAAACCTGTTCTTCACTTAAAAATGTATCTTATTCTGTTACTTTTTTTTTTTTTAATCAAGAAGGATTTCTTGTAACTTTCTGTAACCACAAGATCTTTTTTAAACCTAAGGAAAAACTTTCTGTGGAAAAGTATAGATCCTTTAGCATTTATCTCACTCAGAACATTCTAAGAATTAAAATTTGGTAACATTTATTGATGTATTAGAAAAAAAACCTCCCCATCTTTCTTTTATTGTTTCAGTCATTAGTATCTCTAGTGAGCTCTTTCCATGAGAGGATCATAGCCCTAGAAGAAAAGGCTTCTCAATTAGAAAAAAATGGAAATGATGCCAGTAAGGCAACAATCAGCAGGTCAATGACTACAGTCTGGCAACGCTGGACACGCATCCGTGCTGTAGCTCAGGACCAGGAGAAGATTCTGGAGGATGCAGTGGATGAGTGGAAAAGCTTCAATAGCAAGGTAATTATTTTTAGTATATTAGGGATCACGAGGTTTAGAACAAACCCTTAGATCCAGTGAGATTACAGTTTACTCAGAATAAAAATTGTAATCTTTATCTTTTGACTCCAAGATTCTTAATAAATGGAAAAAAGTGATTTTTTTTTGGTTGAGTCATTTTTACCATTTTAAATTCATGCACAAAAGAAACACATATGGTGAAAAATACATAATTTTATCCAAATTGAGAGCCAGTCTAACTTCAGAAAATACTAGGCAAAATCACATCTGCAAAGCTTTCACATGGAATGTATAGGTTAATAGACTTTTGCCTATTTGTCCTCTCCAGCTGGCTCCAAAAGAGTGTAAAGTATTCAGATTAACTAAGGAAACATGAAACATAGACCATTGTAGTCAGAATAGTTAAATTATTTGTCAAATTTCCTTCAACCCCAAAATAAATCAAGGCTTCCAGATAAAAATTCAAAATCACTCCTTTCAGTTTCTGCTAGCAGTATTTCCAAGAATAATTTGGACTACTCTATATCATTGATAACTTCTGACTGGTTATTCTGAGATTGGAGCATGGAACCTAAAATGACAAGGAATTGCTCCTCCCTCATGCCAATTATGGTTTGGTATTTATATTCTCCAGGCTTAAAATATTACACACTTATTCTTAAACTGCCCAAGTGTGTCATTGCCATGTTTGATAGAATGGCTGGGGCAAAGATTAGGGGGTAGAATTGCCTTTATTTGAATGCTTGCTCATCTTGGATTTTCAGTAGTTTCTTTTGTGACATAAACTTTTATATGCATCTTTAGGTTCAAAAAGCCACTGAAATGATAGATCAGCTACAAGAAAATTTACCTGGAAGCTCAGCAGAGAAAGCTTCAAAAACAGAACTCGTGGCACTCCTTGAATATCATGACACATTTATTCTTGAAGTGGAACAGCAGCAAGCAGCCCTAGGTGTGTTGAAGCAACAGGCACTGAACATGTTACATGATGGGGAAGTTGAATCATCTCCTGAAGAAGAGCTACCTATTATTCAAGAAATCACAGCAATGCAAGATAGATGTCTTAAGTAAGCATTCAGTCTTTTCGTTATAGAATGACATGAAAACATGTGAAAAAAAATAAGATTGGGTTTTAAAAATCTCTAAGATTTCACACACAGTGCTTTGTACATTATATAAATGGCTAAATGAATGAAAAGGTATTTTTACTATGTGGAAAGCCCTAGAGATTAGAAAGGCAACACAATCCCTGATCTAAATGAGCAAATGTATAGGAGGCTTCCACTGCAAGGCAGATGCAAGGGCTAATGATTCTTAGTATGCAGTAGCAAAACAGAAGGTGAGTAAAGTTATTTCCATCAATATCAATTCTAATCCTGATGTTGAACCACTTGATGGTATCAATGATTTTCCCTGTATATTTTATATCTGATACTGCTGAGAAAATGAGAGATAACAGCTATCATGGAATATTGCCACTTTCAGGGCAATAAGGCTAATCTGGCTTTTTGGTCAATATTTGATGTTGGTAAAATGAGTGGTAGGGATGGTGGGCCCCTTCTTTAAAAGACTTGCTCTCCTTAATGTGTGTGTTGTCAGATTGGAAGCAGGGCTAGCGATTTTGAGGAACACTGTTATTCATAAGCTTTGGGCAGAGGATCCTGGGTGGTCTCCCTCTCATAAGAAGGTTTGTGGTGGTAGTAGAGATTTGCTCTACCTAAGACAAACCACCCTTTGACTTTCTTTCAAAATGTTTTGCTACTTCAGCTAACCTGATTTACCTACCTGTTATAGAAGTTTAATAAGCTCTAATGTTGAAAAGAAATTATCAGAGCTTTCCTTTAGGAAGGTTGTTCTAGTAGTCTTGAGTAAAATGGGATATATAAAAGAGCCCAGGAATAAGAAGGCTGAAGATGTGAAGAAACTGTTGCAAAATCCATAAAGAAAAGAATGATGGATTAAATTAGGATAATATCAATGTGAAGGGAGAAAAAAGGATGTAAATGAGATTAATTACAGTAAAATTGACAGTACCTTATCAGAGGGAAGTGAGGAAGGAATAAAAGATAGTTCCTTAAACTTAACATATACAAAACAGAACTTTACACCTTCATCCTTTTCTGACTTCTTTATTTCTGTTAATGGTAAAATCATCCCAGTCACTCAGGCTTGAAGTCTCAGCTATCAGGACACCCAGGTAGATATATCTAATAGAGAATTAGACATGCAATTTCTTAATTTCAGTTGTTTTAGCAACCAGGCCTTGTGATACTATTTTCTGTAATGATTCACAGAGCTTTGGCCTATTGAAATCACAGGATTAACTACAATTTAAAAATATTGAGCCAATTAAAAACTAAAAATCTAAGCATAGCACTATCCTTTTTTAAATTTAGTTTGGCTTTAAAAATCTTTGGATGTAGTTATTTGAAATAAAACTATCCATTGGCTATCGATACCAGAATTATATGTAATTATGTATGATTTAAGCTGTAAGATGCAGTACATAGAGTACTGAACATGGAGTCAGAAAGACCTAAGATCACATCCTGCCTTAGACATTTACTAGTTATGTGACCCTGTACAAGTAATTTTTGTGCCTCAATTTTCTCATCTGTATAATGAGAACATTTTATAATAGCATTTGCCTCATAACTTTGTCAAAATAATCAAATAAGAAAATATATGTGAAACTTTTTGAAAATCTTCAAGTACCATATAATTATTACTTATTCTGAATCTATTTTTAATTATTACAAAGTTAAGCAAACATCCTTTATTAAGATATGACTTAACATAAGTTAATGGCTTATACCTCTATAATCATTAGTGAAGACATAGGATAATTTAGTGAAAAATTAATTATAAGTGGGGCACAATAGATTTAGTCAATTCTTAATGTTTGAGTCTAAATTGGAGTTTGTTCTCTACCTTCTTTTTCTAAAAAAACAAAAAAACCCTATATTTCCTGAATTAAACTACACCAGAAAACTTAGGTAAATGCATTATCCTTGTCCAATAAAATTCATACCATATCATCTCTATTTGCGAAGTTGATGTCACTGTATTTCTTTGAGTTTATTTTTGGAGATATATTTGCTGGGTATGGTGATCCTAGATTTCAGAGGTTTGATTTCTTCTTTGGACTCTATATTTTAACCTACTGATTGTTTATTTTCCTCTAAATTCACTTGATAACTCTCTCTGATATTTCTGTAGCATGCAAGAGAAAGTGAAAAAAAATGGGAAGTTGGTAAAGCAAGAACTAAAAGACCGTGAAGTAGTAGAGACCAAGATTCATTCTGTAAAGTCTTGGATTCAGGAAACAAATGAATATTTGTTGAATCCTACAATGGAAATAGATGCTCAGCTTGAGGAATTTAAGGTACAACAAATTATCTTTTATCCCCATTTTGATTATTCAGGTTTTTGGGGGGTGTTTTGTGTACAATACATCTGTGAAAATTGTGAGTTGAACCTTTTGAGAAAATTGTAGGGCACATGGAGTTTGATAGTGGTTTTGGGTGAGTTAAATACATTTTAAACAGTGTTAAAGAGACTAAGATTTTGATGTCATTTTTTCAGTTGTGCTAGACTCTCTGTGACCCTACTTAGAGTTTTCTTGGTAAAGATACTAGAGTGTTTTGCCATTTTCTTCTCCACCTCATTTGGTAGATGAGGGAAACTGAGGCAAATAGGGTAAAGTGACTTGTCCACAGTTACTAAGTGTAACTGAGGCCAGATTTGAACTATCAAAGATGAGTCCTCCTGACTTCAGGTCTGGCTCTCTATCCACTGTGCCACCTAGCTTCCCAGACACTGAGAACTGGGAAAATAAATGAAGGAAGACTTCTAGCTTCCAACAGCTATTGAGGTCTCTATGCCAGCAAATCTTTTGGAGAGCAAGTATTCCTACAATGTTTTTGCCTCAATCTTAGTGTGCCTGCAAAATGTCCCTAGAAGATAACTACAGTAATTTTTGTAAAGAAAAATATATTTAATACATAATATCAGACTATTGATTGCTATGTGGGGAAATCCTTAGCTTATCAATATATATGCCAATCTAGTATAAACTACTAAACATGGATCATAAAGGTCATCACTGCTTAACAGAAAACAAACTCAGCTATAATTACCTTTATGTAATAAAAATAGAATTTTAACCATAACAAACCTTTACCAATTTAACAATAACAACCAATTTTTAACAATAGCACACAAAAATATAATTATAATTAACACCTATCCTATGTTTAGTAGGGCTTGTCTGAACATTAGAGCACATATTTTTTTTTTTCCTTTCAATGGCAATAGGTTGGGGGTGGGGTACAACAAAATCTTTAAATTAGTTTTCTCTTTTTCTTCATGGACAAAGAAGAGGAAAAAAACATTCTGAGTAAAACTCAAAAAGTTCTCAAAAAAAAGGGAGAGATTAAGGTGCTACTTTAGTGACAGGTAGGAAAGAATACGAGGAATCAGAGTCAAGGGCTAAACCTAGAAACTCTGCCTCCTATTTCTAGTCAATCTCCTTCCTAACTCACATTGATTTCTCATGTCTATCTATGAGAATGAGATATCCTTAAAGGATCCTTAATGGAAGAGCCATTAAGAAGGCAGTTTGGAAGAAAGACAATTTGATACCTATTAAGGGATAAAGAATCACTTTCCTCCTGACAGTTACCAAGATTATATTTGTGATAGAAAGTTCTCCTCTATATGACTATCTAAAGACTATTCCTATACTGGCATGAATCAGATGGGGAAAGAAAAATTATTTTACTGTCCTCTCACCATTAAAACAGCCAAAAATCAACAATTAGCAGTAGTACATTACCAGTAATGGGAGGAACTTAGGACATACTTTCTGAGCATATGGGTGTTAATGATAAGAATATTAATAAGAAAAGTAGGAGTCTTTTCTCTGTAGGTTGAAGAAACCTATGATATTGCCAGATAGAGGAGGAGCTAAGATAACCCTTAACAATGTGTTTATTATCAGAACTGTTCATAATTGTGATCACAAATTTTAGTTTGACCCTATTTTTGTGCCCAACTACAGGTTTAAACATAATACACAAGCCTTCTCTACTTGTTCTTGATAAAGGTTTTTCTCTATACTTCTAAGCAGGCAGAAATGATTTGATTTGGGTTTTGTTTGTAGGGTCTTCTGACTGAAGCCACTACTCGCTATCAGGCTATTGAGAAAATAACTGAAGAACAGAAAAATAAATACCTGGGTTTTTATACAATATTACCTTCTGAGCTCTCTCTTCAATTAGCTGAAATAGCAATGGATATTGGGACTATACGTGATCAGGTAAAGATATTCTACCTTTTCTTTAAAAAAATTTTTTTAAAGTTAATACCATAGGAAGTTTTGTTTTCCAGAAAATACATTGAGAAATTTTATTGTAAGACAGATTATTATAAAGCAGAATCTATTTTTCCATAGGGCTAGTACTATTTGGTAAATATGTTCCTGAACAAGAATATAATATCCAGTGACATATAGTTTTGGAATTTACCATTAAGTAAAAAAACAAAAAAATCTATAAATCACTATTATAATTTAGAATCATCAAGTTTTACTTCAAGTCCTTTAAAATGTACACATATTGCATATTTTGACTCTGTATAGGGGCTCAATGTACATAAGTTATATTATACATTAATATAGCAGAACTCCATTATTGGTGGTATTCCCTTCACAGGTACAATGAATAACTTAGAGAAACCCAAATTATAACAACCTATCATCATATTTATACATTGCGCTGGAGAATTGGTGTGACCACAAATTCATTACCTTGTGGTTAAATTGGTGATGAACTTTTTCCAAACTGAGTATATTCTTAGTGGAGTTGATAGAGCTTTTGGGAAAATGGCATAATAAAGAGTGAGGACACAAGTTTGACTCTGAAATTATGGATCTGGATAATGCTGCTCTTAAAAGAAATAGGAAAGTTTGAAAGGAAGGTATGTTTTAGAAAAGGATAATGAGTTCTGATTCAGATACATGTTTGAGACACTTGCTTGACTTGACATTAGTCTCTAGAGAGACTAGAGATTGATTAGGAGGGAGAAAGAATCTTGAGAGCCGATTACTTGGAGAAGACGGTTTAGATCATCATGATTGCAGAGGTTTTGTTAGCAAGAATGCTAACAAAAAATTAGAAGAAAAGAGAGTCTAGGACGGACTCTTAGACAGAATCACAGTGTAGGGGAAGAAGTGGAGGGGAATCTAGTTGACACAATGGATAGTTCTGCAGGGAGGAGGACTTGAGTTCAAATCTAATCTCAGACACTTGACACCAGCTATGTGATCCTGGCCAAGTCACCTAACTCCAATTGCCTTGCAAAACAACAACCAAAAAAAAATGGGGGTTAAGATGTGAATGATGATATAGCAAGGGAGACTGAAGAGCAATCAGAAAGGTAATTGGAGAAACAAGAGAGAATAGTGTAATGAAAATCAGGAGAAGAATGTATCAGAAGGAAAAAAGTGATCAGATGTTTTAAGGAGATCAAGAAGAAAGAAAAAAGAAAAAAAATCATCGGACTTAGCAATTATAATGTCATTAGTAATTTTGGAGAGACCCATTTCAGTTGAGTTTTCAGGTCATGATTCAGACTGCAATTTTGAAAAGTAAGAGAATTAGCACAATAAGTGTAGACAACAATAAGGAAGCCTGGGCATGTTTGTAGATAGCAGAGAATGAGCTAATAAATGGGAAGAGCTTAGAGAGAGAGAAAAAATGATAATAGAGTAGTTTGCTGAAGAAAAATTAAAATAGCCTGGATTAAGGACATAAGCAATGTGATGATCCTCTGCTAGGAAAATACTCACTTATTGATCAAAGATTGGGGTAATGGAAGAGAAGGTACAGGATGATGTCAGGATTTTTACACATAATAGGAAAGGAGAAAAATCTCACTGCAAATGCCCTTTATTTTTAAAGAAAATTATAGGAGCTCTGCTGTAAGAGTAGGCTTTATTATAGAAGAGAAAGCTTGTGACAACTGGGGTGGAAGATTTGATGGACTGAACTAAAGAATAATAAAAAGACTGCTTTATTTAGTGAAGACCCACTAGTAATAGATGTGACTATTATTTTATGTGGATGAAGTAGAGTTCAGCAGAAGATTATAGGATATGAAGACATTGAAGAAACAGGAAGTCATAATATCTTCCTAAAAAATTTGATTAATTTTAACATACATTGCTTTATGAATCATATTAGGGGAGAAAAATCGGAGCAAAAAGGAAAAACCATGGGAGATTTGTTGCCAGAGTTTTTTTAAGTAGCAGTGGACTGCTTTATCCTGTCCTCAAACTATTACAGCTTTGGAAGTATTCAGGGAAGATTTCTATTTTTTAAATAAGTTTCCCTTTTGTTTCAGGGAGAAAAAAAGACAATTCTTAAAATTGAGATAGAACAGATTTTAAAATTAACTTAACTTTAGTTAATGAGATTCCCTAAATTTAAATTAAATGAATTAACTGAATTGCCATTTGTTTATTTTTCCAATTCACACAAATCATTTTTCTTTTGTGAGTCAGGAAAGGTTTAAAGTGCCAATTTTTACTGACAGAATGCTCACAAGTCTGACTCTAGATAACTCAAAGGCAAGCTGTTTATTGCCAGTCTTTAAAGTAGTAGCAAACTGCCTTTCTGTTTTCCTAAAGTTCCCAAACTCTTAAATATTCTGTTAACACTGTCAGTGCAAATATATTACAATTTACATATCCTTTCAGTGGACTTTAATTAGAACTCCTTTAAAATTGCTTTTCTATCAAATCTCAAGTAACACATTTCACTGAACCAAGTGAAATCCTTCACTTAGGTCTTCATCCCTTCATCCATGTTTCCCTCCTACAGCCAGGGAAGGAGGGAAGGAGAAAGAGACTCTCTTTCCTCTCTGTACTATCCTCCTAGTTTACATATATACACATAGAAATTATTTATCTCAACACTGCCATTATATGTTGGTCACATCTAAAAACTCATAAAGTTCTCAAATATGAAGCAATTACATCCAATAAAGCTGCTAACTTTCATATAGCATGTTTTATGCTAAGCACTTTTGCAATCATGTGATCTTCACAACAACAATTATTATTTCTCTTTACAAATCAGAAAACTGGGCAGAGATAAAATAATTTGTCATAAATTACATAGCTAATACATTTCCACAATTGAAACAGAGAATGGTGGGCTTACCAAATATAGAAGCTGACTGGTTTTCTCACCTCACACTGCCATGCTGGGTAGTACCAGAGACATCTAGATTCTTTCCAGGAAGTTGCTGGACAGAACCTGCTAAAGGCAGGAGTGACTAATACCAAGATCTCCCTTTGATGATAGTTTTAGGCGCTAGGCTCAGAGAATACTGACCATGGAGCTCGACCCCACTCATCTCCATTCCTGCAAACTGGGTTGGGGAGTTGTTTGGGCAAGATTGTGTGGGTCCCCATGGCTATTGCTGCTTCCTCTACCTCCACAGGTGGGGCAGAATTTGTTTCCTTAAGTTCTTTAGCAGTTTCTTTTCTTAATCTGATATGAGATAAGAGGAGTTACCAAACAGAGGAACTTGGGCTATATTGATCTTGTTGGCAATCCCCATATCTGAGATATACTCAGGATTCTGGGTAGTGTAGTGGAAAGGGTCCCTTAATAGCTTATGGGATGCTTTGCCAAAGGAGCAGAAGGGGACTCTGGACAAGATAGGAATCAAGGAAGGGTTACCAAAAAAATTTTTACCTAGTTTATTTTTTTCCTTTTCTTTCAGAATGGGGTTAATTCCTGGAATTATCTCCAATGTTTCAGGAATTGTTCTTGCAATCTTAAAATGACTAATTGGCACACTTCTTAATCATTGCTCTCAAAACTTTGAGAATCTGCTAAAGTGTTAGTTTAATTTTAATTAGCTAACTTTATTCCTATGGCCCACTGTAGTGTGTGTTCTAGAGTCCCCAAATTGGGGTACCAAAATATATTATGCTTTCTAGACCCCCCACACAGGGGTGCCAAAATATACCATCCAGACTAGCTCTCTGGATGATATCAGGACCACCCACATCCTTGGTCTTAGTGGAGGAGTGATGAAGGCAGGAAATCTGTGAGGCAGGTCAAAGATGAAGTCCCTTTATTCCAAATCCTCTCAGCCTCTAAATACCTTAGTACAATTACATCACTACAGTACACTGAGCATGTGCCAACTATAGAACCATTGCATTACCACATCACCTCAGCACAGTGCTGAATATAGTACTATTACATCACCACAGCACACAAATGCTAATAAGCACCTTGCTATTGATATGTAAATGCATCTTTAACTGTAAGTATCCCTTCCTTCAGGTAGAACACTGGTGGTCAAGCCCTCCTTGATTTCTCAGGAAGGGTGAGATGCCCCAAGGAGAGATGGGGAGCCAAACCAGACATTGTCAGCTAGTTCCCTCTGAGCTGAATGATCTTATACATTACCCAGAGTTTCCCCACTATTTGTGGCCCTCTACAGCCTACAGGTTGGCCAGAGCTAAGGTCCATGGGAAAAGTTAGGCTTTCTCCCTTTTTAAGATGGAAGTCAAGAAGGTTAAGAAATCTGTCCCAGCATTCAGCTACAGCATAGAAGGGTTTTTTTGGTTGTTGTTGTTGCTGGCTACATTTTAAATCTTTCCATGTAACAGAATGTAGCTCACAGAACAAACATGACACAAATATTCTGTATAGAGATGCAGAAACAGACAAAATGACATGAAAGAGGACTGTCCCATCTTTGCCAAAAGCCATGCTATAGCATACCTCTTTCGTCTAGCATCCCAGAGAAGGTAGAAAGGTGGCAAAGGTTCCCCTAGAAAGTTTGTTGAAAATTACAAGAATTTCCAAATCTGGCCATCCCTAGTCAAGGAAAATTTGTTAAGCATGGAACTCATGATGACCCAGACAAGCTTTCTCCCAGTTGCTTGGGGTTTCCAAGCTATAGGATTAAGGTAGAAAAAATGGGAGGCTTACTTTGACATGAAGGGAATCAAGGCAGGGGACACCAGACTCTCCCCATACAGGCCACCAAAATTTGATGTTCAGAAGGACCCCAAAAGGTTGGGGGTCACAGACTGGTATCACAAGGTATCTCTCTCTCTCTCTTTTTTTTTTTTTAATAACTTTTTATTGACAGAACCCATGCCAGGGTAATTTTTTACAACATTATCCCTTGCACTCACTTCTGTTCTGATATATCACAAGGTATCTCAAAAGAATTTGCAGACTGGAAACTATATCCAAGTCAAGGAGCAAAGTTTATTGTAATTGTAGTGCTAATTGAAGTGGGCTAAGTTCCAAAAGAATTTAGCAAAGAACCCAAAGAAAGAAGACAAATTTATCCAGTTTGAGTCACTGATATGCAAATTTTATGGCCCAGAGGTAGGGATTTGGTTACCACTGACCAACAGATTATGTATCTGACAGTCAACAATATTTGTAGAACTTTTCTAAAGCCAGAAGATTTTAGAATCATTGACAGAACAATAGCACTCTAAGGCCAGAGAGCTTCATTGTCCCTAATATATCTTCCCTAAAGTCTAAGGGAAGAAATTTTATTATATCCCTAGACCAGAAATTTTTTACAGAAGATCTTAAAGCTAGAAGACCTTCAGAATTATTGACAGATTGTTAGAACAGACGCACTCTAAAGTCAAGGGGATGGAGAGAGACCTCCTCGCTGCTGTTTCCCCTAGAAGCTATACTCCATCAGCATCATTGTAGATATTCAGTAATTATTAGTTGGTAGTAGCAATTATTGTGGTTGATTTTGCCCTTATTGATTTTTTAGATCCAATCCAAAGAAAAAGAAGCCCAGAGAAGTAAAACAATGAATCAGGAACTTAGCCAAAAAATTCAGAGAATAGCAAAAGAATTGACGACTATTTTAACCAAATTGAAAGCAAAGACAAGTGATCTAGCTCAAGCTAAAATTGACCAGAAGGTAAGTAAAGAAGAACAGCACCCAGAGTTAATACTTTTAAAAACAGAGACTGAGAAAATGAAAAGAAAATTAGGGGAGAAATATTATTGTATTGATAATAAAACAAAATGTCCTACTCCTTTATTAGCATACTATAGGAAAGAAACAGCAATCAATAGATACATCACATTATTGAGAATTGTTATCCTTTAGCACAGTACAATTTGTAATTATGAAGAAATTATACTTAGAAAAATAAAAGTTTAAGTGAAGTTAACTTATTTTATATGAAAATACATTTAAAAGAATTGCCCATAGTTAACCTATATCAGATTACTTGCTGTCTTGGGGAGGAGAAGGTAAGAGAGGGAGGGAGAGAGAAATTTGAAACACAAAATCTTAAAAAAAAAAACGAGTGTTGAAAACTATCTTTACATGTATTTGGAAAAATAAAATACTACTGAAATTTTTTAGATTAACATTTTATAGGAAAAAAGCTCCTGAGACTTAGTGATTTAGAATTTCAATAAATTCCAATCACTATTTCTTTGTCTTAGAAATGAGTATAAGGATTTATGGTGATTATTGTGAAGAATCAAATGAATAGTAGCATAAAAATTCTGGAAGTTTATAAATATAAGTAGATTAAATAATGTAAAATTTAAAAATCATATAGAAGATTATTTTTTAAATATAATGTACCTTTTAAGATATTGTATGCAATAAATATATAGTACTAATAATGTTTCTCTACATTTGATCAGAATGCTTCTAGGATAGAAATAAGTAGCTACTTAGCATTGGATAACAGTCATTTTGACCTTGGTTCCTTACCTATATCCAGTCCAATCCATAATCCTTATCATCTCTCCTCCTCACTCAGGGGCACTGATTTGTATAATAGCATGCTAATCAGTTGGTAGCTTCAAAACTTAATAAAAAGGGCATACTGTTCTACTTCCAATTGAGCCAATGTAAATTTTAACTTCTTGTTTTTAAAAATGAACAGATTGTAGTTCAGGGAATTAAATTACTGACTGATTCATCCTGAGTGGAGCAAAAAAAAAAAAAAAAAAAAAAAAAGGCAGGAAAGGAAAATGTTACCCACCTCACTCAAGCTCTTAGGAAATAAACATCATGATGATCCCATATCCATTCTGTCTTTCCAGCTAGAGAATTAGAAATAAACCATTGTCAGAATAACACTATTCCTAAATTGTATAAATAACATAAACGTAACTTGAAAAAAACTTTATTAATCTGGAAAATTTGGAGGATGACTTTGATATTTACTCTAGGCCCTTGGAGAGGAATTAGACGGCTGTAATATAAAGCTAATGGAACTAGATGCAGCTGTCCAAGATTTCGCTGAGCAGAACAGCCAACTGGCTAAACAGCTGGCCAAGAGGATTGGGAAACTGACTGAACTTCACCAGCAAACTATTAGGCAAGCTGAATATAGGCTCTCCAAACTCAATCAGGTAAGTTTTCAAATGTACCATTTAGTATTCCATACGATCTTCAAATTTTCTTTTTTTCATTTCTTTTTAATAATAACAGCACAAATTATGATTATATAAGACTTACTGAAGAAGTGTTCTTGAAAATTGTGCTTAAATCAAATTCTTTTAGAGCAGATTACATTTCATATGCACTTAAAGGCAGGTTATATAAAAGTAACTATTTGATGAATCCTTTTATACACTGAAGAAGCAGCCCAAGAAAATGCTGGCATTCTTTGTTTTCTGATCACAAGATCATAGACATTGTAATAGCTAGAAATTATATAATACACTTAGATTTGAAAAGCATATTACAACATACTCCTCATTTTAAAGATGAGGAAACTAAGACTCAGTGTAATGCTTAGAAGACTTACTTAGGACCTCACAGATACTAAAAGACAGGTACTAAAATTTTCCATACTCTAATAATTTCAATGTTCCTCTCATTGAGCTTTGGTGAATACTAATACTAATGAAAAGAACAGCATAGGTAATACCCTAGAATGACACTTACATATGTTTTCCAAGACTCTCTTGTTATTCATGCACTAAGAAGCATATAATTAGATCATAAGTTTTTTCCCTCAGAAATTTTTTCCAGCATTATCTTCTTAATACCTTTTGACACCAGTGAAATGTCAGTCAATAAACATTTATTAAATGCTTGTTATGTTCTGGGCACTGTACTAAACTCTTGGAACACAAAGAAAGACAGAAGACAGTACCTTCTTTCAAGGATCTTACAATCTAATGGAAGGGGAAAAAATGTAAAAATTATGCATAAACAAAGTATATATTAGGATAAATAGAAAATAATCAACAGAAGAAAGATTTTTGTTGTTCATCCTTTACCCCTAAAGAGGATCAGTGACATCATGATTATGTAGAGATGATTTTTAAAAGTATGTATCTCTCCATTTACCATTTATCATTTAGAGGGAAGGTGCTAGAATTAGAGGGACTAAGGCTTCCCATAGGAAGTAAGATTTTAGCTGAGAATTGAAGGAAGCCAAAGTGGTAAGAAGGGAAAGATAAATAGGGATTTCATCCCAGGAATGAGGGTCAACCAGGAAAAGTGCCTACAGTCAGGAGATGCTGTTTCTTAAAGAAAAAGAAACTTCAAAATGAACAATATCATTAAATTGAAGACTACATGGTAGAGAAGAAGATATAAGGAGACTGGAACAGTGAGGATAGAGGGTTAAGTTATGAAAGACTATATGTCAAGTAAAGGGTTTTATATTTGATCTTTGAAGTGATAGGGGAGCACTGGAGTTTCTTGCATATAAGGGTGACATAATCAGATCTGCAATTTAGAAAAATAATTTTGGCTGTTAAGTGGAAGATAGACAGTAATGAGGAGAAATTTGTAGCAAGCACACAACAAGCATGCTTTTGCAATAGTCTGAGTGTAAAGAAATAAAGTCTGTTCTAGAGTGATGGGTAGCAGTATCAGAGGAGAGAAGCACACATATTTGATAGAAGTCAAGATATATGTAGCATGAGGAAGATTGAGGACTCAAACGTAATACCTAGGTTTTGAGCTAGGTTTGGAGGATAGTGGTACTTGAGGCAGTAATAAGGAAGTTCAAGTTTGAAAAGGGAGAACATTAAAAGGGAAAATAATTATGTTTTGGATATTTTGAGTTAGGTCTAGGGGACATATAGTTGACACAACATCAGCAAATCTATTAAGTCTGGAATGATAGATTTGAGAATCATCAGTATAGAGAGGATAATTGAATCCATGGGACTAATGAGATAGGTCAGCAAGTGAAATAATAAAAAGGGAGAAGAGATTAAGTAAGGATAAGGGCAGAGCCTATTTTGAGAAGTTATTAGTATTGTTTCTGGCTGTTTTTCTCTTGATCAATAACTCTGATATGTGTATAAAAATAGCATTACATCTTAATTCATGTAGATTAAGATTGAGTGTTCCAGTGTTAGTTATCATGATTTAAAATTATTTTTCTCAAAGTATTAAAAATGTGAAACAAAACCACAGTATAAAAAAATTGATTTTGATCTACAGTATAATACTTATTCTATATATAGCTCTCATGCCTAGAACAAAATTTTGCACATAACAGGTACTTCATATTTGTTGAATAAATTAACATAACATAAAAATGCCCTTGAGTAATTAGAACGTTTAGTAAACAAGCCTTTGTATATTTATTTCTGACATCTTCAACAAATGAGCAATCAGGAAAAATAAAGTCAGTATTTGTTAATTGGATTTAGATCTATCAATACACTTTAGTAACCTATAATGACAAAGAGACACATCAAATTGCATGGGGTAGAAGTGAATGAGAATAGTAATCATAAACAGAGGAATTTTAATGTAACAAAAGGGAATTATTCAAAAGATCACTAAAACTATGTGTATTTTTTTTTACTTCTAGATAGAATTTTTTAAAAATCAACTTAATTATTTCTTACTGTTTCATTTATTCATTCAGTAATTTTTTAACAAAATATATTAAATACTTATTTTGTATAAAGTTAATTTCTTTTTTCTAGGAAATTTATTTTTAATACCCATTACTTTATAAATAATTTTGAGAGAGAAAAATCAGAGGAAAAGGGAAAAAGCATGGGAGAAATAATAATAAAAAAAAAAAAAAACAGAAAAAAGGAAGTGAACGTAACATGTGTTGATTTATATTTAGTCTCCTTAGTTCTTTTTCTGGATGCAGAAGGCATTTTCTGTCCAAAGTCTATTGGGATTGCTTTGGATCACTGAACCACTGAGAAGAACCAAGTCTTTCATAGTTGATCATTGCACATTCTTGCTGCAATGTGTGCAATGTATTCCTGATTCTGCTTGTTTTGCTCATCATCAGTTCATGTAAATCTTTTCAGGACTTTCTAAAATCAGGTTGTTCATTTTTTTATATAAAAAATAGTATTTTATTTGTGGAAATATTGTGAATTCCATTGTGGAAACAATGGAATTGCACATGTTCAATTTATATTGGATTACTTTCTAACTGGAGGAAGGAATGGGGGAAGGGAAGGCAAAAATTAAAACACAGAGTTTTGTAGGGGTGAATGTAAAAAATTATCCATGTGTATATTTTGAAAATAAAAAGCTTTAGTTAAAAAAAGATAATTAATATTCCATTATCTTCATATACCACATCTTGTTCATCCATTCCCCAATTGATGGGCATCTATTCATTTTCCAATTGTTTGTTACCACGAAAAGAGCTGCACAAACATTTTTGCACATATGGGTTCTTTTCTCTCCTTTATAATTTCCTTGGGATAAATTCTGTTTGGCACTGCTGGGTCAAAGGGTGTACAAGATTTTTTAGATTTTTGGCCATAGTTTCAAATTATTCTCTACATGGTGGATCATTTCACAATTCCATCAACAATGCATTAACATCCTACTTTCTCACATCCCTTCCAACGTTTATCATTATCTTTTCTTGTCATTATAACCAATCTGAGAGATGTGAGGTGGTACCTAAGGGTTGTTTTAATTTGCATTTTTCTAATCAATAGTTATTTAGAGCATTTTTCATATAATTATAGATTGCTTTAATTTCATTATCTGAAAATTGTCTGTTCATATCCTTTGATCTTTGTATTTTTTTTCATTAATTTCCTTGATATTCTTCACCTTTTGTTCTTCCAGATGAATTTTGTTATTATTTTTTCTAGTTCTATAAAATTTAGGTAGCATTGTCATTTTTATTGTATTAGCTCATCCTACCCCTGAGCAATTCATATTTTCCCAATTGTTTAGATCTGATTTTATTTGTGTGAGAAGTGTTTTGTTATTGTTTTCATACAGTTCTTGGATTTGTCTTGGCAGGTAGACACCCCCCCCCCAAGTATTTTATTTTATTATAAAGTTAATTGCTGGGCTAGATAGTGAATTTACATAAAGCATATCTATGTTCTCAGAGAGATTATACTCTATGAAATAGTTTTTAAAAGAGAAATTATAGTAGCTTTACAATGACAGTGTAGAAGACTTTGACTTCTTAATTCTTATAGTTTAATCAAAAAATGATTTCATTTTGATTATTTTTCAGGCAGCTGCACATTTAGAAGAATATAATGAGATGTTGGAATATATAATGAAGTGGGTAGAAAAAGCTAAGGTCCTGGTACATGGAAATATTGCTTGGACTTCCGCCAATCAGCTTCGAGAACAATTCATTTCTTATCAGGTAACTTTGAGCATTAGTTTTCATATATTACCTGAAAAGATAAATTGATACACAGTTGCCTTATTACATCAAATACTATAGGGACTTGGTGTGAAAGCATTTCCAACTGATTAGTAAAAAAAAGAGGCTGTGGCACTTTTAGATAAATCATTTTAACTTCTTGGTGCTTGAGGCAAATTTCTAGTGCCGTAAGTAGCAGAATGAATTGTTGGGGAAATTAGCTCAACTGGAATTCTCTATGAAATCACAGGCCCTTTCTTTATCCTTATTCATGGGTTATATCCACTAATCATCAGAGTGATTTATTTTTAATAAAAAGTTCTATCCTAGTGATAAATATATCCTTTTCTATGTTCAAAGTTTGTTCTCAACAACAACAAAAAATCATTTAGGGATTTACTTCCTACTTAATCCAATTGTAACTTTTGGATCTATTTTTTCATCCGTTTGACATCTAGAAAGTTTGAAAAACTGAATTTATTACCATAGATAATTTCATTTCAGACCATGCTAGAGGAGTCTGGAGAAATTCACATTGATCTGGAGGCAATGAAAGAAAAGACTGAATATCTGAGCAGTGTTTATTGTACAGAAGGCATGTCTCAGCAAGTGTCAGAATTGGGACGAGAGACAGAGGGGTTACGGCAACTTATTAGATCACGTTTGCAGATTCTACAAGATGCTGCAAAGGTAAATGAAGGCTCCATCATTCCAGTAGTCATTAGTTTACAGTCAACTCAATATTCAACTCTGACAAGATGTCTCTTTCTTGGTTGTCTAACTTTTATGAAACTTTAATCTTTGAAACACTTATAATTTATATTGTGGTTCCTCTTTTGGTTTTCTAGGATATGAAAAAATTTGAAGCTGAAATAAAAATCTTACAAGCTGCTCTTGAGCAAGCTCAAAAAACTCTTACTTCTCCAGAGTTAGGACGTTTAAGTCTGAAAGAACAGCTTTCTCATCGACAGGTAAAAAAAAAAAAAAAAAAATTAAGAAGTAGTTTAATATGTAGTTCTAATTGTATATAGGTTACTTTGAAATTTTTTTATCTTGGGAATAAAACCTTATGAGCTACATATCTATTCCATGAAGAATTTTTTTTTTAAGGAAATGAGAGAATATTATTTTTCTTCAGGAATTTTTAACTTTTAAATGATTTCTTAATGTTTTCTTTTTTATTTGTTTGTTTTCTGACAAGAGTCTGATACATGTTAGAATTTTTATTTGTTTAGTTTTGTTTGCTTGTTTTTTGTTGTATAATTATTTTATAGATATCTAAGGCCTGGGATTTGGGTTTATAATATAAAGATGCCTTGGTAATAAAGAGAGATTGGATCTTTGAAGTCAAAATTCATCCAAGCGAAATACCTAAAATTTGGGAGCCCTAAAATAGGGCTTTCAGCTAACTTCTCAGCACAGTTAGATATGCTAGATGGACTGGCATTTGGTATTTTGGAGGGTAAGTAAAAGAAACAAACATAGAAATAAAAAATAAGTAGTAGTTTAATGAAAAAGTCATAGTGGTTCTTTACAGATTGCAAGTAATTCATATAAAGAATTCATTAAATGGGGGCAGCTCAGTGGCACAGTGGCTAGAGCATCAGCCTTAGACTCTGGAGGACCTGAGGTGAAATCTGACTTCAGACACTTGACTATTACTAGCTGTGTAACTGAGGACATGTCATTTAATCTTATTTTCCTCACTCCTTACCCCTACAAAAACAAAAAGAATTCTTTAAACCATTGGAGATGTATTGATTTATGTGCTTTAATGATCCATATTAATGCTATTTAATGATTATCTGGATATTACTGGACAGTTTAGACTAATTTAAGGATACAAATTTAGAGTAATCTAATTAAATGAACTGTCTGGAGTTCAATTTTTTTTTTAAAAAAAATGTATGACTATAGATTGCAATTATCATAGAAAGCTAAATTTATTTTTTTTCTATTAAAAGCGAAATTCCATTTAATTTTAGAAAATATGACCTTCCTAGACAACAAGTAATGAAACTATGATTTCATTCACTTTTTATCTGATGAATTAATCTCCTTTTACCATAATTAAGCTTGTTTACAATTTAAATTTTTATTCACAACTAAATAAAACATATGCTTTATTTCCAGCATCTGCTATCTGAAATGGAATCACTGAAGCCAAAGGTGGAAGCTATGCAAATTTGTCAGAGTGCTCTAAGAATCCCTGAAGAAGTAGTCACTAACTTGCCTATATGCCACATGGCACTCAGACTCCAGGAAGAAGCCAGCCGTTTGCAACACACAGCCATCCAGCAGTGCAACATAATGCAGGCAAGTGTCAGATGTGTGTGTGAGGAGGTTTCTGTAATAAACTTTAGATTGATATAGAACAATGGTTTTCTTAGAGCCATGCACTCTCATCAATCAAAATACACCCATAATGTTCGATTTATCAGACTGTCATGTCAAATATAAAGATTAAGCTTTGAATTAATCCCCAATCATTTGGGCCAGTTGAAATAAGCTAGGAAAAGTATTGGAATAAATAATATAAAAATTGAAAATTTCTGATGCTTATATAAACAAGGACATGAAAAAGTTAATTTTGTGTGGCATTATCTCAGTCAAAATATCTTAAAAATAATACTGAAACAGATATACTTCTGTGCAGCATATATTCTTCAACTTGTTAAAATATTACTAAGCTTTATTATTTATTTTATTGCTAGTTTCTATGCAAAATATGTGTAAATCTCATTTTGATTCTTCACCAACTTATGCACAAGTCCTCTTCAAAGAACAAAAACATAATCTTACTCTGGCATATTTTCCATTACACTCCTTTTTCTGCCTTCTCTGTTTTTCTAATTATTACTTTCATAATCAATCAAGCAAGTAATTAACAAGAATTTTTTGAGCACATGCTATGTGCAGGTTGATACAAAGAAAAAGAGAAAATAGTTTATGCCTTCAAGAAACATACATTCTAATGAGAGAGGTAACATATGTGTAAATGTGTATGTGTGGAAAGACATTTATAAGACATATATAATGTTTTACATGCATGTATGCAAATACACACACACACATCCATACATACACATTCCTATCCTTTGAAACTCAAAAGGTTTTTTTTTTTTAATAAATGCAAAAATACTTGACATGTAATTGAAAAAATATTATGAATCAGAAGGGGCATAATAAATTTTGCTTAGCACTTCTAAGAAAATTGATTTATGATTTTGGACAAATTATAATTTGTCCGAAGCAAGCATAGGCTTGCCCTACTCATGGTCTTTTCTAGAGACACGCTCAATAAACAAAGTATGTCAAGCAAAGGACAACTATTTATTTTCTTCAACATAAAAGAAATACTTATGGCACAAATATTTAAATCAAATACTATAATCTATCAGTCATATTACATTCTCATACATTCATTCTTTTTTATTGTAGTAAGTTTATTTTTTTAATATACATTGATTTATGAATCATGTTGGAAGAAGAAAATCAGAAAAAATGGGAAAAACCATGGGAGAAATTAAGAAAAAAAAAGACAACAGAAAAAAGCAGTGAAGCTAGCATGTGTTGATTTATATTTAGTCTCCTTAGTTCTTTTTCTGAATGCAGATGGCATTTTCTTTCCAAAGTCTATTTGGATTGCTTTGGATCACTGAGTCACTGAGAAGAACCAAGTTTTTCATAGTTGATCATTGCATATTCTTGCTGTTATTGTATACAATATTTTCCCGCTTCTGCTTGTTTTGCTCAATATCAGTTCATGTAATCTTTTCAGGCCTATCTAAAATCATCTTGTTCAATATTTATATAGAACAATAATATTCCATTATCTTCATGTACCACAACTTGTTCAACCATTCCCCAATTGATGGGCATCTGTTCATTTCCCAGTACAAAAGAGCTGATACAAACATTTTTTCATATGTGGATCCTCCCTCCCACCTTTATAATTTCCCAGTAATGGTACTGCTGGGTCAAAGGATATGCATAGTTTTATAGCCCTTTGGGAATAGTTCCAGATTGCTTTGGATGGATGGTTGGATCATATTACAACCCCATCAATAATGCATTAGTGTCCCAGTTTTCCCACATCCCCTCCAACATTCATTACTATCTTTTCCTGTCATCTTAGCCAATCTGAGAGGTATTAGGTGTTACCTCAGAATTGTTTTAATTTGCATTTCCCTAATCACTTGTGATTTAGAGCATTTTTTCATATAATCATAGATGGCTTTAATTTCATCACCTGAAAATTGTTCATATCTTTTGACTATCAATTGGGGATCATATATTCATTCTTAAAAATAATTAAAACATGCAACACTTTGTGAAAGAGATGAACAAGCATTTCATTTTCATCTCTGATCTATTCTGTTCAATCAGATTATTAAAAGTCCACAGGGTCCATAACTTTTGTCAAGCCAGGGTATGACTTGGGCTCATTAGCCTATCATATATATATATATATATATATATATATATATATTTCTCCCTGTAGTCTATTATTTAATGATGTTTCATTGTTTATAACTTCATTTTATATAGTAATTAGAAAAATACAACTTTTTTTTCTATAGGAAGCAGTAGTGCAGTATGAACAATATGAACAAGAAATGAAGCATCTACAACAACTAATAGAAGGGGCTCATAGAGAGATTCAAGATAAGCCAGTGGCCACCAGTAATATCCAAGAGCTACAAGCCCAGATTTCTCGTCATGAGGTAAAAACAGCAATGAAATTCAAACTTATACAATATACTACTTTTTTCTTAAAATCTTTTTTTTAACTATTTTTCTGAGTTATTTTATAATAGAACAGAAAGCATGGATGACAATGCCTGGAATCTGAAATTAATTAGAATAAACAAATATATCTAAAATATATTTTACATTTTTAAGCCACCACTTATTTCCTCTATAGTATTTCCGAATTACCATATTTGCATGCAAAAATAAAATGTCTGCAAGTATGAAAAACATAAGAAGTAATGTTTGGAACTTGCAAACTTACCAATTTTAATTTAATGTAAGAAAAACTCCCTAACAATTCAAGGTGTCTAAAAGTATTATGGATTACCTGGACAGGTAGAGATATAGTGAGGGTTTTTCCTCCCTAGAGATATTTAAGCAGAATCTTCTAGTCAAGAATATTGTATTAGAGGGTTTTTTATGTATTAATTGAACTAATTTTTCTCTGAGATGCTTTCTTACTACTACTATTATTATTAACTTTATATATTGCTTACTATACTATCTTGAGCATTATACTAACTAATCTATTCTTATCTCATTTGATCTTCATACCAATAATGAGAAGTAGATTCTTTTATTATCCCCATTTTACAAGTAAGGAAGTTGTAGACAAATAGAGGTTATTAGTTACCCAGGGTCACCTAGTTAGTAAGTGTCTCAGATCAGATTCTGTGACTCTTGATCTATAATATAGTCTTGATTGGTAGATACATGAATTTCTTTGATAAACATTGTTTAATCCAATTTGTAAGATGTTTATTTTTTTTACTTAGTGGTCTTCAAATGGTTTTTTAAAAGATTTTTAAAATTAATGAACATGTGTTACATATATCTATTCTCTTATATACATTACATATATGTATGTGTTAGATTTAAAGTATTTCCTACTTTAAATAAGGTTGCAGTGTCCCATTGTAGCAATGAAACGTGACTCTAAATTCTTGAATTTATGCCAATGGAACCTGAGTTCTGCTAGGAGCTATGAAGATAGCAAGGTTTCAAGTTCAATTTTGTAAATAGATTTTATCTGCTATCCTAGCTTTCAACCTAGGATCAACCTAGCTAACTTCGCATGATGAGTCTGTCTTTATTAATAAAACAGGTGAAATTAAAAACTAATTTCATTATTAAACAGATGTTCTACATTTGCAATTTTTGTGAAAGGAAAGGGGGCTTAGGATAGACACCAAGCACTTTGTTATAAGACTATAAGCAAGCATTCATTAAATTGATTAAATTTCTAATATGATATCTTTGTCCAACAATCAATGCTCAAAGTAAAACCAAAAAATATAAAGAAATTAAAGCTAAATGGAAAAAGAGTCCTCATTCTCCATTGGGAGTTGAAAAATACATTGGCATAATTTCATTGGTTCCATGGTGTCTCCAAAGTCAACAAAAAAACCATCATTTTATGAGATATTCACTTCCCTTTTTAAATCACCTATTTTAGGCATATAAACAAGTATATTGTTAAGATTATTGCAGCTTATGTGCATCATCTATTTTAGAGGATGAAGAAGTAGAAAAAGTCTGACAAAATACTATAAACTAAGTTTATATAGATCTATTACTTTGTCATTTTAATGTGAAAATGGGCATCAAAATGGTTAGCAAATATATATATTCCCCATGTAGATATGCATATGTGAAAATAAAATTCAGAATCAAGAAATTTTTAAAAGTCAAATTTAGATTTCTATCAACTGGGGAATGGGTAAACTGATTGTTATACATAAACACAATGGAATATTATTGCATCATAAGGCACAATGCATCCAAAGAATTCAGAAAAGAATGGGAGACTAGAACTGAAGTAGAGAGAAATTATTAGAATTGGAGACCTGGAAAGGGGGAATAACTTTTCTAATATAAACAAGAAAAAAAAAACTACATTGTGCAATTATAGTGAACAACTGATCCTAGAGAAAAATTGAGAAATATAAACTTCTCTCTTTTTGAAGTGGTAGAGTTATAGGGGTGAAATGTGGTATATTTAATGGATTTGTTGAATTAGGTGAACTTAAGAAATTGTTATTTTGCTTTTTTATTTTTTTCCTAAAGTAGTGTTATGGAATCTGTAGCTATATATTTACTGGGTAGAGGAAGGAAGAGAAACATATTTTAAAATGAAAATAATATTAAAACAGGGAATAATAAAATGTTTTCAAAAAAGAAAGTGATCAGAAACCTAACATTATTGCACCATAGATATATGATTCTAGAAAGAGAGGACATTTAAGGTACTGTTGAATTCTAGCAATAAAATTTGTCTTGCTTACTCCTCAATTTCCAATTCCCCTTATCCTCAGATCTAATTAGGGAAGAAAAATTAAGTTGAAGGGGAGATGGGAAGAAGTAATGGAAAGAAGAAAGGTACCTGTATAAGGGCAGCTAATAAGGAGTCTTGAGAGAGTTCAGCAATGAGCAAGTAAAAAGCTCAGGACCTTAATAAAATGGTGGTTCCAGAGAAAGATTCACCAATGAAGAAAGCATTGTGATGGTTTCTCAGGGTGGTGATTTGGCAAGCAAGGCATCCAGATAAATTCTAGGTATGAATGCAATTCATAAATACTTTGTTCAAGAAGAAATTGAGAAGTATCTCGCATACACATACATGCACGTATGCATGTGCATGCACACATTCATGCATGCACACTCACGCACACAGATACATAAAATAGCTTTAAACTTATCTTAATTAGTGAGAAGTTACTATTTACTAATGTTCATCATTTCTGAAATTGGTTCTCCCCAATTCAGTTAGATCACTAATTAATTAGAGAAAAGATCAAAATCAATTCTAAGATTAAGAGAGACAATAAGGATATGTCACCACCAAAGATTATATCAACTTCAAGGTGACCTGATTAATCAAGCTGTGGACTCCCCATGTGAAAAATGGACAAAATTAAAGTCCTTGACTCTAATTATCACCATTTTTAGAAAATCTTTACTCATGTAATTTGTGTACTCAAAACAAACCAGACTTTACTTCAGGTATCAAATATTTAACCTATTTTTTTTTAACAAAGCAATTACATACACACACAGAAGATATATGTATATGTGTGTCTATATAAATATATACAGATATGTATGCAGAGCTATGTGTCTGTGTGTGTATTAATGCATATGTGTATAGTGGTACAGTGGATCAGTATTGGGCTTGGAATAGTGAAGTATTGGAATCAGAAAGACTCATTTTGTGGATTCAAGTCTGGCCTCACAAAATTATCAGCTATATGACCATGGGCAAGTCATTTAACTCTGCTTTCCTTATTACTTTATTAAAAATAAGCTGAAGAAGGAAATGGCAAATCACTTTTGTATCTTTTCCAAGAAAACTCTAAATAGGGTCATGAAGTCAGACATGACTGAAACAACTGAAGAACAATGAATATGTATCTATCTGTGCATCTACGTATATATAATATATATATATGTAATCTTCATCTCATGCGTACACATGTATATATATTTAAGTATCCATCTTTCTATGTATGTAAGCAGTTTAATGTTCATTTGAATTAGAAAAAATATAGGTGGATTTTGTGTGTGGAATGGTGCTGCGATTTCATTACTTAAGCTGCTTTCTACTTTTATAAATCCATCTTTTTAACACTATTCTTTTTCCATTAATATCATATGACGGTAGATAATTCTGTGACCCCAGAGTAATAAACATTATAGGTAATTAAAAATATAATGCAAAGGTGTTTATATTGGAGATAGGGAAACTCTGTCACCTAATAAGTAATTTTGCAAAAGAAGAGGCATAAAATATGTTATCAATGACATATATATGTGTGAAGAAAAAAATGAAAGTGGTTGATTATATAGTGAAAGTGATTTATAATTACTTATAAGGGAATGTATACATTGATTAGATCAAAGATCCAATAAAGTATTAAAAATCCACATAAAATTTCTGTTGAAAATAAAGTTTAGTTATGAATTTTTTTCTGTATCAAGGAGAGTTTTATTTAAATATAAATGTTATAGAAACTAATAAAAATATTTTTCAACCAATGGAACTATAATCCCATTGCTTTCTCTTTTCTATAAAACAAAAGCTTTTAGAAAACTGAATCATATTAGTAATGATATTATGATGATTAGAATCATATTACTAATTAGTAAATTAATTAGAACTTTAATATTGATAATACTGTCATCATATTCTGCCCTATATATCATTTAGTTATATTTGAATATCAATTAGCTATGTTCTAAAGGCTCATAACAAACTTTGCTGTAGAGTATTAAATATTTTTTTATCCAGAGTAAATCTCAAAGTGATCATTTACTAAATTGCAGAAGTGTTGGAGTACACAGGCAAAAAATTTGCAGATTAGTGGAGTAATGAGGAAATAAAAGTATTACTCAAGTAATATGGACATTACTAAAGACGTTTTAAATTGTGAATTTAATAAATCATGTTTTAAATGATCATTTTAACTAAGAATTTTATAGAAATAGTTTCTATCACCTTATAAAATTAACTCCTTCATGTAATTTCTAGTTAACATTTCTTAGTCACTGACATTATCAATGAATTTCATTGGTAATAGTACATATGTCAATATCATTATAGAATTCATCAGTATGCTAAATTACCTGAGGTATAAATGAATGGGGAGGGGGGGACAGAAAGCATTAGTTAAAGCTTTGTTGTTGTTGATCATGTGTTCAACTTTACCTGATCCCATGGATTATTTGTTCATGAAGTCTTCTTGGTAAAGATACTAGAGTGGTTTGTCCTTTCTTTCTCCTGTATATTCCCATTTTACAGATGAGGAATCAAGGCAAACAAGTATGAAGTAACTTGCCTAGATACATCACATAGCTTCTAAATATCTGAGGCCAGATATGAATTCAAGTCTTCCTTATCCCAAGCCTAGTACTTAAATATTATTAAACATATACTATGTGTCAAGTACTCAGATACAAATTGTAAAGCAAAGCTTCAAAGAACTTATATTCCTGTGGAGAAAAACAAAAGGGAGCAGGATAGAGTATTATCCTCTTAGAAGTTACAAGATGATGAGTAGGAGGCAATTTCAGAAGTAAATTGACATGCCCCATATTGTAATAATGGCATAGCTAATTTGGTCATCTGAATTGTTCCAAAGCAAACAGAGGAGACCACTAGGACAAAAGTTTCTCAACATGTACTACTAAACTATTGGGAATGACTTTAGAGGAGGTAGAGACTCAGAGGAGCAAATGAGGGAGTTATAATGAATACATTTTCATTTCTTAGATAACACTGGTGATAGTAATTCAGTTGTGTCTGACTTTGAGGCTCAATTTCAGGCTTCTTAACAAAGGTACCCAAGTGTTCTGTTATTTCCTTCTCTAACTCATTTTACATATAAGGAAATTAAGACAGACAGGATTGATATGCCCAGTCATACAGTGTATATGTGTCTGACACCAAATTTCAATTCAGATCTTTTTTATTCCAGATGTGGAGCTCTATCCAGATTTAGATATTATTATAAACCTATAAAATGAGACCATTAAATCTGAAATACTGTCAGCTATCAGTAACTTCAAGAAAGAAAGAAATATATGTTTTGAGATATGCAGAATAAGATAACAAGAAGAAAATTGTCAACAATCAATAAGCATTTATTAAACACACACAAATATGAGGCAAAATACTAGACAAAAACAAAACAATATAAATGTAAAATTATCCTTTGTCCTCAAGAAATCACAGTCAAATGTAGAGATAACAGGTTCAACACTATGTACCAACAAGAAATATACAGGATAAATTGGAGGCACTTTCATAGGGAAGGTATTAGCCATATAGGAACCAGGAAAGGCTTCCTGCAAAAGCTGAGCTAAAGGAAAGCAGAGAAACAAAGAGGAGAGATGAAAAGAGAGAATTCCAGATATGGGGATTAGCCAGTGAAAAAGTATGGAGTCAGGAGATTATGTGTCTTGTGTGGGAAGTAGGAAGGAGTCATGTGTCATTAAATCATAGAGTGTGAAGAGTAAAGATGTAAGAAGCCTGGAAAGGAAGAAGTGGCTCAGGTTATAAAGAACTTTAAAAGGCAGAGGATTTTATTTTGATGCTAGAGGTAATAGGGAACCACTAGAGTAATTGAATGGAGGAAAGGGAAGATGACATGATAAGATCTGTGCTTTAAGAAGATCAATTTGACAAGTGAATGGACTCAGTGGAGAGAGAATTGCAGCAAGGGGAATATTGCTATTATAATATTCCTAGCGTGAGAATGTTGTGATAGTTGAATCAACAGGACTTGGCAATAGATCAGACATGGGAAGAGAGAGAAAGAGATTAAGGGCAGAGAGAGGAGGATAGAAAGAGGGGGAAGAGAGGGAAGGGGAAAGAGGTGAGGAGAGGAAGAGAGAGGGGGGAGAGATGGGAGAATGAGAGTGGAGAGTGACTGAGTGACTGGTAGACTTGAAAGTAATAAAGCAGTCAGGAAAAGAGGAGGGTTTGGGGCAAAATATGAGTTCAATTTTGAACATATTGAGTTTAAGATGTCTTTGGGACTTTGAGTTTGAAATAATCATGAAGCATTTGGAGGTTCAAGACTGGAATGGATTAGATAAATAGTCCTAAAAATCATTAGCATGGAGAAGATAATTGAAAAGCTGATATAATCAAGCAAAATAGTGAAGAAGAAAAGAGGACTAAGGTCAGATATCTACCATAAACAGGTCTGATCTCAATGAAGATTCAGCAAAGTATTCTTACAAGGAGCAGTAAGACAGAAAGTGAATCAGGAGATTGCAGTATCATGAAAAGCTAGAAAGAAAAGGGTATCAAAGACAAGAGAGTGGTCTAATATATCAGAAGAAGGAAAAGGATTGAGAGAAGGGAAGAAGGAAAAACATTTATTAAGCATCTGCTGTGTGCCTGATAGTGTGTTAAGTGATTTGAAAATATTAACTCATTTATTTCAATTTTACATTGAGAAAACGAAAGGAAAAATTTCAGTGACCTGCTTGGGGGTGTCTGAGTACGGATTTAAACTTGGCTCTTTTTGACTCCAGACCCAGAACTCCCTGTATTGTGTACACTCCATGTATAGCTATCTCTTAAAATAGCCCTAAAGGCCATTCAATTGGTCAGTTGAGAGATGATAGGTACTTTGAAAAGCATTTTCAATTGAATATTGAGTCTGGAAGTAAGATTATGGAATGTCAAGTAATAACTCTGTGTGTGTGTGTGTGTGTGTGTGTGTGTGTATCGTGTTTATATGTGTGTATATAATATTGTGTGTATAAATAAATATAGATATAGATATATTTTTATAAGTTTTTATTGACAGAACACATGCATGGGTAATTTTTCAACACTGACCCTTGCAATCACTTCTGTTCCAATTTTGCCCTACCCTCCCACCACCCCCTCCCCTAGATGGCAGGCAGTCTCATACATGTTAAACATGTTAAAGTAAGATACAGATGTATTTACATGCTATAGGATACTGTCACATTTCTTCTTCCAAAAATTCAATCAAAACAGTGAGTGAAAGGAGAAAATGCAAAGACTAATCATTGAATTAAAATCTATGAGAAAGAAGTATAACTATACTCCAAATTTTGCTTTTGTTGTTGAAGATCTTAGAAAAAACAAATGTTTTATCATCAATCCTTCCCTTACTAATTGGTTTTATTTCATCATATAATGAATCACATCTTCAGAATCTTTTCAGAAATCTTTTTGGGACTTTGTATTAGTTATGTCATCAGAAATTCAGATTCAATTAATTTTTATTATTTTTTTCCCTTTTCCTTACCAGCCTCCCCACTTTTAGTCTGGCATTTTTAAAACCTCTGGCCTTTGTTATCATCTGGGCTGGCATAGATAGCATTCTTAAGTCACTAAAATCTCTTGCTGTTTGTACTTATTGACTCATAGCAATTAATTTGTTGTCATGACCTGTCATCTTCTACTTAGGTCACCATAACTCTGAATTTGGTTTGAGATAGGTCATGTCTGTGATAAATCCAAAAGAAGCGACTATATTATCTATTGGTTTTTTTTTTTTAAACACATGGAAAAGTGAAGATGATTTATGTCTTTTCAAATAGTGGCAGCATTAATAATTTGGATAGCCAATGACAATTCTGTGTGTTCTTTGGATTATTGCCAAAATTATGTATTTAAATTGTGGCAAATCACATTTGTGAAAAAGTAATATTCCTGTTAATCTGAGTATGCAAGAGAGGTAATTAGTGCTAGGATTGTAAAAGGAATAACAGATGGCATTTAGTTGTTTTTTAAGGAAAGCATGTGCTTTGCCTTTTGCTAGAAACTGGGGAGGAGTTCATGAGAATGCATTTCTGGAATCTCTTGATCCTCTTAATTTTTTAGCCACTTAATGGTTGGCAAATACTTGAACAATAATATTTAAAAAAAAAAAGACTTCCTATTAGATTAGTGTTATTCCTGTCACCTTTTCTATTATTTAGATAAGTAACTTTTATTTTATTGTTCAGTTGTTTCAGTGACATCCAACTCCTTTTTTACCTAATTTGGAGTTTTATTGGCAAAGATACTGGAGTGGTTTACCATTTTCTTCTCTAACTCATTTTGTAGATGAAGAAACTGAAGCAAGTAGGATTAAGTCACTTGCCCAGGGTCACACACCTAGTAAGTATTGGAGGCCAGATTTGAACTCAAGTCTTCCTGACTTGGCTTTCTATATATTACGTATCTAGCTTCTTTTAAAAATTCATAGGGGAAATATATATATGTGTGTGTATATATATATATATATATACACACACATATATATATGATGCTCTGCCCTTAGTCACATAATATGACCAACTAACAATCCCCTGAATTTTGTATTTTTGTATTAAAGTTTTTTTTTATTTTTAAAAACATATGCATAGATAATTCTACAACATTAGCCCTTGCAAAACCTTGTATTCCAGTTTCCCCCACCCCTCTCCCCTAGATGGCAAGTAGTCCAATATAGCCTAAATATGGTAGAAATATGCAATATATGCATACATATTTATATACTTATCTTGCTGTACAAGAAAAATCAAATAAACCAGAAAAGAAAGTGATAAAGAAAATAAAATTCAAGCAAACAAAACAAAAAGAATGAGAATGTTATGTTCTGAACCACACTCAGTTCCCACAGTCCTCTCTCTGGGTGTAGATGGCTCTTTTCATCACAAGACCATTGGAACTGGTCTGAATCATCTCATTGTTGAAGAGAGACACATCCATCAGAACTGATCATCACATAACATTGCTGTTGCTAGGTACAATTATCTCCTGGTTCTGCTCATTTCACTTAGCATCAGTTCATGCAAAACTTTGTATTTCTTTTTGCAGCCTCTATGTAATGTTTGACTCATATTACCTTCTCAAAAATTTTAAAGAATCCTTTTCTGATTTTTCTGTTTCTTAGTGCTTTCTTCCTCCTTAAGTTATTTTTTACTTTCTCTTTACTTATGTACGTTTATCTTCTCAAAAGAATGAAAGCTCATTAAGGTAAAAAACTGTTTCATTTTCATATCCTTTTCCTTTATACTATTTAGCATACAATTTGTATAGCATAGATAATATATATACTTGTTAAATTTAAAGTGGTAGATATGTAAATATATACACACGCATTTGCTCAGTAATCATGCTTGTTCATAAAAAATGGTTTGTTTTGGGAAAAAGTTTGGGATCGTTGAAAATTTATGGAGTTACAGAGATGTAGTCTAGCCCCTTCACTTATTCCCATTCAAAGAATAACATTAAATTTTATTATTGCAAGGAATCTTGTTGGAGATTAATTAGTCCAGGTCCCTCCTGCAATAATAATGGAATTTCAATTAGAGGGAACTTCATAGACTATCTCATAAGTCATAGGATCGTTGATTGGGAGGTAGAAGGGAATTTTGTAAGCCATAAAGCCAAGCCACCTCATTTTACAGATAAAGACATCTATATCTATAACTATGTCTATATCTATATCTATGTCTATATCTATATTTATATGCACCTATAGATAGTATAGATAGATATGTCACATCTATGTGTGTGTTCATGTCTGTGTTTATATACACATATAACATTTATAATACATATAAGATTTTTTATATTTTATGTATACATATATGCACACAAATTAGAAAAATTTGTCTAAGATCACACAGATAGGGGGCAGCAGAGTCTTGACTATAACCCCGGGTTCTCTGGCTTCGTTCAAAAGAATTAGTTTCTTTTCTGTACGACTAACATTGAGCTGCTTGTCCCTTTCCATTTTTCTGTCCTAAATGTAACATAATGGTCCTGTTAATGTACTTTTTAATGCCTTTGTGGCAGGAGATGAGAGAGAGAAAAACATTTTCCCCCATTTACAAAATTCTTTTGTTAATCAGTCTGACAATGTTCCTGAAAACTTCTGTCATTGCTGTTATTCTGTTGAATTAATTCATTATCTCCACCAAAGTCAACCTGAAATAGAACTGTGTTGCTTGGGAAGTATACTAATTGATTAACCCATTAGCACCCATTTTACATCGATTAGCTTATTTCATTAGCTACCCAATTATCATTGCAATGCCGATGATTCTCAGATCTGTTTATCTAGCCCTAATCTCTTTTAACTTCCAAACTCTGATCTCCAACTAATCCTTGGCTATTTCAAATGGGATAACTCTAGTGTTTCCAAAACTGAATTCATTTTCTTAGCTCTCAAACCCCTCCCCTTTCCTAACTTCCCTATTACTGTGGAGGATGCCACCATCTCCCAGGTGTCATCCTGGATTCTCTATTCTCTCTCATACCTATGTCCAATCTCTTACTACCAATTTTACCATACAAAAGATGGTATGTTTCCTTCTCTTCTGTGCAACTGCCACCACTGGGCAGATCTTCCTCAACTAATGCCTAGACTTCCACAGTAACTTCCTCATTGGTCTCTCTGCCTCAATTTTCTTCCCCCTCCATTTTATCCTTTACTCAAATCTCAAAGTGTTTTTTCTAAAGTTGGCCTGACCATGCCATCCACGGTTTAATAAATATCAGTGACCCCTTATCCTTAAAATCCTTTGGTATTCAAAGTCTTTCATTCCAGTCTTTTTATACTTTACTCACTCTTAAATATTCTATAGTCCGGTGATACCACCTTTCTTAATTGTCCACCCACAAGAAAGTTTCCTTACTTTCTGCATTTATTTCACTAGCTGTGGCCCATACTTGGAATTCTCTCTTCTATCTTTCATGTCCCAGTTAAAATTCTGCTTTCTACAGGAAGCCTTTTACGATCATCTTTGTTGCTAGTTCCTTCCCTCTGGTAGCTTATCTCCAGTTTATTGTATTTTATCTTATTAGCACATAGCTATTTTTTTTTCCTTTGCTGTTGTTGCTTTTAATATTGTCTACTCCATTAGTCTCTGAGTACCTGAAAAAAATGAACTCATTTGGGATTTTGTAGTTCTTGTCTTTCTTTATATCCTTATTGCTTATCCCAGTTCTTGGCATAATTATAGTTGTTTAATAAATGCTTGTTGATTGAATAACTGTTTCTGTATATTGAAGAATTGAGCACAGGAAAGTTGCTTTTCTAGAAAGGTTTATCTTATTTAAACTGTCACAGAATTCTTGTCTACATGTACACAGTGGGATAGTGGGCAAATACGAGGCACTATAAATTTAGCTGAGGTCATCAGAAAAAAAAAGAGGGGAAATTCATTTCTAGATGTGTGTACTAGATTCAAGTGAAGTTGGATATGAAGCAAAATCAGAATTTTGCCTAATATCAATTTTGGGGCTCCAGAGAGTAAGCTAATGTGCAGAAATATGCATTTATGATGAATGATCCTACACGAGACAAGAAATTAACCTCTTTGTTCACATGAAACAACTATTTTATGATCATCCACGTTGCTATATTAAAAAAAAAAAAATCCTGTCCCCAAGAGATTTTAGCCAAAAACTTGTTGAAGTTCAAAGATCTAACCATCTTTGCTCTATAAACTCTTTTTTGAGTCATGAGAAATTACTATACAGTTGGAAATAGGCTTCCTCCATCTGCTAGAATGATTGTGTGCCCACTCCATTTAGTCAACATCAAGGCTAGATATGAGAAAATGTGCTATATTCATTCTTATGTTAATGTGATTGACCAGTTTCAGTACCAAGTTCATAAAACAGGAACAGAGCAAACTCTAACAGGAAGTTGTTTGTTTTAAGTCAAATGAACAAAGGTGAAGAGTGACTGATCATATTCTGTACTCCACTTGCTTAATCAAGCATTCCATTCAGTGTATTCAGTGAGTGGAATTGGTCAATTTGATTTTAAATGGTGTCGTTTTCCAAATTTTTAATGAGAATTTGAAGGAAATATTGTGCTATAGTAGACATACAAATGATTCTGGACTCTAAAAAACTGAGTTTGTGTCCTGTCTTCTTTATCTGTGTGATTGGCAGGCTATGTCATTTTCTTTTGGTCAGTTTTCCTACCTATAAAGTGATAAGGAAAAAAAAAACTAATCTCTAGGTTCCTTCCAACTGTTCATTGTTTAGTAGTCATAGTTTTTCACTTCTTTTATATACATAAATCTTTTTAAGAGGATGTTATAGATACATTTGCTGTTTATTATTGTCTTGAAATTGACTCAGGATTTTCTAAATCCCACATGATTCCGAGAAAGCATTTTAATCTTGTTTTTATTATTAAGTTCATTCTCCCTTTAAAATTAGAGAGGGTTACTGAAAACCCAATTTAAATGACAAAAAGTTTGAACCACAATTAAATTTGCAAAGATTGGCTGTCAGGAGTGGTAAAAGATGAGTTCTGATTGCTATTTGAAAATGTTATGGGATTTAAATAATTAAACTTTTTTGTTGGTAACTTAAGACCTTTTATTAAAATCAAATGATTAATTCAGTTTACATAAGAAACGTAAAAATAGGCCTGCCTTCAGGCAATATTTGTCAGACAATTTACCTTGCTGCTGTGAATGGCTCTTTTCTCAGTTTGTTGGATCTGCATGGTGAGAAATGAGAGTTGCATTTTCATAGTTTTAGTCATCACATGACATGAACAATCTAAGAAATTTCAGCGTCTTTGGTCATTTGCAAAGAGTTGCTGTTTCTCAAGTATAGCACAAGTTCAAGCTTCTGTCCGTTTTCTGTGCCGTTCTCCCAGTGAGACACAGATCAGCGTCATCTTCTTTCTTTTTGCCACCGAATGTAGCTTTCACAGCAGTTTTTCCGGGTTCACTGCATCGCTCTTTGCTTTGCGGTTTAGCTGTGCTGTGAGATGCAGCCTGACTTGTTCTCTTCCACAATCCACATCCTGCCTTTCAGCTTCTGCTGCTGATGATGTCTGGCTTCTGAGACTCAGAGCTGTGATTTTATTGGCTGGCCCTGGAGAAGGATAGCCTGCCTCCCTAAAGGAAGATGAATGCTACTAGTTCTCTTTTTTTTTTTTTGATGCTGCTCTGACCCACGGAAAAAAAAAAAAACATGTTTTCTCAGGAGCTGGCTCAGAAAATCAAGGGATACCAGGAACAGATTGCCTCTTTGAATTCTAAGTGCAAGATGTTAACAATGAAAGCTAAACACGCCACCATGCTGTTGACAGTGACAGAAGTAGAAGGGCTTTCAGAAGGAATGGAGGATCTGGACACTGAGCTCCTCCCAACGCATTCCACACATCCCTCAGTGGTTATGGTAAGGACCAAGCTGGTATTATTGTCCTCTCCTATTAGCAATACCACAGTCTCTGTTGCTTTGCTTGGGGTTTAGCCAGTGCTCACATTTCCCCTCTCTGTGCTTAGCTTCACCTCTCTACCTTGGATGTTGCAGATTAGAATGGACTGAGAGTTCTTCATTAACTTTCTGTGACTATACTTATGTAATGACTGAGCTTTACAGTGGAACTAATGGGCCTGCAATGAAACTATATCGTGAAAAAGGGATCAGTGTGATTTGAATCTGCTAAATTAATAATATTTACAATCCACGCTTAGGATGTTCAGTGTCTGTCTATAATTATGCATGTCGACTTATATGTAAATTGTAAACCAATGTTTTGCATGTGGGCTGGTTTATTTGGGGGAGGAAATCTAATATTATGTTTTGCTTGCATTCTTTCTGCTGTAATCTATGATGATTTCTGTACATTTTTGGTTGTAATAAACATAATTTTGTTAAGAATTAGAAGGGATTGTTATTATAATGAGAGTTACAATCTAGAAAAAAAAGAAATAAACTCCCTTAAGTTCTGTTCTGCAACATTCAATATCTCACACTCATCCCAACACAAAATTATTGAGTCATTTAATTAACTTCAGCATTGAGACTTTTGACATTTAAAAAATATAATAGTTATCATTTAACATTTGGCCTTAACTTTTTTTCTGTGATATATTGCTTTTAGATATCCTTCAGTTTCCTAGATTATTGTTAGAATTTTGAGATGAATCAGAAAAATTGAATTCTGTTTCACATATCCTCTATAGTTGTATGGAACAAGGAAATTCTAGCCATTATAAACAACAATAGTATAAAAAAGGAGAAAATAGCTCTCTCTAAGATTTAATAGAATAATATCCAACATCTTTGTTGGTTCAATTAGTGGCTATATGCATCATATCAATCATAGAATTGAATCTTCCAAATTCTGAATACAAAATGAATCCCCAAAATTTTATCTCAGGAATTCTAACATTAGCTATAATTTTGTATGTTTTATTTTGCACCTAATTAGCCTTTTTGTTGACATGTTCCTGTCCTTTGGGCTTGCATTTCCTGTGACAGATGACTGCGGGTCGCTGTCACACACTGCTTTCACCTGTCACTGAGGAGTCTGGGGAGGAGGGAACCAACAGTGAGATTTCCTCTCCACCTGCCTGTCGCTCTCCTTCACCTGTGGCTAATACAGATGCTTCTGTTAACCAGGTACCTCCTACTTGGCACTCTCTCTGGACAGATGCAGGACCCCATCCTGGGTATTTTGCAAGATGTTTCTATGCTTGTGGATTAATTATTTGAATATCATTTTTTTGTTATTGTTGTTGATAATGGACATACTATTATTTATTAATGCAAAGCATGACTGCCTTGTGAAATTCATTACATAACTTGGCAAATCACTTTAATTCTTTTTGAAAGTGAGATGAAGAAAAACTGCATCCCTGGAATTGAATGCACTGTGAAGAGCTACTAAATCCTATATGAAGATCTCATTTTCTATATTATCTATGTATAATAGATATTGTATCTTAAAAGAAAATGGGGTAGTATAACATACTTATAATTTATTTCTGATTTAACTACCACTGTGACTGCCATTGTATTCCTCACAACATTTTAAATTTATAATTAATTACAAATAAGATTATAATTTATTGAGACTGTATATATATATATATATATATAATTGAGATTTTATATATTCTAAATATAATCAGGGGAAGAATAACAAATCACAATTTTATAATGCTTTAAAGTTTATAAATTGCTCTGCTTACAATATTGCTGTTGAGTAGATGGTTCAAGTATTCTGTGAGGAAGTTTGGCTTGATAAAGATTGACTTATCCATGTTAGAGATGATAATGAAACCTAAATCTCCTGACTCTTGGGGCAGTTTTCTTTCAACTAAAAGATTCTCTTTTTTTGTAATACATGCTAATATTATTATGTGACCATGATTTGGAACCTCAATAACAGTTTAGAAATTACTTTTTTTATGGAGGTTGGGTCCAGTCCTGGTGAGGCAATTAACTCAGATCATCAATTCAACTGCAATGTCTAGTCTTAGATTGTTGCTGAAAGATTAAGTTATTGGGCCATATGCCCAAATTAGCATATTCAAGGGGTTGGACTTGAACCTAGGTCTTCCTTGAACCCTGACTCAACTCTATATTATATTACAGTTCCCTTACAAAATTCCATTGACCTAGCCTTTTAGAATGAAGGGTACCTGTATGATGATAAGACCTTAGTGAAAAGATTTTAGTGAAAGAAGGAGAATTGTCACTATTTCTTTAAAAAAATGTAGTTGACACATTGTCTCAAATTTAAATCTCTCAGTATTAACTTTTTAATTTTTATCACTGTTCTATTTGGCATAAAGTTTCATGAATATAGGGCTTCCCAGTTGTAAATGATGTGATAGAACCAAATGACCTCCACACTTTCTTCCATCTTTAAATATTAAGATTCTCTGAGTTGTCTGAATTAAAGAGTATTTTTGGAGGTAGATTGAACTTATCTAAAGTGCAAAATGGTGATAAATCTGTATCATTTTGATACAGTTTTAGGTATGTAAATTTAAAAATAGTACAATAAAAGTAATAAAAGTTGAGGAAAAATAGGATTTCTTGGTTAACTCTCTATAATATTCAGATTAAAAACAAAAATTAATTTCTTCTAACAGCTAGGTCTTTCTATGCATCTGAATATGTGAACAGATTCCCATAATTGATTAAAATCTCTGGTTTTCATCTACACTAAGAAATTTGTATCTAATTTTTTGGTATATTTCACAACCTATTGGTCTTTTCCAGGATATAGTAGCAAAGCTATTACTTTTCAGTTATTTTTTTACATACATTTCACATAATTTAAAATAGTTACATTTTTCAATCATTAAATTATGTGGAACAATAGCAAAAAGCATTCATTCATTCCTGAGTTCAAATTTTGCATGTGACATATTAGCTGTATGACCCTTGAGAAAAATTATTTCACTTTCTTGTTCCTCAGTTTCCTCATCAGTAAAATAAGGAGATTAGATATGAGCCCCTCTGTGAAGTCCCTTCTAATTCTTTAATCTTGTATTTATTTTCCAACATTCTGTGGGGATTGGATAAAACAAATAAATTGTGTCCTGTTGATAAATAAAATTATTATTTAATTTTTATTTTTATATCTTCAGTACTTAATATAATGCCATGTGCATAGTAGGTATATAAAAATGTTATAAACAATGATGCCTTATCACTATGGATATGTGTTTTACTATCTTAGAAATTCAAAACTCTATTAAAAATGGGGAATGAGGCAGTACTGGACAAAATTGTGAAACAGGAAAGAAAATTCTCTTGATCTTAATCAGTACTTTACCATCAACTCCTATTACCCACTCCAACCTAAGAATTTCCCACCAGTCACCCTCTGCCAGCCCTTCTTTTTCAATTTTCAAAACCTACTTTCATATTTTTCATTCTAGAGAATAAATGCCTAATAGTGTAGTAAAATGTTATTCACACACAGTATTTACATTTTAGTAAGGATAAAAATACCTAAAATAAATGGATCTAAGCTCTATTTTAAGTAAGTCAATGTATATGTGGGTGATGGTGATGGTCAGTAAGTTAAAAAGTATTTATTACTATATATGAAGTATATGCTAATTATTAGGGACACAAAAAAAGAAAGCATGGTCCCTGCCATCAGGGAGCTTACACTCAAATGGCAAAGACAACATGTAAACAACTATATACAGATAAGACACATAGATAGATTATATATGGGGTAAATTGGAGGTAAGCTTAGAGGAAAGCCATTCATTCACATTGAAAGGTGGGAATGGGAAATGTAAAAGATATTCTGCAAAGCTGGAATGTGAGCTGAATCTTGAAGGAAGCCAAGAAAGTTAGTAGGAAGATCCTAGGAAGTAAGAAAATTCAGACATTGGGGATATAGCCAGTCTTTCACAGTTGGAACTTGGACCTTTTAGTGTAAGGGACAATAAGAATACCAGACCAGTGACACTGGAACATAGAATATGTGGAAAAGCATAAAGGAGGGAAAGACTGGAAATGTAGCATAGGACCAGTTTTAAAACCAAATAAGATTTTTTAAAATTTGGTCCAGGGTAAAACATGGGGCCCTTGAAGTTTTTTGAATAGGGGAGTAACATGATCAGAGATGTCCCTTAGTAAGGGAAAAAAAAAAAAAAAAAAAAAAAAAAAAAAAACTTTAGCTAAATCAGAGGAAATAAGGGGATTTATATGACAGAGATTGTAATGGTTGAAATGACAGGACATAGCAGCACATGGAATACGTGGAGTGTGATTGAGGCACCCTGGATGACACTTATACTGAGAACCATCTGATGAATGATATATTTGAGATGTTGGGATAGGAAGAGGTATTCCCATTAGGATCCATTTGCTTACTTGGTAGGCCCATCTGCAAAAGCAAACCTGTGTGTGTGTGTGTGTGTGTGTGTGTGTGTGTGTGTGTGTGTGTGAGAGAGAGAGAGAGAGAGAGAGAGAGAGAGAGAGAGAGTCCCCTTAAGAGACAACTCAGTATTTAAGATTGTCCTCAATATTTTTGTAAATGGGTTGTGAAAGAGAGTACCTTGGACTACCTTGTGAATTTATACACTTCAGGAGAAAAAGGGACAGAGGGGTTCATTCAGTTGCTCATTCATTTATTCATTAATGAATTAATTTTCTATTGCATAGTATATTACATTATTTACTTAGTGTGATATAAATTTTAAGTAAAATTCTATTCAATAAGAGAGCCATGCACCAGCAAGTAGAAATCTATTGACTTCTGGTTTCCTGTTTCTACTCATCTTTCTCTTGATTAACAGTTTTTCTTTTACCACATTCCTCATCATATGGTAATGGACTGTGTGTGCATTTAAAAACAAACAAACATATGGCATTCTGTATAAGAGAGGCACTCTGGAATGGTGGAGAGGATGCCTGCCTCAGAAATAGGTACACCTGGTTCGGAGTCATTACTCTTAACATCTGCTGGCTCTATAATTCTCATCAAGTCACTTAATTTTTCAGTGCTATTGGTAACTAAAATTGTAAGCTTTTGAGAAAATGATACCTTGTTTTGGTAAAGGAAAATAATCATTCTAAGAATTCTCTATGGCAATAAAATCACAGATCAAATTTCTTTGTAAAACAACATTAACATCAAGATTATGAGTGAAATTGTGATGATATGTCATATATAAGATATAAGATAAGAGTCAGATATAAAAATGTCAGCTTTTAAGCTGATATGTCTGTAACATAAAGCTCTTGATACAAATTATTTCCTCATATTATTGCTTTTAATCTTCAAACAGCCTTGTAAGGTAGATGTTAAGTTACTCTCATTTTACAGAGACCGAGACTTATAGATTTGCCACATAGCTACTAGGTTTTAGTGGCAAGATATAAACTCAATAGTCATTCTTCTAAATATTATATTCATGCATTTGAAATTCTTTCCAAACTTTTTGATTAATTAAAATGTATATTCTAACACTGAAATTTGTTTGTCACAAATGTTGACTTTGGAAAAAAATATTGTGGAAGCAATTCTATTCTGAAAATTAGGAAATATCCAATATGCATAAAAACTCACAGAAAAAAATATTCAAGTATTATTTTAATCTAACTAGGGAGGATGTTTAGAAATTAACTTGTATAGTCAACAAAAATATGCTTGTACAGAAATGAGTTAATGGAGAAAGGGTACAAAAATACTATCAAAAAATGTTGCATCATGCCTATTAAATTTCAGGTTGAGACTACAGAGAATATTTTCATAGGAATTCATCCTTAAGTATCAGTGTTTAGACTGAAAACACTTTAAAAATCATCCAGCACTGAAGTTTATTATTCTAAGCCAAAAATAGCAGTTTCTTATAGTTGCATCTCCTACAAAGGAAAAGGGGTTGGTGTACTTGCTCTAAGTAAACCTAAATTAAATAGCTAACTCAATCTTATCCCAAGTCCGATTAACTGTAATTATTAGCCAACTTGTAACAAAAACTAGATTTTCAGACAGAGGTGACCCAACAAAAGCAGAAATTGCAGCAAATACATGCATGGCATTCTTTTGAAATTCACTTAGGTTCTGTCTTAACCAAGAAAAAGTGGAATTTCTGAGACTTTTTTCTTCTTGATGTTGTAGTAAATTTAATAATTATTCATGCTTCTAATCCAAGAATACAGATATCATGATACATTTCTTAGTGATGTCTTAAGGCCTTCAGTACTTAGAACACTGAAACTACACTTTGAACTATTGACTTAATTTCATTAAATCTATGAACTTTGCCCCCAAGTATACCTGAATAAGTCATTATTTTAAAAGTGGAATCAGAAAACATTTTTGACAAATTTGAAATTGTATTCATATTTTGACTAGAGTGCTTTCACAGCAAAATGCTACATTCAGTCCCAAAACCAGACTTTGATAAGACATATTTGAGAAAACAAATAGTATAAGGGTACTGCTAACTATAGCAGTACATATAACACAAATTAAGTTTGGTCTTCTACTATGTATCACATAAAAATATATCATAACCCATGCACAAACAGTAAACCAGAAAAATAGTTATTTATTGTGCTTTTGTTAAGGATATTTGTGAGCTTTTTTATATGTAATATTTTATCTGAAGTAATTGACTACATAGCCTAGTTAAATGTATTGAAATTAAATAATACAACTTTGTAACCTCAAGCTAAAGTTTGAGAATAGATTTTTTTAAATTATCATATATAACAACCTTGAAAATTTATGAATTTGAAACATATGCCCAAAGAGGAAGACTTAACATTTTCTCTATTTTGAGACTTTTCTTTTAACTGTTAACAATATATCCATATTACACAAAACTTGTTCATAAGTAATTATTGGCAAATTAATTATGTGCAAATAAATGATTCCATTATCAATATTAATGTTTTATTAAACAGATCATTTAGTTTATTCTTGTCATTTATTAGGCAGAGATTACATCCTGTAATAAATACCGCTTGTATAAATTGTACATTAGCTGCATTTCTTAGGAAAGAAAGATTTACACAATTTTTCACAGAATAGCCATTCTCAGCAAGATGCAATCTTTTAAACCAAATGAATAGTTATTATCCACAATAGAACTAAAAAATTAAGGTTATTATTAATGAATTTCAAATACATATTCTTATAGGAGTATTTGCCCAAGTTTAATTTTAGCTCTGACACATTTGTGTATCAATGTATGCAGTCATCAACATTCCTCTGTTATCTGTCTCCTTTCATTTAACTTAGCATCAAAGAAGGAGGCCAAAGGCATGTCATTCAAAAAGTTCCTGTCTTTTGGCTTTATTATGTATTATTATGTCATTGGATTTACTAAATGGCTTTCTTCCAGTTTCATTTTATCTGGAACTCTTCTTTTCCAAAAATGAGAGGGAGAGCACACTTGGCCTCGAAAACTCTTATTACCAATTGAACCAGCTGAGCTAAAGACATTCAGAAACCTTTATCTTAATTAAACTCAATTCTCAGGATGAACATGCATTAGAAATACTATTCAAAAGTTGGAAGGGATATTGGACTAAGAAGTCACTTGAAGAAGTCACCATTTTAAATTGAGAAATCAGAATTCATAAAGAATAGATTTAGAGCTAAAAGAGACTTTAGCATCCATCTAGTCCAACTTCTTCCTTTTTTGGTTGAAAGAATTAAAGTCCAAAGAAATTAATTATTTGATTGAGGTCACAAAGGCAGTCAGAAACAAAGCTGAGATTTTACTTCTGGATCCTGCCTCTAACTCTAACATACTTTTTTTTTTTTTTTTTTTTTTTTTTTTTTTTTGGCTATATCAGATCCTATACTATTTCCTAGAACAAACCCAGGAAAAGCTATCTAGAACAAATAGGTAATGCTTTAGGTAAACCTGTAATATTGTTTCTAGGTATTTTTTATTTTTTTTAAGTAAAGAAATATTTCATGAATATGGGGGCAATTATGTTTGTTTTGCTTTTGGCATCTAAAACAAGGATGATGAATTCAAATTCATATGTTGAAACAGTCAGTGAAAAGATACTGCTTTAAGGAGTATAAAAATGACAGGATTTAGAATATCTATATGATTACTACCAATTTTTCCTCATCCAATTTTCCCAGGTTCTTTCTTATACATCATCAAGTTTGATGCCCCCATTTGTACTTTAAAGCTGGATTGAAGGAGAGAGTGTACAACATGTTTTATTGTGCTGTGGCATATTTTGCTTTGTTTTTTGAAATGTTACAGCATGCCAATTAATTTTGTCTATTCTAAGTATACAGAATAAGCAATGAACTTGTTGGCCTAGTACATTGCTTATTCTATGTATTTAGCAGAAAAAAATTATCTTTTTTTGTTGTTAAGTCATTTAGTTGTATCCAATTCTCTGTAACTCCATTTTATAGGATGTTCTTAGCAAATATACTATTTTCTTTTCCAGAGTCCTTTTTTTATTTTTGAGGAAATTGAGGTATACAAAAGTCAAGTGACTTGCCCAGGGTCACACAGCTAGTAAATGTCTGATACTGAGTTTGAACTTGGGCCCTCCTGACTCCAGGTCTAGCACTCTGTCCTGTACCTCTGGCTGCCTGAAAGTTATCTTAGGAAATTCAAATTTAGTCAAGGATAATTAGGTTAGAACTCATCCATCTTAACCAAATCTGGGAGAAAAAACTGCCTTGGATTTAATAGGAAGTGAGAAGATGGAGACATCCTTTGCATAGATATAGTTTCTTCAATAGTGGAAGCATGGTATAGTGGGCAATGTACCAGTCTTGAAGCCAGGAGGACCTGAGTTGATGCTTGGCCTCTATTACATGCAAACTCTGAGATCCTGAAAAAGTTGTTTAGTTTTCTAGACTATAGGCAAAGTTAAGACTTTCAGTTGCAAAAAAGGAGCCAGCCTATGTTGATAAAAGTCACCTGGGAGTTCCCTCTATTTGTTTTCTTAAATGAAGTAAATTTTAAGTGATTTAAGTCATAATCTAATAAATAAAATAAAACAATAAAAAGAAAATTTTATCTCCATCCTCTGCTGCTCTAATTCAATTCAGCAAATATGTATGACTTAGATACAAAGATGATGATATTCAAGCATTTTTTACTTAATAACTGAAAGAAATCTTAAGTAGCATCTGTTTTGACCCTTTCATTTTGCATATAATCCATTAATTACTGTAAAAGTAAGCAATTTGGATTCTCCATGACTTCATTGTATCAAATCCTAAATGAAGATTTTACTGCAAGATAATATTTTGGTTTTTTTTTTTTTTTAAAGAAACAACAATACTTGGAGAACCTCTCTACAGAGTTATATAGACCTTCTATTATTGTGTAATTATATATGGTACCACAAAATAATAGCAATTCATTACTTATTCTATTATTTTAAAAGTAGAGAATCCATTTCCTCCCATGATAGCATATAAGACATGTTCACAAAGTGCTCCATCTTTCTTTTGAATACAATGTTGTGCTTCACAATCGTAGGACATTGCTTATTACCAAGCCTTATCTGCTGAACAGTTGCAGAATGATGCTGCCAGAATTCAAGCCAGCACATCATCAAGCCAGGAATTCTATGAACCAGGGCTAGAGTCATCTACCAGTGCTAAACTGGATGATTTGCAGCGTTCATGGGAAACCTTAAAGAATGTGGTAAGTCACTGAGCATGTTGAATTATAGATATACATCGATTGCCACTTGCATTGTGAAATAAATGTATATACTTTCTACAGACACACAATATTAGGTTGCAGAGGGTAAAAAAAGTGAAGAAATAAATTTTGTAATCAGGATGATAAGGGCTTGTGGAAATATTTGGTAATATCCCTTTTCTTGCTTAGATCAGTGAAAAGCAGCGTACTCTCTATGAAGCTCTGGAACGCCAACAGAAATACCAAGACTCTCTTCAATCTATTTCTACAAAGATGGAGGCTATTGAAGTGAAACTGAATGAAAGTCTAGAACCTGGCAAGAGTCCAGAAAGCCAGATGGCTGAACATCAGGTAAAAAAAAATTGCTACAACTTTTTTTTCTAAATGACTAAGTAGGTGCATAGTTATTGTTTGTCTTAAGACTCAGAAGATCAGACTGAATTGTTTTCTTAGTATACTGCTTCTTTGTAGAGTAAAAGAATATTCCATATCATAATTTTTACCTGTCAAGCTGTAAAGTAAGAACAAGGGCAGGGAGGAAAAGCAAGTATAATCTCTAGTATATACTGTGATGTGTAGGTACTTAGTTCTGTTTTTTAAAAACCCACTTATTTTTTACCTTCATTTAATCAATAAAGTAAGCTTTTCTCTAATGTTACCCAAGTATTTGTTTTAAATTTTAATATGCTGTAATATTGACTCTGGGCTCTATCAATCCTTGCTTGAACTGGCAGGTTGGGTCTTCAGAGTGAGAATAACTACATCTCTCCACAATGTTTTAGGAGTATCACTGAGAGTATGGGATTGTCTTCTAATGCTAGTTCTCTTGAGCCTCCATCTGCTTTGTTTCCCTCCAATATCCTCAATATCCCCCAACAAATTAGCATCAAAATATCCTTTGAGCATTTGATAATTTCTTAGTACCATTAATAACCAATTAATATCAATTAGCTTTTAAAACCAGACATTAATTGAGAAAATGTAGCAAGGATGAAGCACAAATACATTCCCTTGAATTGTCATATATTTTCTAATTTAAAGCTTTTTTACTGGGAAGAACAGGTTTAAACCAATACTTCCTCCCACAAATTATACTTCTGAGTGAGGCATAGCCAATGAACAATTCACTTTCTTGCTTTCAAGAATTGATGTTCCAGGTGCAGCATCAATCCCTTGTTGGCTTACATCAAGCAATTTACTTATTAGATCTTTGCTGGCCTCTTACTCAGCTTGGCCAGAGCAGTATTGCCATATACTCATTTTTTTTTTATCTCCTTGGTCCTTCAGAACTTTTGAGGTTCATAAAGTTGTTATATCTTTGATACTCATCTACCTGGAATCTGAGAAGAGATGGATTAGAACTGTTTAGCATTCATGTCCAAATGGAGGCCTAGGTAGGAAGCATCTGGGCCCAATTGGTCAATCTCCATTTCATTCACACATATAAAAAAATTCTTTTGTCTCTGTACTTTTATACAGGCTATCTCTCCTTCTTGCTTTTTGTATATTTCCTTCTCATTTCTACCTCTTAAAATTCATAGTTTCCTTCAAATTTTAGATTAAGCTTTGCCTCCAACATGAGATTTTACCTGATCCTCCCAGTTTATCTCATCCTTTCCAGCTACCAAAGACTTTCTGCCAGAATCAATTTATAGTTACTTTGTGTGTATATGTGTATATGAGTGTGTGTGTTTAATAAATATATATTGATTGAATTGACAAAAGTAGTGTAAAACTTTGTTGCTAGAGCTGAAGATTGTTTTTCCTTGAAAATGTACTTACAATATAGTATTGTGAGAGTGTTGCCCTCAAAAATACATTTTAACCAGAGACACTTGTCTAGTAAATTAAGAAATGAAGTAAAGAAATATTTCTCAGAATAAATTGTTATAGAAAAGATTAGGAATAATACATTGACATAATATTTCTTATTTCTTAAGGGATATTTCTTAGATTTAGAAATAAAACTCTGTACTTGTCTTCTACTTGAGAGTTTTCAAATCTATACTTATGTCACATCTTAATTCCCTTCTATAAAATCTGTAAAAATAGTATATTCTTATCATTAATAGGCAGTGAAGTTATTGTGCAGATTATAAAGAATATAAATATATAATACTATAAAGCATATAGTGACACAAATAAATGTTGTTTTGGATTTCAGGTTCAGAAATCTGATTTAAAATCTTGCCATGTCATTTACTAGCTGTGTGGCCCTGCATGATGCACTTAACTTTTCTCAACTTCAATTTCCTCATTTGTAAAATCAGCATATTCTACTTGATGATCTCCAAGGTCCCTTCTAGCTCCATGTCTATCATCTATGATTTAGTACAGAATCATTTCAGTTTATTATAAAATCGGGTCATAGTGAGAATTGAGAAATGATGGCTTCAATTCTATCATACTCATATAAGATGCAAATGTCTATAGTTGGGGAAATTCATTACCCTGGCATCCAGCCTGTTTCTCTAATCTTTGTAAGATTGGTGTTCAGATAGCAGCCTGTACTTGAAGGCTTTTCATGTGAGAAGGGCCTACCAGAACTTTTGTTCACCTCTCCTGTACTTCAGGAACCCAAAATTACCGTCTTGTCACAGTGAGACATTAGAGTAAGACTCTAATTACTATTATAATCTTGAACTGAAAACATGGACATGTAGAACGGATCTATAGATATATTTCTCCAATATAGAGTTCAATATTTAGACACTTACTTAAGATCTCAAAATATGATTAAAGCTGATCAGATCAAAAGTGAATGGAATTATAACTTCTATAGTAATTTGATTTTCTAATTTTGATATTTTTAATAGGTGCCTTTTATTAAGTTGACATTTTTAAAACAATGATTTTAAGACATGTCACTATATTCCAAAGCTTAATTCAACCATTCAATTCAATAAACATTTAATGAGAAACTACTTTGAGAATATGAAGACAAAAGTAAAATAATTATTATCCTCAAGTTGCTTACTTTCATTACCAGGAATGGATGCTTAAATATACAAGCATATCTCAGAGACATTGCAAGTTGAGTTCCAGTAAATATCAATAAAACAAGTCATACACTTTTTTTTTTGACTTCTCAGTGCATATAAAAGTTGTATTTATCTATACCATAGTCTAATAGTTTGGTTTACCTATACCTTATGTCTAAAAATGTTCATATTTTGTTTCTAAATATTTTGTTTCTAAAAGCAACTAACCATCACTTGAACCTTTAGCGAGTCACAATCTTTTTGCTGATGGAGGTTCTTGCTTCGATGTTAATGGTTCGTCACTGATCAAGAGGGTGATTACTGAAGTTAGGGTTGGCTGTGGCAATTTCTTAAAATAAAACAACAATGAAATTTGCTGCAGTTGTTGACTCTTATAAACTGTTCTAATTTCAATAAGATTCAAACAAAAGGGAGAGAAACAGAGAAAGTAGGTTGATGGGCAGTCAGAACACACACAATATGTATTAAATTTGTCATGTTAGCTTTCCAACTTTTCCCTTGCTTCTCTTATTGGAAAAGAAATGGAAGTGATGACACAAGAAAATCATGAAAAAAAGTCTACAATCAAGTAAAAGAGGCACAAAAATCCAATGAAAAGAAGAATGCCTTATAAAATGAGATTGGTGACCTTCAGTGGATGAGTAAATGAATGAATGAATGAGAATTAAGCCCTTATATAGAGATTCTTCCCTCAAAGGCACTTGAGAAAGTGGGAGAGACAAGGCATTAAAGGGAATGGTGGCCAGATAGGAACATCTGAACTGTCATTTAAGAAATGGTGAATGGTGTGCCATAGGGAAAGAAATTGACATACCCCATTAAAAAACAATGACAGAGTAGGAAGAAAGGATTGGGAAGAATGCCAGTGAAGCTATTGTAGAGGAAATGGCAAAAGAATTAGTCAAGTGAAGTAGTATATTCTCTAATTCAGAAATTTCCCTTCTCCTCTTTGTTTTTTTTGGAGTCATGTCCACCACCAGTATACTCCTCTCTCAATCTCCACACCCCACCTCCCACCCTCTTCATCTTCCCTACCCCTTTAATGCTCAGTTGCTCAGAAAAGTTCTAGGAACAAAGTAAGTGATTTAAAAGAAATTGCTTGTTTTGTAATCCAGGTGCTTAAGAGTCTAGATTTCTAATCTCATACAATTTACAATTCCAATTTAGTTAATGACTATTAAAGAACTTAATACAAGATCAGTATAGTATTCTAGGCACCGAAAGGCTTAGATAGAAGTCTTTTTCTCAAGGAAAATGTATTTCCACTGGATAGGTAAAACATTTGTTTAAGTGAAAATAATAGTCCATATCAAATCTAAGTAAATTTAATGGAGATGAGTAATGCCTGAAAATTTTTTCCCAAGTATAAGATAAGAGGCACACTTACCCAGCAGCTTATATTATGAATGAGGTCTAAAGATTTTTGTGGATTTAAATCTCATTATGAGTAAACAATGTGAAACAGTAACCAAAAAAAGATGATGCAGCATTAATTTGCATTGAAAATATAGTGACTTTATAACAAAGACACTAACTATGCCCACTTTATACTATCCAGGTCAAATCAAATCAGAATATTGTCTTTAGGTCTATAGTCTACATTTTAGCAAGGAAAATCTTCAGAGAAGGGTATTCAGGAAAGTGATGAGATATTAAAGATCATGATGCAGAAAGACCAACTGAAAGAACAAGAAGGATTCATTCACAGGGAACAGTGATAGGAGGACATGTTACTCACAGTTGTATCGGAGTTTTTGAAAAGTTGTTAGGCTGAAAAAAATCATTTTGTAGTTCAATAGATAGTATTTGACTTGTAGTCGGGAAGACCTTAGTTCAAATCCTTTTGCAGATGCTTACTAACTGTGTGACTGAGCAAGGCATTTAACAATCTCAGTCTCAGTTTCCTCATCTGTAAAATGGGTATAATTATAACACCTTTTAGGTATGTTTTGTTTTGTGAGGATCAAGTGAGATAACATGTGTAAAATGCTTGAGAAATCTTAAAGCTCAATATAAATGCTAGCTCTGGGATATGATGAAGAGGTCTCAAAGTAATATACCAGATGGAAAACAAGGAGGTATTGTGGTATTAAATATCTGGCATAGATTAGAATAAGGAGAAGAGAAACTAGGTGGCACATTGCATAGAGTGCTGGATTGAGAGTCAGGAAATCTGATATTTCTGAGTTCAAATCTGTCCTTAGCTATTTATTAGCTTTGTGACTCTGGGCAAGTCACTTAACTCTGCTTGCCTTAGTTTCCTCATCTATAAAATGAAGTAGAGAAGAAAATGGCAAATCACTCTACTATCTTTGCCAAGAAAATCCTAACTGGGGTCACAAAAAGTCTGAGGGACTGAAACTATTAAAACAGCAACAACAAAGAATGGGAGATATTTCAAAATCATTGTAACTAGTTTTAAGGCAAGTGTAGCAATCTAGCATTAGGGAATTGAGAAGAGAAGAAAATAATAATACAAAGAATCATTTCAAACCACAAACTGGTAATCTTTGGTGACTTTTTGGATATGCAGGAGCCTGAATTAAATATATATATTTTTTAATTGGTTAGGTGTCTAGGACAATTAAGGGAGCTAGCTATGTGTCAAAATGGGGAATGTAAGAAAGTTTAATCAAGTCAATATAATAAATATGCCTGGTACATGAGAAGTCTTCCATTAAGGAAGACGATTAGATTAGAGTATATTGAAACCAGTGAACTGTTTTCAAGATAGAGATTTGGAGCTAGCATTTGAGATATTACTGGCTAGGAAAGACAAATTTGGGATGAATATTTTACCACTTTATCTTAGGCCTTGATGGATGAGATCCTCATGCTTCAAGATGAAATTAGTGAACTACAAACATCTCTGGCAGAAGAACTAGTGTCAGAGTCTTTGGAAGCAGATGCTGCTGAACAACTTGCCTTGCAGTCCACCCTCATTGTCTTAGCTGAGAGAATGTCCACAATCAAGATGAAAGCTTCAGGAAAACGACAGCTATTAGAGGTAACAGACTGCTTAAGTTATCATCAACTTTCTGAATTATATTAAAATGTATTAATTTATATATGGATTTTTTCCTCCAGAAAAAGTTTTTCTTACAATCCACTCATCAAATATCAGTTGTCATATCCAAGCATAATCTTTTACACTGAGCAACAAATCACTCTTTTTCCTTAATAGAATCATTTGGTCCCTATTAGTGTCATCTTTTGAGTTATAAAACACAGGTTTTAGTTGTTAATACTTATAACATGTAGAAATTAATTGCATAAGATTTTTATAGTGATTAGAAATGTTCAGGAAAAGCACTGAATAACTACTCTTTGTGTTTTGATTCCCTGTAACTACTAGAGTAACTGAATGAAGAATCATCAAAGTAATTTGAGTGAGGGAATAAATAATATGAAAATATCATTTTTAGCCCTTTCGGAAATTTTTTCAATCAGTAAACTATTAAAATTAAAATTTTGACATTTGCAATTTTATATCCTGCTATATTATTAATTAATCCTGCTTAACCAAAATCTTTAACCAAATAACCCCTGTGTTTTTCGTACCGATTTGGTTATGATTGTTGATTCATTATCTCCCTTTGCACTGGGAATCCCATGGACTTTCAAAATTGAATGACATTTTTATTCAACAAGTCAACATACTGTGGTGTGACAGGTTAAATTGAAGAGAGACGTGGACAATAGAAAACATGGAATGCAATGATGAAATGCATTTTATATTATAGTATTCATCTGATTGTACTAGAGCAGTGTGCTAAAGCTTACCTCAAAAATTTTCTGGTGCCAAATTATCATTCAATTCCCCCTCAGAGTTTTGACTGACATAAATTTTGCTTCTATATAATGATGCTTTTAAAACACAGTTTTCGTTTACTGAGATTTAACTAAATTCATTTCACTTAATTCATTAGGAAAAGTTAAATGAGCAACTTGAAGAACAGAGGCAAGAGCAAGCCTTGAAAAGATATTGCTGTGAAGCTGATGAACTTGACCACTGGTTATTAAGTACCAAAGCCACTCTGGACAGTACCTTGGTTTCACCCACAGAACCAATGGACATGGAAGATCAGCTGGTTGACTGTCAGGTAAAAATATAATAATACGTATATGGTTTCAGAATTATCAAATATATGTATATATGTGTCTACTATATTTATACCTCTCAGAAATATCCATTAAGATTAAGAAGTAGAAAATAAGTAGGTCATATTTTGAAAAATATCCTGTTAATTGAAGTTGAGATTGAAGGAAAATGATTTTTTTTTTATTTTTAAAGTTCATGTCAACAAAATGAAATTTAAAATTAAAGATTTCAGCTTATTGTAATTCATTCTTGTTATAGCATTCATTTTTTTTAACCAACAGTAAATGAGTGCAATGAAAGAATAGTAAGTTTTCATATGTCTAATATTATAATTTTCTTCCATTATATGTATGTATATGTGTATACTATGTACATGAAGCATATACTGTATGAATTTGGGAAACTTACAGGCTAGGAGAGAGACTGGACTGAGGAAGTACAAATGACAAAGGGCTATGACAAAGGGCTTAATTATTCCCAAGTACCTAACACTTTTATAAGTTAAGATTAAGGTTTATTGATAGTTGCCCTAAATATTATCACTATAATATGTGCCCTAATATATTTCTCTGGGTTTTGAAGTGGTCTTTATAAAGTATTTTGGAAATGTTTATTAGTTCCTGTAGATTGAGCAACCGACTCTGTTTGAAAAGAATTATATTTAATGTGACTTGCCAGTCCAGTTCACTTTAGGATAATCTGAGCATTTGTAGGTAGGGCTTATGACCTAATATTTCTGCTGTTTGAGCCTTGACAAATAAGTGAGAAAAAAAAAAAGCTAATGAACAAAGTGAAATCTCTATTTTCTTCCTAAAGATTAGATTCATAAATTCATCTTGATTATACTTATTAATTTTGATATTGTGAGTTTACTCTGGAGGTAATTATATAATTTCTAACATAAATAAATAATGACTTTTAATATTGCCTGTTTTAAAATGTTTCCAAGAAGTTAATTGTGACTTTAAGCTATTATTAATTTTGGCAATGATATTTCAGAATAATTACAGAAGGTTACATGGGAGTGTTTTGTGTTCTCTGTATCATCTTTTCCACCTCTTCTTTGGGGAGGCATCTATTTTTAGAACTCTTTTCTAGCACTTGAAATAACAAAATTAATCTGTTTTGCCTAAACTTACTAGCATTTCAAAATCATATTGCATTATTGGTCCTTAATTTCCCCTTTGGTTTTTATTATTTTATGCCATCATATGCCATATATTATGCCATTAATGCACAAAAAAAATTCATTCAGGTAAAGAAACACATTTTGGTGAAGTATTTTTGAAAATAAATATAATAATTAAAAGAGTTCCTACACCAAGAAAATTTAGAAGTAGGCAGAAGCTTATTCAATTTAAAAAATAGGTTTTAAAATCAACTCTAAACCAGTATAGTTGAGAAAACTGTATTTCAAAGGGTCACACACTTTCTTAGCTATTTTGAATTTTATAGTGTAATGAATGCAACTGTAAAAAGTTTTCAATATGTTTGTATTTAAAGTCCATTAATAAAATATCTGTTTTTTTTTTTTATTTTAGTGATAAAGAAACAAACTCTTTAAATTATGCTTCTCATAATCTATACATAATGAAAATGGAGTTCTTTAAGTAAATTTTAGTGTCCATGTAATTTTTTGGTGGTGCTAGGAGAGTAATTTTGGGTAAAAAGTTTGTTTTCCTTGTTTTCATCATACTTCCTTTGAGAAAAAGGTGAGCATTAGCATAAAGTTGCCATAAGAATATAAATTCATTTTTTAAAAAAATAGATCTTTGACCAATTTAAGGTAAATATCCATAATTTTTATTCAAAAAGCAGTGATCTATTTATTGAAGGATAACTTGGAAAAGCAAACAAGGCAAAGGAATTATCCTAGGAACTTGTCTCCCAGACTAAAGAGGATTATTTAGAGCCTCTTAGTGCTATTTAGACATCACTTTTAAAAGAGAAGAAAAGCTTATCAATATAAATTAAGCAATGCAAATCCCTTTGAACCGACAGGAAAGAAAAGGAATAGTTGTAACTGCTTCTAATGTAGGCAACTGTCATTAGTCACAAGTCTCCTAGACTCAGACAAGGGATAACAAATAATTAAACCACTGGACTCCCAGCTACACCCCCACTCATATAGATTATGCTTTCCATGTTCTGTATGTCAGTCTATGTGTTGTGCCTTCAATTTTTTTGAGGTTTCAATAGGGTGATTACTCAGCTTGTTAGCCAAGGAGGAAAAAAATTTAGAAATGCTCACAAGTTAAATGAAAACCTCATTCACCCTAAGATTTTCAAAGAAAAAAAAAAGCAAATGCAGAAATGGAAATTGAGAGAGACATTGGGTCTCCATGCTGGAACACTACTTAGATTCTGAAAGCATGTATGAATTTGCCTCATTATTCTTGCTGTTACAGAATATGTTGGTGGAAATAGAACAAAAAGTAGTGGCCTTATCAGAACTCTCCATTCACAATGAAAACCTGGTTATGGAAGGAAAGGCTCACACCAAAGATGAAGCAGAACAGCTGGCAATCAAGTTGAGAACCCTAAAAGGAAGTCTGCTGGAACTGCAACGTGTACTACATGATAAGCAGATCAACATTCAAGTAAGAATTTTGACGGACTTTTCTTTAAATGAATCTTAGAGGCTTGGTTGATTATCTTCTGATTCTTTGATGTAAAGAGGGACAAACAAAAGTGGGAAATATAGGTTTCTATCATTTCTACCAGTTTTTAGCATAGGAAAAACAACTGCAACTGAATCAGTAGATCTAAGATTAAATCTCACCCTTAGTGTTTCCTAGATATATGGCCTTGAGTAATTCTTCCCACCTGTATATTTTGGTTTCCTGAAACATAAAATGAAAAATAAGGTGGATCTGAGATCTCTTCTAGCTCCTGCAATTGCTGAAATAATTTTAAAACTGATTGTTACAAAGTCAGGAAGATTATTAAATTTCATACATTGATTACCCTACAATATGTCCCTTTGACGTACTTAAGTAAAGATTATATTTGGTTCTGAAACCTCCAACAATATAAACTATTGGAAAATAATTTGCTAAAATTATCAAATACTCCAAATATTTCAGCCAACAAGAACTGGCTGTGGATTGGCAAAATATATTTCATCATAAACATTCTATTTTTGCTCATATTCTTTTTCCACTTACTAAAATTTAATCAGTATCCAAAAGAATCAAGTTTTGCCAAGAGTTTTAGGTTATGCATTAGACTGATTTAATGTAAAATAACAAGGGAAGGTTCTGACATAAAAATATAAAGCCTAATAAAAATAAAATATAATTTTTCTGATATCTGAATATTTCAAACATATATATATATATATATATATTTTTTTTTTTCCCATTTTGAAAGAAATGCATTTTAACTCACATTATGTTAGGACAGATATTGTATGCTACAACATTAAAATGACTGTAAAATTAATTATAAGAAAATCTATAGATAATTAAACACATAATTTAATTCCAAGTATTTGATTGTACAAGAGAAAAGGAAAATGTTGGTTTGCAAATTAAATGTAGGAATCTACAGCAAGATCACTGGTCATTCTTGATCAAGAGATCTCTGATAGAATGTATAATTTAAGCATTTTAAATAGGACATACTGGATTAATAACATCAAGGAACAGTTCAATTCAGATAAAATAAGAGATCTCTACTTCAGAAGAATAGTTGCACAGAAAAATGTAAAAGTGTAAAATCTAAATTTATATTTAATTTCATATACATTATATGTATTTACATATACTAAGTACTAACATATATCCTCACAGGCAAATGTACCTAAATGACATATGTATAAATGCTATTTGTAGCATATTTGTGTTTGTGTCTCTGCAATATATATATCATAATCTCAGATTACCTTTGGGAGATGTTAAATTTGTAGTGACTAGCAATGTTATATGTAATCATCAGTGTTTCATAAAACCAAAGATTATGTAGTATCTGATTTACCTTCATAAGTATATTTGAGCCAGTATTAAAATTATTTGTCAGTTGATGTTTCCCTTAGGATTTAGAAGTAGACCAGAAAATGACCAAGGTACATCAACTGGAGTTGATAAAAACATTTTCTAGAGATAATGAGCATTAGGATAGTAATACCAGAACTACCTGGAAGGAACTGATCATGACAAGGCCTTTTCATCAAGTTCAACAAAGATGATAAAATGCATGCCTTCAGGGAAATCTACAGAGCATTGAATCCATCTCTTCTGTTTTATAGATAAACAGCCCAGAAAAGTAAAGTTAGAATCTTTTTTAGAGTTTATGGGAAGTGATTACCATAAATTTGAGATTTATGCCTGGTTTTGTTTTGAGCTAGATCTTTTATAATTTTCTGATCCTGATACCAATGTTTTTCTTTCTTTCTTTCTTCCTTCCTTCCTTTCGTTCTTTCTTCCTTTCTTCCTTCCTTCCTTTTCTTTTTTGCTGAGGCAATTGGGGTTAAATGACTTGCCTAGGGTCACACAACTAGGAAGTGTTAAGTATCTGAGGTCACATTTGAACTCAGGTCCTCCTGACTTCAGGGCTGGTGCTCTATTTACTGTACCAACTAGCTGCCCCATTGTTCTTTTAGTCCTATAATTAGCAAACCTAGGAAGAAATTCAATAGCTTGAAAAAGAATCAGTTATATAGATAGTAACATACTGTTTAGGTTACTATTTAAAGACTTTGTATCTTACGTTAATGTTTCAGGATTTAATTCTTTAGTTACTCATCCTGGAGCATGCCTCAGTACGTTAAAATGGTATGAATTTATTTAGACTACACCCCTCTTCATCACCTAAGAGACAGGATTTTGATTGTGTTTTTAAAGTATAAAATGAGTATGTGAGACATAAGTGGAAAATTTAGCATGGATTGCTTTGACCAAGCCATTGCTGTTTATAGGGAGTTATTTCATAAGAAGCTACAAAGAAAGCCTTTGAGAATCTTATAATCTAATGGGAGGTGGAGACAATATCAGCACTTAGAAACATACATGAAATATACACATATAATTTGAAATCTACCTCATTGGCATATAAACTATTTACAACTATTAAAATTATTAGCTTTGATGGCAAAGTTCAGATAATTAGGGTAAGTAAACTCCTGTCTTAATGTGTATTAATTCTTTTATCCTTCTGATTCATCAAAGTAAAAGGTTCAAAGTCTAAATGCCTCATAAGTACCATAACATTAATAATAATACTATAACATTAATAATAATAATAATAACATTCATTTGTGTGTCATATAATTCTTTTTAAGTGTTCTTTCACACACTAATTAATGTAGTATAAATAGTCCAGAATTTATTGGGAGGCATGTGGAGAAGCAAATGATAGGAATATTATGACCAGAGAGGGGAATTTCAGAGTTTCTAATTTAGGAGAGTAGAACACATGTAGATGATGATAAGATGTAGTGTTTTGAGTGTATCTGTGTGATTAAGGTAGAAGGGATGGATTATAGGCTTTAAGAAGATTTAGGAAATGAGAAGTTCAGGAACTTGAGAAAGCATCTATAAGTATATTAATGCCCCTAGTATAAGTTCAAAAGTTGAGGAAGAGTTCATTGAAAAAGGAGGAAGAATCAGTATACACTATAAGTAGTGTTATTTTGAGTAGATTTAAATTTGTAATTGTATGGGACTTCAAAAGAGGAAAAATTCCTGAGTAAAGAAGAATTTGGAAGTGATAATGGGAGGAAAAGAATATCCTGACTTCCAGTTCAGGACCAGCATGAGGGAAAGTATAATCAATGCTGAAGAGGATAATGAGGGGTCTGGTGGAAAGGAGAGCCATATCTTGGTGAGGGATATTTGATAGAAATAGTATGAGAGAAAGCATTCTAAGATGAAGAGGAGTTGTTCTCTCTGGAACAAGCATCCAAAGGGCACACTATAAAGGTTAGATTTGGATATAGGTGGATCAGGCTAACATGTCAGAATGATTACAACAGCATATATATGATTAAGGGAGATTCACCAATGTTTATAAAATCCAGAGAATAACTGAAAATTTTGAATGCAGATAGGGCCAATCTGGATGGCTTCTTTTTGAGAGGATATTTTATGACAGTTAGTAGGTTTAAGGGGATTCCTATTCTTAAACTCCCATATCTCTCACATGAAATACCCTATCTAAAATTCAGAAAGCTTCACATGTTCAGCAATTCTTCTGAGAGGCTGATGGTTATAAGAATTGAGTTGATCATGATAAGGTCATGTAAACTTGAACTTAAGACATGTAGATTGAAAAGGAGAGTAGGCGAAAGCAAAATAACAGTGATAAGATATTAATGCCAGAAAGGGTTTAGGGATCTTTTAGTTAAGAGATTCTTAATATGAGGTCTATGGTTCTATGAATAGAGTTGACATTTGTGCAGGGGGAAGGACATCTTAATTTTTAATAACTACTAAGAAAAACTTAGCATTTATATCATTTTAAAATGTCATGCTGTGAAAGTCCATAGATTTTAGCAGACTACCAAAGGACCCCATAACCCACAAAAGGCTGAGTATCCCTAATGTATTCCAACCCAACTGTTTTCCAATTGGAGAAGCAGAGGCCAATGATATGAAGTAGTTTCCTCAAAACATATACTTAGGTGCAAAGCTGGAACTAAGAACCCAAATATCCTGATTCTGAATTCATTTTGTCTTATTGTTCAAGACCCTGAGTGTTATTGAGGAAAGAGCAAGCTCACAGTATAGAAACATATATTGGTTTGTTAATATGATGAAAACTTCAAACAGAGTAAAGTTCTTTTAGGTGTTAACAAGTGCATCCATAAACTTTGCTCTTGTTCCTGGTGTCTGTGTCCTGTTTTTAATATATTTGTGAAAGTAAAGGGAGTTAGTCACTTTGGTATTGTTTATAACAACCACACAGAAATGTTTAGAATCTCATTTAGGCCTTGAGTAAAATGATTGTTGATTTCCTTTTAATAAAAAGCAGGCTACGTCACAAGAGAAGGAAGAATGTGAAGCTGATTTAATAGCCACCCAGAGCCCAAGTGTCCAGGAATGGCTGGCACAAGCTCGAACCACAAGAACCCAGCAGCAACAGAGCAGCCTTCAACAGCAAAAAGTAAACTATTAAAATGTTACTCTCGTTTGCAATCACTAGCCTCTGAAAGAATGTGTTTTGGGAGTGTCTTTCTTCTAGTTTGCTTGTTTCTTAGTTTATGTATACTTTCAAAGAGATTTTATGTTTCAGAGAAATCTTAGTCCTACTGGTTCCATTGTCACCTTTCTCTACACTGAAGCCTCTTTCTTTCCTTGTATAAATGAATGAGTGATATTATCTGTGTTGGTTGATAAATTATCTTTTTTTTTAATCAAAAAAGAAATTTAGTAAAAATATATTCGGTAAAACATCACTAACAACAATTATAAAAATTAGGAGAAAGGGCACTGTGGATTAATGAAAATTTGGAATTTTGGAATAATTTATTATTCTATACTTTCCTGAACCATAGAGAACAACCCCTTCTATGATTTGATAGATAAATTCTAGGGAGTTATATGAGGTACCTAGAAGTTCAAAGATTTGTTCAGGGTCATATCTGGCAATGTCAGAAACTGAATCTGAACCCAGGTCTTTTTTACTCCAAGCCTAGCATTCTATTGGCTGCCTCTATAAAGAAATGCGGCTATATTTATTTCAAGTATATGATGTATAACTTAAGCTGGGTTTAAAAATTTACCCAGTAGAAGCCCTTGGAGAATCTACTTTAATAGTTAAGTAATGATCATTTGTAATTTCAAGAAGATAATTCTTTGTCTGTAAATAAATTCTTTAAAAATTAAGTAATATAAACATGTCTCCAGTGTGAGTCCCTCTGCAGCATAAGAGTAAAATTTAGCAAGAGTTCAGACAATTTTAGAATCCAAAATGGTAGGGCCAGAAAATTAAAGAAGTATTATGTTACCAACCAGACATTTCACTGGAATTCAAAGGATAGGATATCTTATTTTATGAGAAGCTGCCATTTATATGTCAGTAGGATGTTTTTACATTGATTTATGAAGTCTATCTTTAATCCACTTGGGGGCACTATACCCCTGCGAGATTCTTTTGATAGTATTAAAAGCACTATGTAGGTTTTTCATGGTCATCTATTATCAAAACTAAAAAATGATATGAATAATGATATTACTTTAGAGACTTAGTGTTTGCCCCATGTGTTTTCATACTTTATACTGTGAACAATTGATAACAGAAAGGTTATGAGTTGTATTAAACTCACCAATATTTTGACTTTTTTTTTCATCTCTTTCCTTTCTGACTCTTGACTAGGAGCTAGAGCAAGAGTTAGAAGAACAGAAAAGCCTTCTTCGATCAGTAGCAAGTCGTGGAGAAGAAATTTTAACCCAACATTCAGCCGGAGAAAGTGCTGGCATTAGGTATTTTTTTTTAATTTTCATTTTCATTTTTTGTTGTTATTGTTGCTGGGGAAAGTGGGAGGGACAGGTGTGAGTTCACTGCTGTGAATAATTCCCAGTGAGCAATCTCTCTCTATGCAGTTCCACTTCTCCTCTGCAATTTAAAGTCTTAGGGAATTTCCTAGGGCACTGAGAGATTAAGAGACTTGTCTAAGATCATCTAGTCAGTGTATGTCAGTATTATTACTTGAACCTTTCTAATTTTGAGACAGATTCTTTCTCCATTACACCATGATGCCAAATATGTTTCAAGACAATTTATTTTCATCTCCTTTTTCTTCTACTTTTTACCTACTTGGAGAAAATTTTTTCTCATATCATATTCTAAATATTATTTATTTTTTGCTTCATTTTACTTTGGGATAGGAAATGTTGCTTGTGCATAGGAAGCTTTTTGGAGTGGCCTAAACCTATTTTATATCTAAAATAGCTACTTTATATCCTCTCAGAAGATGAGACAGCCAGGAAAGCAGGAAATGATTCTTTTTTATTCTTTTTTAATAAAATGACAAATCTGATTATGGATTATATTTTTATCCACCCAGACCTATAAAATGTCTCTAACATAAAGAAACACTTTGTGGATAAGCATTAAAATGTGGATAAGCATCCTTAAAAGACATAGAATTTATAAATATAATGGGCTTTAAAGATTCTCCATTCCTCTTGTCCTGTCTCCTCATTTCATATACAAGCAAAGTGAAACTTTTGAGAGGGTAATTTGCTAGGGTTCACACAGGTAATAAATAATAATGACTATTAAAATTCAATTATGTAATGCTTTAGTTTTGTGTTTTGTTTTGTGAAACATTTATATATGGCATCTCATTTGATCAGTATAAATAGCAGAAGTATAAAATTTTTGTCTTTTATAATATAGTATAATAAAAAAAGGGCTGGATTTAGAGTAAGGAGCCTTGAGTTTTTGTTTTGGCTATAGTACTAACTGGCTTTATGATTTTGGAGATCTCATTTTATGTCTCTAAGTCTTCATCTGCATCAATGAACAGATTGGAGAGAGCGATATTTGGATTATTTTAGCCCTGGGATTTATGATTTTTGCCTCTGGAATGACTTTAAGTCAAAATATATTATGCATAGTAAATATTTAATAAGTATTTGTTGGATTGATGATTATGAAATAGGCAAAGGTTAATTCAGGCTTTTTCTATTCCCTTTTCAGAGATCAATATTTTTATAATTTTCTCTCTAGAACCTCTCATGGTTTTTGCTTCTCTCTTTTTTTAAATTAGAGAGGGACTACCTTTACTAATAATCCCTCCTTCTTTAGATTTTTTTTCCTTTTCCTTTATTTATTCACTATGTTCCCTATCCCATCCAATCAAAGTTTATCTCTCCTTTACCTGCAGGTGAAGTGTCCTGTAGGAATGAATCTGGTCTGGAAATAACTAATTATAATAATTTGTTTGTTGTGTAAGACCTAATTATAATAAGGTCTTAGTGACAAGCAACATATTAATAATGTGTTTCCCCATTGCATATTTCTATGTCAAACATTATTTTCCATATATTGTGGTAAATTGGGAGCATTTTGGCACTTCTTAGATAACAGCATATAGGCAGCTACCCATTCCACCTTTGCATAAGACAGCCATTTGCCTTCCTCATCTTCACAACTATTTCAACTCTGCTATTGTGATTTTTCAGTAACAGGAACATATCTCACTGCTGTCTAAGCTATTCTTGGATTGGAAAATAGCTGATGTTCATATAACTGAGATGTAAAAATAAGAAAGCATAAGAGAAATAAGTGGAAAGAGGATGTAGGAAGATATAAGAAAAAGATAGAGGAGAAATTTTCATTCCATAGATATTTATTATACACATATAATGGATATGACATATACAGGCACTTAGGCATTAAGAAGGGTAGAAGAAAGAAATAAAGAGAAGAAAAATAGCTAGAAAGAAGGCATGTGATTAGATAACATTATTTGTGTATGGGGGGAATGAAAGAAAACAAGCCACACTTACAGCCATAAATAGCCAATTAAGTCATCATCTGTTTGTATATCATACCAAACAAAATACAGGCATAATTCTAATTTCAGGATATGCTTATCAATAACAGGACTAATTTTCCTTTTCAGAATTCTTCACAAGTAGCTTTATTACTATTATGTTATAAAAACAAACTCATTAAACCAAGGTGTATTTTGGAGTGTTAGTCAAAATAGATCAGACCTTGGAATGATAAAATAACAAAGACAGTTTTGAATGTGTCTTATTAAGTCACCAGAAGAGTAGGGTACTTTTTAGACTTTAAAAGATCTATGTTTTCATCAATATTCTGTCTCTAGTGCAGAGGGCAGGAATTTTATGCTTGTCTTATCCTAGTGTATGTTATATCATACAGATAATGTATCCTTGATAATTCTTTCATTGAAAATCATAAAGGTCCCTCTCTCTCATTCCTCCTCCCTCTTCTCCTCTCTTCTTTTTTATATAAACACATACCTGCAAAAAGTAAATCCTTTTGGCTCTCCTTCCTGTTTTTCTCCCAGATACTTTTTAGTTTTGTATCTTACATCCTTTTAATTTGGAACTTGCCCAAGGAAAGAAAAGCAACTCTAAATTATATTTTCAGACATAAAAACTATTGTTCTTTTAAATAAATCAGTGGTGAAGCAAGGTGGCTTGAAAATACTTTTGTTAAAAAATTTCTTGGGTGTGCTAGATGGTGCAGTAGATAGAGCACCAGCCATGAAATCAGGAAAACCTGAGTTCAAATCTGGCCTCAGACACTTAACACTTCCTAGATGTGTGACCCTGGGCAAGTCGCTTGACCTCAATTGCCTCAGCAAAAAAATTAATTAATTAAAATTATTGTGCATATACCTTATTTTTTAATTTATGTATCTGATTATGAATGCATATTCATAGGCATACCCATTTCCTCTTTTACTCAAAAAAATAATATATCCAGTGGTCAAGAAAATATATAACTCATAAAATGTCCAAGATATTTAGCCCATGAAAAATTCAGAAGAATGAAAATGTAAAAGTTTATTTCTGACTTTGATACTGATTTATCTATCCAGCAAGAAGCTTTTTATACAGTGCCCTCTGAATGCCAGGCAACATACTAAGTGTTGAAGTTACAAACATAATAAATAAAACAATCTCTACTTGTAAAGAGATTATATTGTATCTATCTGTCTATCTGTTTATTCTGAGGCAATTGGGGTTAAGTAACTTGCCTAGGGTCACAGAGCTAGGAAGTATTAAGTGTCTGACACCAGATCTGAGACCCCAGGTGCTCCTGACTTCAGGACTGGTGCTCTATCAACTGCACTAGCTAGCTGCCCCCTTGATAAGGATTTTAAACAGGGTAAGATCATTTATTGATATCAGCAATATAGAGAGCTCTGGATGCCAAATAGGCATTTTATCTCAAATTAATTTTATTCTCCTTAAATTATATCTTAAAATACTAATTTGCTGACATCCAAAAAATAGAAAAGGACTCAGTTGTTCAAAAATATTTATAGCAGCTCTTTTTGTGATAGCTAAGAACTGGAAATTGAGGGGAAGCCCATCAGCGGGGGAATGTCTGGACAAATTTTGGTATTTGATTGTGATCGAATATAAATTGTGCTATATTAAATGTCAAGTAGGATGGTTTCAGAAAAACCTAGAAAGACTTAGAGGAACTGATGCAATGTGAGGTGAGCAGAACCAGAACACTGTACACAATCACAATAATATTGTACAATGAAGAACTGTGAATCACTTAGGCTTTTTCAGCAATACGAGGATCCAAGACAATCCTATAAAGGACTAATAATGGAGCATGCTATTTACTTATCTATCAGATATCTATCTATCTGTCAGAATATAGACTAAAGAATGCTATTTTCACTTTTGTTCCTTTTTCCATTAAAATCTTCTAGAATAAAATGACTAAAATGGAAATGTTTCACAGGACAAATATTAGAATATTACTGAATATTCTTTTCTAAATATTTGTGTTTATTTATTTTTTGGAAGTTGTCTAAACTACCATATAATAGATACTTAACAAATGTTTATTGATTGATTACATATAAATTAACAACCCAAATGCCCAATCGAATACCAAATTTAGAGGTTAATCTTAACTTTGTTGCTTTCCTTTCACAAGTTGTAAACTGAAATTATCTGCTCTCCTAATAGTGAGAAGCCTGATGAAATATCCCAGGAATTGGCATTTGAAGGGGAGAAAACCTCAGCAGAAAGCCATATGCGTGTGAAATGGGAAAGTCTTCATCAAGAATTTAGTACCAAGCAGAAACTGTTGCAGAATGCTTTAGAGCAGGAACAAGAAGAGATGGTATTTTTTTTTTTTTTTTTGCTTTTTGGTTATTGATTGTTGGCAATATATAATTATGTAGCTATTTATAAATTCATTGTAGCAAAGAGAAATAGTGAAACATTTCTACCAGGGTTTTTATAAGTTTCATTTAATATTATTTATAAGAATAATATGGGGGGAGGGGAAAAAGAAAAAAGTACATGATAATTTTGTCATATATTTGAATGGAATAGCAAGTTGTATATAGTAGATTTTCACTGTTGTGTACAATCATCTTTTTATTGGGATATATTATCAAAATGCTCATTTTATTCCATAAATTAAAGAAAAACAATATTATTGCATCTTATTACACTGTAATAATCCTATTTTTTTTCAAAAGAAAATTCCATTGAGTGCTGCATTTTCTTTTCTTTTTTTTTTATGTGGACCCCAAATTTAAAATCATTTATTTATTTATTTTTAAATTTAATAGCCTTTTATTTACAGGTTATATGTATGGGTAACTTTACAGCATTAACAATTGCCAAACCTCTTGTTCCAATTTTTCACCTCTTACCCTCCACCCCCTCCCCCAGATGGCAGGATGACCAGTAGATATTAAGTACATTAAAATATAAATTAGATACACAATAAGTATACATGACCAAAACGTTATTTTGCTGTACAAAAAGAATCAGACTCTGAAATATTGTACAATTAGCTTGTGAAGGAAATCAAAAATGCATGTGGGCATAAATATAGGGATTGGAAATTCAATGTAATGGTTTTTAGTCATCTCCCAGAGTTCTTTTTCTGGGCATAGCTGGTTCAGTTCATTACTGCTCCATTGGAAATGATTTGGTTGATCTCGTTGCTGAAGATGGCCAGGCTCATCAGAACTGGTCATCATATAGTATTGTTGTTGAAGTATATAATGATCTCCTGGTCCTGCTCATTTCTGAGTGCTGCATTTTCAAATTATATAGTTCTTTTCACTTTTAGTTGAGTATAAGGCATAAACATGAAAACCAGCATAATTGATAGCATTCCCTCCATTATGTTAATTATTAAATATCATTAACAAATGATGATCAAATTAGGATCCATGAATTAAGTGGATATTTTTATTGTTTTTTGAGTGATAGAATTCTGAAGCTAACAATATATTTTGAAAATGATTATCAACTCTTTTTACCAAAGGGACCTCTATTGGTAAAGGTCTCTGAACCAGTTATATTTTCCTATTTTTCTTTGACATTATTTTCAATGACCTCTCTTTTTCCTCTTTTTCCCCTACTCACTCCCCCCATAACAAAATCTCCCTCCAAAGTTTCTTCTCTCCTTTTTGAAGACATAATTTTCCAATGTGGCAGCTATAATAATGACTATTAGGTATATTTGAAATATTAGGTATATTAGGTATATATTAGGTACAATTTTTTTTTAACATAAACTGTAATAAATTTGTTTCCTTCCCAAATATTCATTCACTCATGTTTTATTCAACAAACATGTATTGAATGTCTTTAAGGATGTATCTCTTATTGACTGTCTCTGGGATACTCCTAGCCTTTGGGAGGGTAATTCATAGAAATATAATGTATGACCCCTACCATTTAGAAGCTTATAGTAAAGGTGAAGACACAAGACATGCATTGAGAAGGTAAAAAGTGACATAGAAATATATTGTTTCCTGTATTTTTATACAAAAGGATTACTAGAAGAGTTCAAATGAGAAAAATTTGAGGGAAAAAAATCCCAAATGAGAGACCTTTTTTTGATGGATGTGATAAAGGAAGAGTTTCATGGTGGATGGGAAACTTAAGCTATTGGATTTGAGAGAGGAGAGATTAGAGGTAGAGCAAATAGGAGTTTCCTCTTTTAGGAAACTATTTTGTTATTTTTTTAAATCAATAAGCACATTGTCATTGATAAATATAAAACAATAAAGTTTATAAATTATGCACTCAATAAATTAATTTTTGCCAGAAGAATTATATATAAGAACCCTTTTTTTCAATATTTGTGCCATGTGTGTTTCTAACATAGTACTGTAGAATTATCCTGAAGTTGTTCTTTTTCCTATATAGCTTTACAGTAGGCCAAATAGACTGCTGACTGGTGTGCCACTATACAAAGGGGAAGGGCAGACTCATACGAAATCCTCAGTTACATCTTTGCTGGATGATTTGAGCCAGACTTTTGAAGAAGTTTCATCTCAGGTATTGTATTCTTGGTTTGTTAAAAAAAAATTCTATTCTACAAAAAAGATGTATGTTATTTTTAAAATGTAGATTCCATCAACTATCTTCTATACTTAGCATCCAGTCAACAAAGGTCACTAAAGTGAATATTAACAGGTCAGTAAAGTCATATTCTGCACTGTTATGAATATCACAACCTCCCCCCCCCTTTCCCACATGAGAAACAAAACTCAAAAAATAGTATTTCATAGCTTGTAGTGCTTGCAAAAAATGTATCTAATCTGAACGATTTACTTAGAATACATTCCTTTAACAAAGAATTCAGAAACAGTATCACTTAAAATTATTGGAAGAAATAACCTGTTTATTTCCTTTTGAATTTCTTTTCCCAGAGTGGGAGGACAGAGAAGCAAAATTTTCATTTGGAACAGAAATTATATGATGGAGTTTCAGCTACCTCTATTTGGCTAGATGATGTGGAAGAACATTTATTTGTTGCTGCAGCCCTTTTACCAGAAGAAACAGAAACTTGTCTCTATAACCAGGAAGTAAGTTTGGTCTCCATGAATACATGATATTAAAAACAATAGATTCTACCCAATTTAGCTGAGCTATAAACATGAGATATCAAAGGAAGAAAGCAGAAAATTAGGGATTCTTTCAAAGACGATGATGAAGTAAATTAATTAAAAACATAAAGTTGATTGAAAATGTATTGTGAATTTGAATTCTTGATTTATTGTACATAGGAAAGAGAAAATAACATTGGAAAATTCCCTATGGAAATGTTAGTGCATTTATCTAAAATTACAGGAGGAATTAAAATCAAAAAGAAATTATTAATTTTTAATTAGTATTTTATATTTTTTCTCTATTTAATAAAGGGCATTTCCAGTTGGTAATATTACTAAGAAAATGTCAATTATTGAGTTCCAATATGTCTTAAAGTTATTGTAGTCAAATTTAAAATATTCAAAAAATTTGGATTGGTTGTTAGAGTAACAACAGTAATTCACTACCTATTCAATGAGATGATAAAAGTTGATAATAAATGTTTTAATGTGTCTGGGTTTCTTAAATATAATATCTCTTTTTATGACTCTAGACTCTTGCCAAAGATATTAAAGAGATGTCTGAGGAAATGGACAAGAACAAGAATTTGTTTTCCCAAGCGTTTTCTGAAAATAGTGATAACAGAGATGTTATTGAAGACATTTTGGGCTGTCTTTTGGGGAGGTTATCCTTGTTAGATGCTGTAGTAAATCAGCGATGTCATCAGATGAAAGAAAGGCTGCAGCAAATACTAAATTTCCAGGTAGAGTCCTTTTAAAATTTCATTCTTCAAATTGATATGTAGTTCTATGGTACTATTTCATCATCACTAAACACATTATTTAATTAATTTAACTTAATGTAGGATATAAACCTAAAATCATTACTGATAATTAGTGTTTAGGAATATGTCAAATGATTAATTTGCAGAATTAAAAAATTTGAAATCCCATGGACTTTGTTAGAGATACAGGAAAATCACATCACATCACAACTAGAATTGCTTGAGGTCTTAGAACATTAAAAAAATTGTATTGGAATTCAGGAAATTTTGCTATATCAGTGTTTAAAATATATTACAGAAGTATGCAGAAAATATTTTAGAGACTTAAATATCATTTAAAAGACCTAGCCACAAACTTCCTTTACTTCTATTAAAATTTTATTAGATTTTTAAAAATCACAAATCTTAAGATTTGTCATATTTTGTACTTTGAGATGAAATTTCTAATATATACCAAATAAACATGCTTGGCTATTTTCCCTGACTCTGGGTGAATTAGGGATAAATGAGCCTTGTGGATTGATATAACTTGAGCTTTAAATTTCAGTGAAAATGAAGGCACCTTTTACAAATAAAATTCACTTTTAAAAATATTTAATATTTTAATAGGAGTATGTTTTCACAAAGATAGAACTATTACATAATAGATATAATTTAAATAGTACTTTTTGAAGTAGTCTTGATAGAGTTTGATTTATATTTGTATTAATCTCAACTGTACTCTTAAATATGGGAGTTTCTGGGTGAGAGAAAGAGAGAGACCAAGAGAGAGAGCGTGAAAGAGAGAACACAAGCAAGAGAAAGCAGTAATTGCCTTCACTTAGGCTTTAGTAGCTTGCTTCCTAAAAGAATTTTTATAAAAGATATTTTATATTGATATATTGTCCTGTGAATTTGATTAGAACATATGAAAAGTAAATGGTGAAATTATTTGAAAATGCATAGTTTGATTCATTATACATTTAGAGTTTTTAAAAGAATTAATGCAATTAGCCACAAAATAAATAAGAAAGAAACTAGGGAGGTTAATAGGATCCTAGAAAGTGTAGATATGATAGATCTCTGGAGAAAATTGAATAGGGACAGAAAGGAATATTCATTTTTCTCAGCAGCATATGGCACCTATCCAAAAATTGACCTACACACACACACACATACACACACACACACACACACGATTTGTAACCAAATGCAAAAAGGCATAAATAATAAATGCTTCCTTTTCACATCAAAATGCAATAAAATTATGTTCAATAAAGGGCCAGGAAAATCTAAAAACCAATTGGAAATTAATCTAATTCTAAAGAATGCATAATTTCATTCAAAAAGTGACAATAATGAGATAACATAAAATCAATGAGATACAAACAAAGCAGTTCTTAGGGAAATTTTATATCCCTAAATTGCTGCATAAATAAAACCGAGCAAGAGGAGATAAATGTAATAGGCATGCAAATAAAAAACAGAAAAAAAAACAATTAAATATCAAATTAGAAATTCTGAAATTCAAAGGAGAGATTAATAAAATAGAAGCTAAGAAACTATTCAACTAATAAATAAAATGAAGACTTGGTTTTATGAAAAAATAACAAAATAGATAAACTTTTGGTTAATTTGATCAGAAAAAGGAAAGGAAAAAAAAACAAATCACCAGTATAAAAAATAGAAGGGGTAAACTAACTACCAATGAAAAAGAAATTAAATGAATATTTTTTTTCTGTTTTGGCTCTTCCTGGTTTAGGTATCAATACCATATTTGGCACTGATGCCTAAACCAGGAAAAGCCAAAACAGAAAGAAAATTACAGACCAATCTCCCTAATGAATATTGATGCAAAAATTTTAAATAAAATATTAGCAAAGAGTTTACAGCTAATTATCAGCCAGATAACATACTATGACCAAGTGTAATTTATATGAGTAATGCAGGGGTGAGTCAATATCAGGAAAACTATTACCATAATCGATCATATTAATAATAAAACCGTCAGAAATCATATGATAATCTCAATAGATGCAGAAAAAGCTGTTGACAAAATATAGCACACATTTCTAGTTAAAAAAAAAAAAAAACACTAGAGAATACAGGGATAAAGGGAGCTTTCCTTAAAATAATAAGCAGTATCTATCTAAAATCTACATCAAGCATTATTTGTAATAGAAAGAAGCTGGACACATTCTCAGTAAAATTGGGGATAAAATGAGGATGCCTGTTATCAACACTATTATTCCACATTTTACTAAAAATATTGTCTTTAGCAATAAGAAAAGAAAAATAAATTAAAAGAATTGCAATAGATAATGAGGAAATAAAGTTATCACTCTTTGCAGATGATATGATGATATACTTAGAGAATCCTAAAAAATCATTCAAAAACCTACTGGAAATAATTTATTACTTTGGAAAAGTCGTCAGATATAAAATAAGCCCACACAAATCATCAGCATTTTTATACATTACTGACAAAGCCCATCAGCAAGACATAGAGAAATTCCATTTAAAATAATTGTAGACAAGATAAAATATTTGGATGTTTACCTGCCAAAACAAACCCAGGAACTATATGAACACAATTACAAAACACTTCTCACAAATAAAGTCAGATCTAAACAATTGGAAGATATCAATTGCTCAGGGCTAGGCAAGCTAAAATAATAAAAATGGCAATTCTATGTAAATTGGTCTACTTTTTCAGTGCCATACCAATCAAATTGCCAAAAATATTTTATAGAACTAGAAAAATAATAACTAAATTTATCTGGAAGAATAAAAAAAATCAAGAATATTAAGGGAATTGATGAAAAAATATAAAGAATGGTGGTCTGTAATTTTCTTTCTGTTTTGGCTCTTCCTGGTTTAGGTATCAGTGACATATTTTAGACCTAAAACTATATTATAAACTAGCAGACATCAACAAAATTTGATACTAGCCAAGAAATAGAATGATGGACTACTGGAGAAAGTTAGGCACATATAACACAATCAACAACTATGAGTAAGCTAGTATTTGATGAATCCCGAAACTCCAGCTTTTGAGATAATAACTCAGTGTCAGAAACTTGGCATAGACCTACTTTTCACACCCCATACCAAAGTAAGGTCAAATGAGTACATGATCTGGGCCTAAAGGGTAGTACCATAAAGAAATTAGGAAAGCAAGGGATAATTTTGCTATCAGATCTTTGAAGAAAGGAGAAATTTATGACCAAATAAGAATTAGAGAACATTATAAAATAGACAACTTTAAATCCATTAAATTAAATTTTTTTGTACAAACAAAACCAACACAACCAAGATTAATAAGGAAATACTAACCTGGGGGGGAGGGGGAGAGAACTTTAGAGCCAGGGTTTCTGATAAAGGTCTCATTTTTTTTAAATATATAAAGAGCTATGTCAAATTTATAAGAATACAAGTCATTTCCCATTGGATACATGGTCAAAAGATATGAACAATTTTCAAATGATGAAATAAAGTCATCTGTAGTCATATCAAAAAATTCTCTAAATCACCATTTGATTAGAGAAATGCAAATTAAAACAACTCAGGTATTACCTCACATCTCTAAGCTGGCAAAGATGACAGAAATAAATAATAATAAAATTAGAAGTGATGTGGGCATACTGAGACATTAATGTATTGTTGGTGAAGTTGTGAAATGATACAACCATTCTGCAGAGCAATCTGTAGCTCTGCCCTATCAAAACGAGCATACACTTTGCCCTACCATGCTAATAGAGTCTGTATCCCAATGAAATCATAAAGGAGGGAAGAGGATCCACATATGTAAAAAAGTTTGTAGCAGCTCTTTTTGTGATAGCAAAGAATTGAAAAATTAGTAGATGCCCATTAATTGGGGAATGGCTAAAAAAGTTGTGGTATATGAAGATAATGGAATAATATTGTTTTATAAGAAATGATGAATAAGCTGATTTTAGAAAATCCTGGAAAGATTTGCACAAATTGATACTGAGTGAAATAAGCAAAATCAAGAATACACTGTACACTGTAATAGCAAGATTGTGTGGTGAACAGTTATGAAAGATTTGGTTCTTCTTAGTGTTTCAGTGATCAAAAGTCCTTTGGACAAAAAAAAATTGCTATTTGCAGTTAGGAAGAAAAAAAAAAAAAAACTATGGCAATTGATTGTAAATCAGCACAGGCTATGTTCACTTCTTTTTTCCAATTTTTTTCTTCCACAGTGATTTTTCCCCTTTTGTTCTGATTTTTCTCTCCCAATATGATTCATAAATAAATGTGTATTAAAATACTTAATATCTATGTATAACTAGTAAAAAA